>NW_020448677.1:0-2557 GCF_003343035.1 Apteryx rowi
GAATGAATCTTACATTAGTGAAGGAACTACTACAACATGATGACCTGTGTCAACTGTTAAAACACATCCAAAACAATGGACAAAAAACTCTAATCACCGTTCATCATGATACAGAAGAGGTCCACCACATCTTGGAAAGAGTGAACAAGGATGGAGAATATCATTGGTGGGAGACTCTTCTGGGATGGTCACCAACCGCAACAGGGATCTATAATCACGTGTTGCACCCAGTAGTAGTTGTGTAAAGTTTAACCGTGCTCTGCCTATTGCTTACAATCATATTGCACATAAGATTATGGAGAGTGATAGTACAGCTCGAAAGGCTTGGAGAACTCTGCTTAACATATTAGCAGGAATGCTTAATAAAAATAGAGGGAGGACTGTTAGAGAATATCAGACTGAAGCTATCTAGAGTTGATCACTTGACATAACTTGCTTAGCATTAGTAGCTAAATTTCCTGAAGCCTTAGGCCACAAGCTGTGAACTTTCTCCTAGATATTACCTAGGTAAGTGAAAGAGGGCCCCAGAGCTGGTTCAAGCTGGAGAGATGAAGAAGTTCCAACCGAGAGCAGAAGCTGCAACCTTGCAAATAGGATAAGCAGCAGCCTGCCTAGAGACAGTGAAGGAACCCAATGGAGAAAGGGAAGACCCCAGATCTAAATATGACTCTTGGTCCGAACTCTTGCATGAGGGGTGGGGAACTTGGATTGTAAGGGTATAATTGCCCAGGGCTGTCCTTGTTTGGGGTCCCTCTGCGGAGGCCCCCAGCTCAAGTTGTAATTACCGCATGTGTGTGTCATTAAATTTAATTTTGCTCCAACTGGACTTCGATTTTCTGCCTCAGCAGGAGCCTAGGGTCGGAGCCTGTTATGGTGGCCAGCGAGCCTAATTTTCCATAACGCTCATCACCCTCAGCATTGTTGGTAACATAGGAGGGGAAGAATCCCCAAATTTAGCTTGGGAATTGATACGAGGATTTATACGAGTATGGAATCTTCCTGACCAAGGGGCATGTGTGGCCCTCCCTAGGCTGACTCAGGAGGGAATTAAAATGGGACTGCTTTCCATAAATCTTCTCTTTCTGTTGAGGGGGGGAACAGAGAAACTCGTCCCTGTTTATACAACCAGTGATGAATTTGTACTTGACTATGATTTCAGTTGGAACTCGGGGTGCATCCAACTCCCAAACATCTGTAACTGGACCCTTCTTAAGGACAGGACACATTACCGGTTGGCCTGGTCCGTGAAGCGACTTAGACAAAACCAAACGCAAGGGATAGATACACCCCCCGATGCAAGAACAACACCCCCGGATAAGCCCTTGTTTAATTGCACAAAGGTTATCAACTGTACCCATGGCCCTGGGGATCCCCCAGAGACATGGTACCTCGCGGAACTTGGAATTCTCATCCGAGATATGTGCCCGTGCTGGGGGTATCCCTCTATGGGATTTAAAAACTCTGACCCGCATTGTAATGGGACGACAACGGGTGAATATGATGGTACCCTAGAAGAGTGCGGAATACCCTTAACGCACTTTCCTGAAGAAGGAGCACCCGTGGACAGGCTCTCTGATGCCATACTTTTGCCACACTCCAATCAGTACAATTGTAAAACTGCTCAGTACGCCCCTCCCTATGGCCTAGCCTGGGGATGCTCTGATGGAAAGATGTATACGCGCTTGAGAGTTTTTGACTTGGAGTCGGAATACCAACCATGTGTCCTGGGAGGATTTTTAACTTTACCCCATCACATAAAAGAAAGCAAAGGGAAAGTGATAGACCCCAAGCTCGACCCGAAGAGGCCATACATGGAGTTCAAATACCTGACTGTTATACTTGGGGAACGAGAACATCTTTGATGTTAGAAAATATATTTGCCCCATATGTAACCCTTAAAAGACACCAATTGGTTTTAAAAAGTATTACATGGCAAATACATAGTTTAAGTAATTGGACTTGGTATGCCTTTGGGAAGATGAACACTCAATTACAACAAGTATCTAAGATGACGCCTCAAAATAGGTCAGCCTTAGATATGCTGTTATTAAAAGAACATGGGGTTTGTGGTATATTAAACCATACTGGAGAAGAATGCTGCATTACAATTCACAACGCCACTACCTGGATCGAGGAAGCTTGCGCTAAAATGAAGGAAGCTGCTGACCAAACTGGGGAAGTGTTCTACGCCATGTAGCCAACGGACTGGTTCGATGGATGGACTCCAAACTCTTGGCTAGGATCAACCCTGAGATCGTTAGGACTCACTGGATGGGGAAAGTGGCTCCTAAATATTGGACTACTGCTGTTATGTGGATTTTTATTTTTGATGATTGGTTTAGCAGTAGTGCAGTGTATGATTAACCATTTACTCTCTTCAGTTTCCTCTTTCCTTTCACCCTCTGTTCGCTATGTACGGATGACCACCCTAGAAGAAGATGAACTCTACAGAAACGGGATTAAACCAAGTGTTGGAGCCACGGGGTGGTGTAAGAGCCTGAGCTGAAAGAGTTCATGTCTCAAACACCCAGCAGAAGAAGAAAAGAATATTACAATA
>NW_020448677.1:2880-3784 GCF_003343035.1 Apteryx rowi
CCACCATGGGAAGGAGCTGGAGATGTCACTGGAACCCAGGGCAGTGATCCGGATCTTTCCTTCACTTCTAGCTTTCTAGCTTTCTTTCTCTCTGTTTTTCTTGTATGTTACGGGCCGTTCAGCCCTTTATAAGGTTCCAGGTTGAAACAGCTCCTGCCATAAATCAAATTCTTCAATCGATCGTTTGGTGTCATGTCACCTTAATTTAGCCCAAGGGTTTTCCGACCATTGGTTGTCTCAGTGTGGGTTGTCCAGCACAGCCCTCTAGGGACCCAACACCCCACCCCAAGCCAGGGCTGGCACTGCCGCGCTCGCTGGGCTCATGGGGCACTGCCGGCGCTGGGGCAACTCTGGCCCCACGAGGATGAGGACGGTGGGGTGCCGGGTGTGAAGAGCCCGGGCTGCTGGCACAAAGCAGAGGCTGAGACCAGGCACAGCTTGGCGCAGGCACCTCCCCTGCCCTCCACCGCAGCAGGGAGCAGGCTCCCCAGCACCCTGGGGTGCACAGCAGTCAACGCCAGTGCTCCCAGTCCAGCACCCCGGTCCCCGTCCCACACCCAAGGGCGCACACCAGTCAGTACCAGTGCTCCCAGTCCAGCACCCCGGTCCCCATCCCACACCCAAGGGCGCACACCAGTCAGTACCAGTGCTCCCAGTCCAGCAGCCCAGCTGCGACCCCGCACCCAAGGGCGCACACCAGGACTCCCAGTTTGGGCTCCCCATCCCTGCCTGGGCCCCAGCAGAGGGCTCCATGCTGAGGCAGCACCTGGAGCATCTCCGCGGGGAGGCAAGGCCAAGCGAGCCAGGCCCGTGCAGCCGGGGAGGGCTGGCGGGGGCATCGCAGGGAAGGGGTGGAGCCTAGTTGGGAAGGGCGGGGCTGGGGCGGGGCTGGTGTCGGAGCAGC
>NW_020448677.1:4137-5472 GCF_003343035.1 Apteryx rowi
GAGGGATGAGCCCCGCGCAGCCTGGATGGCGGACAACCTGGACCAGCAGTACTGGGACAGCCAGACCCAGATCCTACAGGGCAATCAGCAGACTTTCCACGTGGACCTGGACACGCTGCAGAAACGCTACAACCAGAGCGGGGGTGAGCACGGGCCGGGCCGGGGCTCTACGGCCCCATGGGAGCCCTGAGGCCTTGCCCTGCCGCAGGCTGATGCCTCAGGAGCCCCAGCCCTTGCCTGCCTGGTGTCATGGGGCGTCCCGAAAGGGGAGAGAGCCCCGGGGGTCCCTCATCATCCCCAGGACTCTGGGGCAGCCCCGTCGCACAGCCCCCGGAGCTCCCAGCCACCCCATTGCAGCCCCTCGCCGTGCCCGGCTGCCAGCACTGGGGTCGGTGTGGCCGGGGTGCCCCTGTCCCTGCACTGGGTGCTGGAGGGTCTGGGGCAGGGGTTTGTGTGACGCCCCAAACGCGTCTGGTCCTGGGCGAGAGGCCGAGCTGCTGCGGTGCCAGTGCTCGAAGCCACAGGGCGCCCCGTGCCAGCGCCTGGCTGGGGCCCGGCTCCCCCGTCAGCTGCGCGGGGCTGGGGCAGGGGCAGGGGCTGCTGCCGAGGGGTGTCCGAGCTCCTCTGAGGGGCCGGGGCTGCCCCTGAGCCCCCATCTCCCTGCTTGTGTCTCAGGGTATCACACGGTGCAGGCCATGTATGGCTGTGACCTCCTGGAAGATGGGGGGATCCAGGGGTTTCAGCAGCATGCCTACGACGGGAGGGACTTCCTTGCCTTCGACAAGGACACACTGACATTCACTGCGGCGGATGCTGGGGCAGAAATCACCAAGAGGAAGTGGGAGGCTGATGAGGCCATTGCTGTGGGCTGGAAGCACTACCTGGAGAAGACCTGCATTGATGGGCTGCAGAAATACGTGGAGTATGGGAAGGCCACGCTGCAGAGGAGAGGTGAGGGCAAGGCGGGCACCCCTGGAGACAGGGACGGGCCCCGGGCTTTGTGCTGGGGCAGGGCGACAGAGGGCGCTGCCCGAGCTGGGAGCGGGTCAGGTGCGTGCATGCATCTGGGGTTGGGCGCGAGCTGCCTGACCTGCCTCGCGCCACCTCCCCAGAGCGCCCCACTGTGCGAGTGTTGGGGAAGGAGAGCGACGGGCTCCTGATCTTGTCGTGCCGGGCTCACGGCTTCTACCCGCGCTCCATCGCCATCAACTGGCTGAGAAAGGGCCACTTCCAAGCCCAGGAGACCAAACGGGGCAGCACCGCGCCCAACAGCGATGGCACCTACCACGCCTGGGCCAGCATCGAAGCCTTCGCAGCGGAGAAGGACGAGTACCA
>NW_020448678.1:0-1245 GCF_003343035.1 Apteryx rowi
CAGAGAGGAGAAACTGCCCCAGGAAACTCCTCCCAGCCCCAGCCCCTCATACCAGCCATTTCCAGCACTGGCCATTCCCCATGGTGCTGGTGAGGGGTGATCTTTGATTGTGACCAGCTCCATCTGCCTGCTGGGCTCAGCTCCTGTATGGGGGGTGGGGGGTAATGTCCATCCTGCCTGGCCTCTCTCCCTGGGCCAGGAACTAGGCAGACCCCAGAGCATGGTCTTCTGCTAACCCCAAGGGGACAGGGCTGGGCCTGGGCAGGGGCTGGGTTGCGGTGGGAAGCTGCCAGGCAGGGGGGCCATGGGGGATAGGGCACTGAGGACTGTCATGGTGACCATGCTGGGGAGGGGGGGTATTTCCCCGTCCCAGAATGCACCCTGTCCTGTGCAGTGCCTGCACAGTGGGGCCGTGGGGCCACATGCAGGGCAGCAGGGCTGGGTCAGCACAGGGATGGGGCACAGACGGGAGTCTCGGCACTCCAGAAGCTCCTGATGGTCATGGAGGGGAATCACTGCTGCTAGTGGGGTCAAGGGTCTCTCGGGGGCTGCAGCCACCGGCACCACCTGCCAGGACCCCCAGACCCAGCACAGATGGTTGGTGTCAAGCACCACAGCCCACGGTGCTCACCGTCCTGTGTCACCATCCTCTCTCAGGAGCACCGCTTCCTGCTCGGGTGTGGAGAGGAGCTGCTGGAGCTTAGCTGCTCATACCTGCTGTCCCCAGCTCTGCCCACAGGCTCTTCCCTGGGTCATGTTATGTCTCCATACGCTCTCCCCTGAGACCATGTAGGGAACAGCAGCACATAGCTCTGCTTGGAGCTGGCCACCACAGCTTGCCTGCACGGTCCCAGGAGATCCCAGCAAGGTTGTGCTTGGAGGTGAGGCTGTGATTGTCCTCAGTCAAAGTAGATGGGATGGTGTGGCTGGGGGCCAAGGGGAGGAAAGGCCAAGAGACAACAAGGAGAAGATGCAGTAAGGGAAATTTCAAAGGAGTTTAACAAAAAAATAAAGAAATAACCATGATGGTTGAGCAGCCCTAGGGCAGGGGCCAGGAGACTTTCAAAAACTCTCCTGGAGAAGGCACTCACCAACCTGATCTAACTGTAAAGTTAGCCCTGCCCAGAGCTGATCGTGGTCCTGCAGATCTCTGGTGGTCCCTCCCAAGCCAAATTCTCAGGGAGGAAGGGGCTGGAAAGTGGAGTCCTGGGCAGGGGACACTGTTGTGGGGTTGAGGCCTTGCTG
>NW_020448678.1:4577-5991 GCF_003343035.1 Apteryx rowi
GGACCTTAGCTTGTCATTAGGGAATGTATCTCAGAACAACTCAGTTGAGACAACTTATTTCCCTCCATTGACCAGAAAGGGAAGTGCAGACAACTGGGTCTGGCATGGGGTGAGATCTGCCTCCTCCCTGTTTTCCCCCAAAACGAAGTTGCACTTCATTGACTGTGGAGGGAATGAAAAGGGAGTGCTGTTAGATGTTTTAGGGACTCCTCTAAAATATCATGGTAACATAGACGTGTTGAGATTTGTGCAAATTTGGCCACCCAAATATAGACAAAGCTGGTCACGCTGCTTTCCTCACCAGTCGAGAGAGCCCGACACCTCAGAGTGCAACGTGCTCTGTGCAAAGAGTGAGGAGTGTCATGGACAGCCGTGGACAGGGGGTGGTTTTCTGAGCACTGGGCTCTGTGTGAGACACAAAAATATCCTGTTTAGTGGTGTAGGCCTGATTATAACAGAAAAGTTTAGAAAAGGACATTAAAAATGAAAGAGGAAAGAAATTAAGACAAAGATTTAAAACAAAGAAATGCTGTGTTATACTTTCCATCTTTTTTGTGTGTGTTCTTAGTGTCTTTCTTGATTTGTTCTGTTTCAGTCTACTAGTCTTCCATGGCAATTCTGCATTATCTTTTCGTGTGAAAAGGAAAGTGATTTTCAGAGCTGGGGTGGGATGCAGTCACAGGGTCATGGAGGGCTGGTGCCATGGGAGGTGCCCTGGTCCCCTCTGCCCAGCCTCCCTCTGCAGCTCCAAGGGGCTCTGGTCTCCTGCAGGTCCCCCGTGAGAGCTGCCAAGCCCAGGCCGGTGCCTCAGAGACACCAGGGCCTCTCCAAGTGCCACTGGGTGCTTGTGGTTGGACCCCTGAGCTCTGCCTGGACAGGTGAAGAACTGTTTCCAACCTTAAAAAAAAAGAAATATATGAGCCCACTTTCATCAGCTGAAATGACTGAATAATTCTAGTAAAATGTCATATTTTCCCATGATGACGTAATGGAAATTTTGAGGAAGGGCATGAGTCTCAGGAGAAGAACTGTTGATCTGCCCCTTAACTTGCGTTACCACTGCTCTGTCTGTTATGCTGTAATTTTAACCTCACTAATCTTTCTCATGGTTCATATGCCCTGATTAAACAGATCATTTCTAAAATCAACTTTGTGTTAGACAAGCTGGACAAACACACTTTCCATAGTTTTCCAGTCCTCCTCCTCCCCTTACTCTTTACAGTTTAGATACCTCTCAACTCTCCAGTTGCTGCTTTAAGCTTCAGGGAGTCTAAAGCTTGCCTCATCTTTGAGCAGTCTGACTGTCTCTTCAACCAACTTCTTCATTGTGTGTTTATCCAGCCTTTCCTATCTATTTCTGAAGAATATTTCAAGAAAGGTTATTTCTTGTAGACTGTGGACCTCACTGGAGGCA
>NW_020448679.1:0-1304 GCF_003343035.1 Apteryx rowi
GTTGAGGGCCTGGGGGCCACCAAAGGGTGGTCGAGGGATGGTCACGGGGGTGGTCAAGGGTCCAGGGATGGTCAAGGGACGGTTGAGGGACAGTCGAGGACCTGGTGACGGCCAAGGGTGGCCGAGGGTCCAGGGAAGGTTGAGGGGAGGCCGAGGGTGGTTGAGAGTCCAGGGAAGGTTGAAGAGAAGCTGGGGTAGGCCCAGGCATGGTCAAGGGGTGGTTGAAGGACAGATGAGGGACAGTCGAGGACCTGGAGACGGCCGAGGGTGGCCGAGGGTCCAGGGAAGGTCAAGGGACGGTTGAGGGACAGTTGAGGACCTGGGGGTGGCTGAGGGTCCAGGAATGGTTGAAGGACAGTTGAGGGACAGTTGAGGACCTGGGGACAGCCAAGGGTGGCCGAGGGTCCAGGGATGGTTGAGGAGAGGCTGGGGGAGGCCTAGGGACGGTCAAGGGGTGGTCAAGGGATGGTCAAGGGACGGTTGAGGGACAGTTGAGGACCTGGGGATGGCTGAGAGCGGCCGAGGGTCCAGGGAAGGTCAAGGGATGGTCAAGGGACACTTGAGGGACGGTTGAGGGACAGTCGAGGACGTGGGGACGGCCGAGGGTGGCTGAGGGTCCAGGGATGGTTGAAGAGAAGCTGGGGGAAGCCCAGGGATGTTCGAGGGGAGGTTGAGGGTAGTTGAGGGTCCCGGGAAGGTCAAGGGATGGTCGAGGGACAGCCGAGGACCTGGGGACGTCCGAGGGTCCAGGGATGGTCAAGGGACGGTCAAGGGATGGTTGAGGGACAGTTGAGGACCTGGGGGTGGCTGAGGGTCCAGGAATGGTTGAAGGACAGTTGAGGGACAGTCGAGGACCTGGGGATGGCCAAGGGTGGCCGAGGGTCCAGGGATGGTTGAGGGGAGGTTGAAGGTGGTTGAGGGTCCAGGGAAGGTCAAGGGAAGGTCAAGGGATGGTTGAAGGACAGTTGAGGGACAGTCGAGGACCTGGGGACGGCCAAGGGTGGCCGAGGGTCCAGGGATGGTTGAGGGGAGGTTGAAGGTGGTTGAGGGTCCAGGGAAGGTCAAGGGGTGGTTGAGGGACAGTCGAGGGACAGTCGAGGACGTGGGGACGGCCAGGAGGAGGCGAGGGGAGGTCAGGGGCCGCCGAGGACCCCGCAGCGGCCGCGGCGCCGTTGGGGGCCGTTCCGGTCCGGTCCGGTCCGGCGCGTTCCGATCCGATCCGATCCGGTCCGGCGCGTGCCGGCGCGTGGGGGCGGCGCCTCAGGAGCAGCAGTAGAAGAGGACGTCGTTGAGGCCGGTGTCGT
>NW_020448679.1:3757-5613 GCF_003343035.1 Apteryx rowi
GCTGGGGGGGGGCTGGGATGGGGACATGGCGGATTCTCCGGTGTCTCGTACTGGGTTGTGCCACGGCCGCCTCAGCCCTCCCCCCCCTCTGGTGGCCTTGGCCCCAGCCGCATCCGCCCCCTTTCCCGGGGCTCCCGTTGGCTCGGCCGCGCCAGGGGGGGCTGAGCTGGGCCTGGCTCCAGCGGCCGCTGCCCCATCCCCGGCCTTGTCCCCGTCCCTGTCCCCATCCCCTCCGGACACGGAGACCTCCCTCGCGGGCAGAGCGGCTTTAACGGCGCCCGGCCCCGGCCTGGGGGCCACGGGCAGAGTTAAGGACGCAGCGGGGCCGGGCCCGGGGTCGGGGCTCTCCTTGGGGCCCGTGGGGACCCGTGGGGCGGCTC
The DNA here is from genome assembly GCF_003343035.1 of Apteryx rowi. Taxonomy (NCBI): domain Eukaryota; kingdom Metazoa; phylum Chordata; class Aves; order Apterygiformes; family Apterygidae; genus Apteryx; species Apteryx rowi. The sequence goes on from NW_020448679.1 coordinate 4,138, forward strand.
CGGGATGTGGGGTGGCTCCAGGACGCCGCGGGGCAGCTCCGAGACGTGGGGCAGCTCCGGGACCCCCTGGGGCAGCTCCTAGGTGTGGGGCAGCTCCAAGACACTGGGAGGTCCCAGGACGCCGTGGGGCAGGTCCAAGGTGTGGGGTGGCCACAAGGCTCTGGGGGTGTCTCAGGACGCCGTGGGGCAGCTGCAGGGCACCGTGGGGCAGCTCTTGGACATGGGGCAACTCCAGGATGCCGGGGGGCAGCTCCAAGATGTGGGGCAGCTACGAGGCACCGGGGGGCCCCGGGGCTCCATGGGGTGGCTGTGGGGCTCCGTGGGGCAGCTGTGGGGCGCCGTGGGGTGGCTGTGGGGCTCCGTGGGGCGGCTGTGGGGTGCTGTGGGGCGGCTGCAGGGCTCCGTGGGGCAGCTGTGGGGTGCCGTGGGGTGGTTGTGGGGCGCTGTGGGGCAGCTGTGGGGCACCGTGGGGCTCCAGGGCTCCATGGGGCAGCTGCAGGGCTCTGTGGGGCAGCTGCAGGGTGCTGTGGGGCGGCTGTGGGGTGCCGTGGGACAGCCGGTGCCGGTCGATCTCCTGGACGCTGCAGCTGCCCCTGCCACAGGGCCGAGCCGGGGCCGCCAGGAGCAGCGGGACGAGGAGGAGGAGGAGGAGGAGGAAGAGGAGGCCGAAGGCTCCCACTGCCGGCGCCATGGCGAGGCCGGGCCGGGTCCCGGGGCACAGATATATCCGGGCCGGGGGGCGGGGGGCGGCGGGGACACGGGCCGGAGCATGTCGGAGCGTGTCGGAGCGTGTCGGGACACGCGTGGGCAGCCCGTGTTCCCGGGGGCATGGGGACACCGGAGCTGGGACCCAGACCTGTGTCCCCACGGATGTGGGGACACCGGAGCCGGGAGATGGACTCTGTGCCCCCTTGGGCATGGGGACACCGGAGCTGGGGCACGGGTGTCCCCAGGGATGTAGGGACACCGGATCCAGGACCCAGACCCCCGTGTCCCCGTGGGTCTGGGGACACCAGAGCCAGGACCTGGACCCCCATGTCATGTCCCCATGGGTGTGGGGACACCAGAGCCAGGACCCACAGTCTGTGTCCTTATGGGCTTAGGGACACCAGATCCAGGACCCAGCCCCCCCATGTCCCCATGTCCCCATGGGTGTGGGGACACCGGATCCAGGACCCGGCCCCCCCCCCCATGTCCCCATGGGCGGTGGGACTCCAGGAGGGGACATGCTCTCCCGCAGGAGCGGGGGACAGGACGTGCGTGTCCCCGGGGGGGGTGTCACGGTGGGGCTATAAGGTGCGGTGGCCCCGGCCCCCCCCATGTCCCCCGATGCCGGGGGGCTGCCACCACCCTCACCGAGCCCCCCCCGTGGTGTCCCCGTGTCCCCTGCCCGGCCACCTCGGGGCGCACGATGGTGGCACCCAGGGCCTCTGGGGACCCCCAAGCTCTGCTGGCCTGGGCGCTTCGCCCGCAAGG
>NW_020448680.1:0-2384 GCF_003343035.1 Apteryx rowi
TCAAGCCTGTCCTCAGAGAGTCGTTCCAAGGAACACACCAGGCATTCAGGCCCTTTGACAGCTGAGGTGTCCCCAGACCAGTGCTTTGCATCCTGGGTCTGAAGGGCTGAGAAATCTTCAGAGCCAGAGCAGATCGGAGTCCCATCTCCTGGGCTCATGGGTTACAGGGCATCAGCAGGGCTGTACTGGCTGCAGGGAGGGAATCACTGCCCAGGGCATGAGCAGATCCCCCTCTGCCCTCGCCTCTCTCTTCACACCCCGCAACAGAGATCGTGTTTCCCGTGTTGGCCCTCTCTGCCAGGCTGTATTCCCAGCTGGAGGGGAGGCAGGCTTCACACTGGGGAAATGCAGGAGAGCCCAGTTTAATCTAGAGGAGCAGGGTCCCACCACACCTGCTGGGTGGCCAGGAATGCAGGCTGCAGACCCCACTCTGTTCCCTGCACACCTCCTGCCTGGGGCCGGAGGGTGCCCAGCAAGAAGGCAGGCATGCCTCGGGGTCGGGTGCCATTGGGGTGGTGGCCTTTGGACCAGCCTCTGTCTGTAAGGCACTCAGCAGATTCTCTGCTTCCATGTTAGTGGCAAAGTTAGTGTCCCAGCTTCTTCCTTCTGGACAGGTGAGGATGCCATTTTCAGGAGAAGGGGAAAAAASAAACCTTTTTGTCCATGGGATCACCCTGTCAGCCCTCTACTGCCTTCTCCTGCTGTATCACCCCCAGAAATCCTTTGGCAGGGGCATTTTTTGGTTTCTGACACTCTATTGGACCCTGCTTTGAGCAGCACGTTGCACTACAGGCCTCCTGTGGTCCCTTCAAACTGAACTATCCTGAACACCTATGATCTCAGGCCCCATTTCAAGCACAGRGCAAATGTCTCTGGGACAGGAGTCCTTTGTGCTTTATGTGACCATCTAAAAGAAGGCAGGTGAGCACTTCCTCCTCCCTGTTGATTGTAAGGGCAGCCTGGGAGGCACTGCCTCAGGCATATCTATATTACAACAGAAATTCTTTGCATCCACCTTTAACCGCCTGAAAGGCCATTGCCTGGATCCCCTCAGGGGTGAGGTGAAAACAACAGGCTTTTCTACAGTGTGATTTCTGCACCTCTGTAGTTTGTGCATCTAAGTAGATGGTGCCATCCTCCCCTTGGTTTCTTGCCTGAAGCTCAGGCTGGATGGGCATGTGAATGTGGAGGTTGTCTGTCACTGCAGTGACTGTGAGATAGTGGAGAGGTAAGAGGAATAACAGAGTCACTGCCCTGGACTGCAGCAGAGAGGATTTCATCTTGTTTGGGATGGAGTTAGGCAAATCAAAGCTTAGCTGGAGCTGGAGCTGGAGTTGAATCTGAGAAGGGATGGGGAGGGTAACCTGAAGGACTTCTGTAAGGATGTTGGTAGCATAAGGCAGCCATCCAATGGAAGATGTGGTCTCCCTGCTGAGTGGGGCAGAGGACGTAATGAGAAAGACAAGGGAAAGGCTGAGGAGCTCATTGCCTCTTTTACCCGATCTTTTCCTGGTCTTGTCTACTGCCAGGCCTCCCTGGCCCCCGAGTCCTTTGGCAGCATCTGTGGTAGCAAAGCCTCACCCAAGAGGGACAAAGATGCAGCTGGGGAGGACTTTTGCCCAGTGAGCACACACAAGTCCATGGGACCAGATGGGAAGCACCCCAGGGTGCAGGGAGAGGTGGCTGGAGTCACTGCAGTGCTGCTCCCAATTGTCTATGAAATGTCATGGTAATCAGGGAGGTTCCTGATGACTGGGAAAAGGCAGACATCACACCCATTTCCCAGAAGGGCAAGAGGGAGGGTCTGGGGAACGACAGGCTGGTCCTCTTCATCTCAGTCCCTGGGAAAGTGATGGAACAAATCCTCCTGGAAACCATCTCCAAGCATATGAAGGAGAAGGCCTGGAAGAGGCAGCATGGGTTGACCAAGGGGAAATGGAAAGCATGCCTGACCAACCTGATTGCCTTCTACCATCAGATGAATGCCCGTGCGTGCACAAGCGGGATTTTTCAGGGGTTTTGTGACCCTTCACTTTAGCAAAGCCTTTGGCACAGTCCCCCAGAGTTTCCTTATAGGCAAATTGTTGAGCTCTGCCCTGCATCAATCGACCATAAGGCAAGTGAAAGACTGGATGGGCCATCAGGCTGAAACTCTCTGATCAGTGGTACAAGTTCCAAGTGGCAGCTGGATACTAGCAGCATCCCTCAGTGATCAACATGTGGGGCAGGACTGTTTAACACCTTTATGAATGGCCTGCACAGTGGATGGAGCGCACTCTCAGCACCCTTGTGGACAATGCATAAGTGGGGGGAGCCCCTGGGCAACCTCATCTAGTTCCCTCTGCATTGACCAGGGTGGCTGGGACTAGGTGATGTCCAGCGGT
>NW_020448680.1:3664-5870 GCF_003343035.1 Apteryx rowi
AGTGTGGAGTGGGAGGAGAGAGAAGAGCTCCTTGTGAGAGAAGTCTTCACAGCCTGAACACAGTAAGTCTCTGGCTGCAGAGCAATGCTACTGAGCTTCCTGGAGGGGTCTTCTGAACCCATCCCATCCCATAACTTTTTTTTTTTAAGGATTGCTCTCCTTTGCAGAGGAGGGGGAGATGCTTCAGAGCAGGCATTCCCTGCCACACCATCACAGGGACAGGGCATGCTGCTACTTTCTCCCAAGGACGGCTGCAGGGCTGTGAAGCTGGGACATGCACACAGGTCTGCGCAGGGCTGTGATTCAGAGCAGTGTCCCTGCACCGCAGAGGAAGGTGCAAAAAAGGCTACTTGAAAGGSAAGGAGCTTTCCTTCCAGGGCTTTCAGTTTCCTAATGTTGGCAGGGAGAAAAAAGGAAAGAGTTTTGTGGTTTGGCAAGGAACTGGGACTCACTAACCTTCCCTCTCAGACATCAGTGAGAAAGCTCAGCAAACCCTTTCAACCCCATCTCCACCTACAGCAGCACCAGCAGCACCTTTATGGACTCATCAGGCCTAATGTGACCTGCTTCTTAGGACCTGTGAGCACAGAGGTGCCCTGGACAGTGCCCTGATCCGGGAGKTTTCTGCAGGGCAGAACTGTGCACACAGAGGGTGGGACAGGGTCTGTGAGTACCGACAGGGAAAAGATGTTGGGAGAGAGAAAGCTGCAGGCAGCAGGAACAGCTCCAGGCAGTAGAGATGGGCAGGGAATGAGAGGGAAGTGCCAAGAGAATCGTCATGGGAGGATGGATTTGGGCAAGTCATGGTCAGTGGTCAGTCCCTCCGATGCAGACACCTTCCTCTGAGCAAGCTCCCTGTGTCTCCTCTCCCMSSCAGCAGAGCCTCTGCCCTGACAGCCATGGGGTCCAGGGCATGAGCTGCCTTCTCTGCAGCCATCCCTCCGGCAGAGGAGAGGTGCCCGACAAAGGGACTGAGAGTGACTTCCCTGCGATGTCCCTGCCTGCAAGGCGGCATGCCTAGCTGGGTAAGGTGAAGGCTTTCCTGAGTTCCCATCTCTCTCTCTCTCTCTCTCTCTCTCTCTCTCTCTCTCTTCTTGCCTCCCTTGGCAGAAGGATCATGGTGCTGCTCCTTGTTTCCCCTCCTCTCCATGATGCTCCTGTTCTTGTTCTCGGACTCTCTGGTTTTGGGACGGGGGGGGGTGGGGGGGGGGCAGTTCAGCTGCAGTTCAGACATGGATGCTACAAGTTGTGCAGCCGAGGCATCTGCATGGGAATGAGGTTGCCCCAGCCCCCTTCTAACCTGTGGAGCTCCAGGAAATGCAGTCTGTGGGGCTGGGAAATGAGCTGACTCTCCTTCAAGGAGAACCCATCTCCAGTCCTAAGAGTCCTTTGACCGTTTCCTTATAGTGTCCTGGAAGACTGTGTGCTGCCCTCTAGAAAGGCACTGCTGYCTYRTAGCACCTCTGTGATATCTGAGAGTCCCGTGAGGAAGGTGCAGAGATGCTGAGAGTATGGAGATGGTGGTGGGAGGCTGTATGTGGGCATCTGCAAAGAGCCCTGTGTGTGCTTGGCGAGAAGGGGAGTGTGGAGAGTTCCCTCAGGTGCCCTGAGAAAGGGTGAGAAGTTTGGAGATGTGCACTTTGAAACTGGACTCGTGTGCTCTCAGCAGGGGCTGTTTTTTTTCTAGGGCAACATGAGAGTGTGATCATACTCCAGGTCCGATAGTGGCAAGCACAAGGCAGCTGGGAATGAGACTAACAGACAGGCTAGCTGTCCTCACTCTGCACCAAGGGACAGTGAATCTTTTTTTCTCAGGATTCAGTAGAAATGCCAAGGATTTCTACCTTGAGAAACACTCCCCAGGGGTGACAAGACCATCTGAAAGAAAATAAAAAATGCCGGAAACTCTGTTCCTCAAACGTTATTCTTTAGAATTCAGAGTGAAGATGCTGAAAAGCCCTTCTACACGATGAGTGGCTTTCACCTGACAGAATTTGTGAATGTCAGAGCTGGTCAACCCCTTTCTCCTGTTCCCACTGCTTTACAGCAGGACTGAGTCCTGTGGAGCCCATGGGCAGAGGTCCCTGCTCCTCACAGCACACTCAGACAGTGCAAAGCGGAGCTCAAGCAAGGGAGCTGCACAAAGATCCTCTCAGTAAAGAGAGAGGCAATGTGGGGGCTTGTATGAGAACTGCAACATTTGGGG
>NW_020448681.1:0-1286 GCF_003343035.1 Apteryx rowi
GGCAAAGGTGCTCAGGAAAGCTGGCAGATCTTTAAGGACAGCATTCTCCAAGCCTGAGAATGGCCCATACTGATATTCAGGAAAACAAGTAAGCATCTCAGGAGACAAGGTGGCTAAACAGGGAACTCACGACTGAGCAGCAGTACACAGAGGCAGCACACAGGAAAGGGAAGCAGGGAGAGGCTGCGAAGGAGGGATTTAGAAATATTGWMCAGGGAAGTGAGTAAGCTGTTAGAAAGGCCGAAGCTCCTCTAGGTTTGACGCTTGCAAGTTATGTCAAGGGCACAAAGATGAGCTGCTATTGCTTCAGTAACAGCAGATGCAGATAGGTCTGGGGAACAAATGCCTTTGCTTCAGGCCCAACCAACAATGTCTCCTGGGCCACTGTCCTACAGTCAGGACTCCCAAGGTGAAAAACAACCAGCAGTGCCTSAGGGTTGAGGCAAGGTTTACTTGTGAGAAGTCAGCTCATACAAATCTATGGGACTAGATGGGCTGCCGCCGAGGATGCCGAGAGAGAGAGACACTATCTCACAAGGTCACTCTTTATTGTCTTTTGAAGGTTGTGGAGACTGGGGGAGGTCCCAATGATGGGAGAAAGGCAAATTTTGCATCCAACTCAAAAAAGGCCAAAAAGACAACCTGGGGAACTACAGGCTGTTCARCTTCACTTTGATCAGGAGYGTGTCATGGAACRAGTCCTCTCTGATTGCATTTCYGGGTCCATGATGAAAAAGAAGGYGAYTGGGAACAGTCAGCATGGATTTACCARGGGTAAATCATGCCTCAGCAACCTGATRGCCTTCTGTGTTAAAAGAAGTGTATTTGTGGACGAATGGAGAACAGTGAACATCAKTTGCCTCAACTTTAGGAAGGCTTTTGACACTTTCTCCCACAGTATACTTGCACACAAATTAGGACTTTGTGGTCTGAAYAGAYAGMCAACCAAATGGCAAAATAACTGGTTGGATGACTGGGGTCAGAGGGAAGTGGTGAATGGGTAGTACTCTTCCTGGAGGGCAGAAGAGAAATGGAGCACCAGGGTGTCTTTCCTGGGACCAGCCCTGTTTAACACCTTTAAGAATGACCTGGAGGGGGCAACTTTCATCACATTTGTAGATGACCCCAAGCTGAGTGGGGACCAGTCTTATGCTTGAGGACTGCCACTGAGAGGGACCCAGATAGGTAGGAGGAGTRGGCYGTCAGGAATCTCATGAAATTCAGCAAGGACAAATGCCAGGTTCTTGCACCTGGGACACACCAACACTCTGCAGAGAGACAGGCTG
>NW_020448681.1:3399-5967 GCF_003343035.1 Apteryx rowi
AGCTGAGGTCACAGTGGGATGTGCCACATCACAGGGACGTCTCCCTGGTGTCGTGGCAGGGAGGCCTCACTTCCCTGTGAGGCCCAGGCACTCCTGGGCACTACTCACACTCTCCCCATGGCTGCCCTTCATAGTGGCTCCATGGCAAGGAGAGGGGACAGGAGGCAGTGGGGCCACGTTGGGGCCACTCACCAACAGGCAGAGGAGCAGAGGCATGTTGGAAAGGAGTTGTGGGTGACGAGATGGGAATAGCGTCCTTCCTCATTGGCTTAAGAGGTGATCTGAGGGCAAGGGGGCAAGCAAGATGGAGGACTGCTGGATGGACATCATCAGTCTGGACTGCAGTTCCTTGTTCCCAGTGTTCCTGTGGCTATCCACTGAGGGTAAGGGCTTCGGGAGCTCCTTCCCATAGACCGTTAACTGCAAAAACTATTGTAGTGGATCCCAGGCTGTGGGGGTGGCTGGACAGGGCTGGGGGCTGCTGCGAGAGCCCTGCCTGAGGGTCCCATCTGGCTCGGGGGACAATGTGGCAGCCAGGACTCCTGGGTCCTGGGGCTGCCCTGAGCCCCAAGACTTCTGTGGGAACAGCTCCATCCCCTTGTAGTGGGTGTGCAAGAGGAATCCATGGCCAGGTTTCCCTGGGAGTTGGACCCCTTTTGGGGTCTGGCTCTGAGAGGAAAGGGATCCTGTGTCCCAGAGGCTGGGGTGTCCTGCAGCTCCAGCAGGGCTCTCAGGGGCCTGCTGGAAATGTCTATATACCATAATGAAACCTTCACCTTGTAATAACCTCAAGTCCTCTGCGTGTTTGGGAAAACCTCTGTTCCTTCCCCCTGCATCTTTTTATGCTTCCAACTTGGCAGAGCATGTTTTGGGCTCAGAGATGCCATCTTCAGATGGCCACAGCCTCTGGCCTCCTGCAAATTGGGATCAAACCTCTGCAACCAAAACAAAGCGTACTGGGGAGAGCATCTTGAAATCAGAGGAAGGTGCCATCCTCACATGCCTCAGCCAGTCCTGGCTGACCCCAAGGGTTTCTCTCTGAACTGGGGTGGGCAGTGCTGGGGAGAGCCCTACACAACCATCTAACCCAGCTCCCCCAYGRCCCCACACCACCGCTCCCCAGCACCAGCAGGCCCACAGCTGCTCTCCCCATNTGGGTGGGGGGGAGGAATCCATGGCCAGGTTTCCCTGGGTGTGGATCCCCCTTTGGGATCTGGCTCTGAGAGGAAAAGGGTCCTGCATCCCAGAGGCTGTGGTGGCCTGCAGCTCTAGCRGGGCTCTCAAGAGCCTGCTGGAAATGTCCATATAGGATAATGAAACCTTCACCTTTTAACAACCCCAATAACCTCTGTTCCTTCCCTGTGGATCTTTTTATGCTTCCAACYTGGCAGAGTATGTTTTCAGCTCAGAGATGCCATCTTTTGATGGCCACAGCCTCTGGCTCTCTGCGAATTGGGCTCAAAATTCCACACCCAGAAGAAAGCATGTTTGGGAGAGCAGTTTGGAAACAGGTGGGGGACACCATCCCCACTGCCAAGGTCCTGGCTGATCACAAGGATTTTTCTCTGAGCTGTGCTGGGCAGTGCTGGGGTGAGCCCGACACAGACATCTCCCCCAGCCCCCTCATGACCCCACACCACCGCCCCCTAGTCGAGCCCCGGGGCTGCCATGGGCAGGGGGCCAGGGCAGGAGGGGCGAGAGGACACTGCCCTGTCCTGCCCTGCCCTGCCTTGGGGGAAGCAGGACGCTGCCCACAGGCTCCGGCACCCCCGCCAGCCCCAGTGCCCCCATGCCGGTGCCAGGGTTGCCACCAGCACAGGCCTGAGCACTGCCTCCCCCCGCCCCGCACGGCCCCCAGGTCGCAGGTCACCTAGCAGCCCCGCAGGGCCCCTGCCGCACAGCCCAGCCACGCCGGGACAGCAGCCGCGCCCCGGGACCCCACACCACCCGCCCACACGGCGCCGCGCTGCCCCCAGGCCCTGCCGCACCCTGCGCTGCCGCCCACAACATGGCGCCCGACCGCGGGGGAGGGAGCGGAGCTGGCCGCCAGAGCAGGAGGGCCCAATGTTGCCATGGCATTGCCCAGTGCAGCTCTCCTATTGGCTGTCAGGAGGAGGAGGGCGGGCATCGATTTCACTGATAGCTCTCTCAGCCAATTGCAGTACAGTATGTGGGGAAAAAAAGAGTCAAAGAAAGAGGTGAAAGCAGAGCAGGAGCAAAGGAGGCAGAAGCGATCGGGAGAGAGATTGGGGGCAAGTGGGTTTGGTGGGGGCTGTGGGCGTGTTCAAATGGCGGCAGGCGCCTCCCGCCGGGGCGGGGGCAGCAGTGCTGGTGCTGGGGCTGCTTTCCTCCAGGGAGCTCCAGAAGGTGAAACCATGAAATAGGAGAATGCTTGTTGTCCTGGATGTGTAGAGGATTTGCTGGGTTTGTTCAGCATTGGGGAAGGAACCAGACTTCTGAGTTGTGGGAAGGCTTCTCCCTCTGCCTATGACATGAGGCCCTGCTGTCTTCAGGTTCATAGTTGCTCATCCCAAGCAGTCCTCCTGTTAGAAAATGTTGCCAAGAATT
>NW_020448682.1:0-5746 GCF_003343035.1 Apteryx rowi
GCCCTGGCTCCTTTCCCCATGCCTCCCTCCTCTCCTGGAGCTCTCTGTCATACTGCCTTCTCCTGAGGGAGGCTGGAGGAGTGGGGCAGTAGCATCTCTGGAAGGCAAGAGGCAGCCTTGTCAAGCAGCAGTTGAATGCATGGATCTGTCTCCTAAAGCACCAAGCCTGTTGGGGACAGCCAGCAGGGACGCTGCAACCACACCAGGAGAATCAGCAGAGCACATCCCCATGGAGATGCCAGGGTTGGACTAGGGGCTCGTGCGCTTCCCTGTTGGGAAACATTCTCTTTTGTAAAAAGTTCTTACCAGTTAAGTTCTTACAGTTAAGTATGAGGGCCAGCAAAGCACCTCTCCTTGTTGGTTCCTCTATCATCTGTATCAGGAAGTTGTCACTGATGCTCTCCAGGAACCTCCTGGCTTGCTTGTGCCCTGCTGTGTTGTCCCTCCAGCAGCTATTGGTGTGGTTCAAGTCCCCCATGAGGACCAGGGCTTGTGAACATGAAGCTACTTCCAGAAATTAGCAGCAGACAAGAGAAACGGCAGCACTCGGAGAGGACGCCCATTCAACAGTCCACCTGGGTACTGATCAGGGCCATGCCCGAAAGTGTGCACAGAGCTGTCACCCCTCATACAAAAGGGTGCAATTGTGCAGGACTGACCTTCTGGCAAGCCATCTTTCATGGCTACATGGAGCCACTCCCCCTCAGCAGCCCCATCTCCCCACACCCTTCTGCCTCAACCAAAGCACCAGCACCACCTTCAAACCTGAGGCCCTACACCTCTGCCCACCACAAAGGCAAATCCATCCTGTATCCCTCTGGAAGCATCCCATGCAGCAGGACAAAAGGGATTTTCCTGGGTGACCAGGATATCCTCTGGCTGAGGTACCCTCAGCAGATCCTTCCATGCCCCCAGGCAAGCCCCTCCCCTCCCAGCCCAGCCCAGCCCAGCCCAGCCCAGCCCTTACAACAGCATGGTCAGACACCCCACTCACGTGTTTTCTCTGAGTCATTTTCTCAGGACAAGGAGTGCTCCATCAACCACAGAGCTGGAGGCCAGTGTTGGCAGGAAGAAACAAAGGCCAGTCATTCTCTGTCTCTCCCTGCTTCCATGTCCAGGACATTCCCAGCCCCCACATTGCCTGGGGATGCTCCCCAGGACAGCACAAGAGTCCTGGCTTTGGGGCTCCTCAGGCAATTCCTGCAGCCCCAGTGACAGAGCAGCCTGCCTTGAGCTGGTACACACACAAATGTGTTTCTCTTTCTCATTTATTCCTACACACACACACACGCACATGCACTCGCACACACGTGCACTCCCCTGCTCTTCTCCAGGGATGCTCCTACTCCCCAGAGAGCCTTTCCCCAGGTGAGTGCATCCACGGTGGCCTGGCCAGCCGTGTCTGGACCCCCTTCCCCGCGCTCCCCACGGCCCCAAGCTGGTGGTACTGCTCTGCAGAGTGAGCAGGTTGTGGTGGCCCTGGGCCCTGGGGTGACTCTGCACTGGCCATACTGCTCAGGCAGGAAGCAGAGCCAGCAAGACAGGGCTCACTGCTGCTGACCGCCCCCGCTCCAGGGTCTGTGGCTGTGGAAAGTGCTCAGAGGGACCATGCACACTTCCAATGGCATGAGATGTGTTCAGGTGTGGCGTGAGATAGCCAGCCTGTGATTTTACATAGAGGGTGACTTGAGTCACTCCCAGGCTCCCTTCTCTTGACACTAGATTTGGAAAAAGAGCTCAGCCTTCAGGCACTGCACTGAYGATACACCCTTTCCTTTCATGAAGGAAGTTGGTCTGACACACTGCTACACACGTTCACTGAAGGCCTGTGGGTCATCCACAATRGGTTCATGCATCAGAAGAAATRAGATGACTCCAGACATTGGAGTGTGAACATGAGTATTGCAGAGGGATGCCTTGCAATCGTTTATGGAGAGAGGTGAGCAGTTCATTCCTGCTGAAAAATGGCCATGGAATCAATTTGCTCAAGGCATGTTTGAGATCCTTCTTCCTCAAGCCACGGATGAGAGGGTTCACTGTAGGAGCTACAGTCAAATGCAGAATAGTCACCACCAGATCCAGAGCTGGGGAGGAGGTGGGGGGAGCTTCAGGTAGGCACACATGCCAGTGCCAATACAGAGGGACACCACAGCCAGGTGAGGGAGGCAAATGGACAAGGCTTTGTGCTGCCCCAGCTTGGAGAGGGTTCTCAGCACGGCAGCAAAGCTCTGCACGTAGGAATGAAGAATGAAAACAAAATACCCTAGGAAAAAAAAACAACTAAACATGAGAAGCCCAGAGTCCCTGAGGCAGSAGTCTGAGCAGGAGAGCTTGAGGAGCTGGGGCATTTCACAGAAGACCTGAGGCATTGCATTGCCTTTGCAGAGTGGCACTGAAAATGTATTACTGGTGTGCAGCACAGCATTGAGAAAGCAACAGCCCCATGCAGCTGCTCCCACTTTGACACGAGCGCTGCTGCTCATGACTGTCCCATAGTGCAAGGGTTGGCAGATGGCAATATAGCGATCGTATGCCATGACTGTGAGTAGCAAATACTCTGCTGAAATAAAGAAGAAAAACAAAGGGATTTGGGCAGTACATCCTAGGCAGCAAATGGCCCTTGCATTCCACAGGGAACTGGCCATGGATTCGGGGACTGGCATGGAGATTATGCCAAGGTCCAGGACAGAGAGACTGAGGAGTAAGAAGTACATGGTGATGTGGAGGCTGTGGTTGCAGGCTATGGCTGTGATGAGGAGGATGTTGCTCAGATAGGCAGCCAGGTAGATCCCCAGGAACAGTGAGAAATGCAGAGCTGCAGGTCCCACATGTCTGCAAAAGACGGGAGGAGGAACTCAGTCACAGAGCTGCCGTTGGACATTGTTCCCTCTGGGCACAGGGGACTGTCCRAGGAGCAAAAGACGTTGACAAATTAGGACAGGCTTCTCTGAGCAACCCCATCCCATTTCCTATAGAGACCCCCACATTTCCTTTCTGTTTCATGCGGAGGACATTCATTCAGCTCCCTGGCTTGAACTATGGTTGTGCTGGCTGGTTGCGCTGTGACAAACAAGGAGCTTGGCACACGGCCTCCAGAGGAGCTAGCCCTGTTCTACAGCATTGTGTACGTGGAGGTGGCAAACAGCCCCAGCAAGCCTTTCCACAAGGAAGTGGGGAGATCCCAGGGCAGGCTGAGTGCTGACCCTTGCAGAAGGCAGAGCCCCATGCACACAGAAGCCCTGGAGCTCAGGGACATTGCTCTGAATTACAGCCGTGTGAAACCATGTGCATGCCCAGGCGTCACACCTCTGCAATAGGTAGCCATGATGACCTGTCTCCCAACCTTATTACAGCCAATCCTTGCTCTAGAGCACCTCCTTTTCCACACCTGAGAAGCTGTGAGAGCAGTCCTGAAAGGTCCTACCAGCCATAGGCTGTGACAGTTTTACAAGGGAGCTCAGCTCCATTGCACTGCAGCCACAAACTTACTGGGTTAAAGTGCTGTGAAGATTTCTTGCCAGTGAGTTGTACTTCCACTACCGACTGCCTTTCATCTCTCTCTGTCTTGCTTGTCTCCCCTTGGCACTTGCAGGCAGGTTCCTGAGCCCTGCTGCTCTTTGCAGAGGAGTTGCTCCAGGACAGGGCCATCTTTGTGGAGTGCCTCCCAGGTTGCCACATGCTCACTCGGTCCCACGAGCCTAGATCGTCTCAGGAGCAGAGGCCCAGCAGAAAGCATGACTTTCTCTGCCCCCTGGTGCTTCTCTGAGATGCCCCCAGAGCTGCAAGGCTGACAGTTCCCGAAAGGCAGCAGGGTTGCACCTGGGGACATTTCTTTAAGCAGGCTACAGCAGTCACCTACATTCCTTCTCTAAACTGCAGAGAAAGACTGATTCCAGCAGCGCCATTTATCCTGTCAGAGTGCGGGTGTCTAACAGAGGTGGAGATAAGCCCCTCGGCAAGCCCCTACTCCTGTCCCATGGCAAGAGAGGACACCTAGACAGTGACAGGGACAGGGTTCATTTACCCACGCTTATGGCAGCAATCCAGCTGAGTCAGCCTAGGCATCTTAACCCTGGGTGAGAAGCTGCAGCGGGATTCAGCTCCCTCCCATGCACTTTACAACCAAAGAGGAGGTGAGATTGCTCTCCCCTTTGCATTTTTTTTGCAGGCTGACCAGCCTGGAGTTCCCTGCTTCCTCTTCCTTGCCCTTTCTGAAGATAGGTGCAATGTTTGCTCTTTTCCAGCCTTCAGGAACTTCCTCAGTTGCTGTGACCAAGGCAAAAGGGGCTTTGAATTCCTCTACATTTCCCATGCCCTTTGCCTCTAGGTCGCTTGCTCCACTGAGCAGTGCGCCCACATTTTCCTTAGCCTTCTGTTTGCTGCTGATACACTCAGAGAAGCCCTTCTGTTTGCCCTCCGCATCCCTCACTGCTGCCACCCGCAGCTGAGCTTTGCCTCTCCYAACCCTCTCCCTGCAAGCTCAGGCAATGTCTCTATATTCCTCCTGGGTAGCCCATCCCTGCTTCTGCCTTCTCTGTGCTTTCTTTTTGTGTTTGAGCTCAGTCAGGAGTTTCCTGTTCATCCACACCGGTCTGCTGCCATCCTTGCTCAGCTTCCTCCACAACAGACCGTACAGCTCTTGCGCTTGGTGGAGGTTCTCCTTGAAGATCCAGCAGCTGTGCTTGGCCCCTCTGCCCTCTAGAGCAGGCTCCCATGAGATCCAGCCAAGGACATCCCTAAACAAGCTGAAATCTACTCTCCTGAAGTCCAAGGCTGTGACTGTTTTTTTCTTGCTCGCTTCTCTCTGGATTTTAAACTCCAGCATCTCATGTTCACTGCAGCTAAGTGCCATGGCCATAAACTCAGCCTGGACATGAAACTTGTGCCCCATTCCTGTTCTGCGACCCTCTGTGGAGGGGCCCAGGCACCCCTGTACTTCCACACTGCTCATATCTCCTCCGTATCAAATATTCCCTCCAGAACACCATTACAGACAATGTGGTCCAGCAGGTCCTCCTCCTGTATGAAACCTCTGGTCTAGCTGGGTCAGTTCCTTGAGGAAAAGGGCAGYGGAAGGATTTGACAGTCCTCTTCACTCTTCAGACGCAGCTAGCCATGCACAGGTTACCCACACCTTCTATGACTCTGGCTGTAGAGAAGAGAGAAATGACTCCTGAAGAATCACGTTGACTTTGCACCACCAGGGGGTGTCTTCTTTCTCCCAGCCCACAGAAAGGTCTCTGAAAGCTCTCCCAACTCACTGCTACCAGGAAGCTCCCCTACAAACAGCCCTCTTCCTTGACCACCTCCTGACTTTCTCACCCTCTGGCCAACTCTCCTGAACAGAGGCAGACCTTCCTGGCACACTTCTACACATCACTGTGCATTGCAGTCCTTTCTCCGCTTCGTGCCATGCTTCTGTTTTGAACAAAACACTCCAAGGATTTTAAGACGCACTTCAGGTCTGCCCATTGCTCTCCCGTTCACTCTTCTGGTCAACTACAGAGTCCCCCTTGACCGAGGGTGGTATTTCCTCTTTTATTAGTACATAACCACAGGGCTCACATGCGTCTCAAGACAACACATGACACCATGCAAGGCACAATGTAAACCTGCTGCACGTGTTATTCTGCACTGCACTGATTGCTATAAACACAAACTACCACTGCTTGCTATCCTACACGAGACTCCACTCCCGCCATCAGCTAACTTAGTTGCTTGCTTCCCTCCTGGCTTCCACTCACCT
>NW_020448683.1:0-1477 GCF_003343035.1 Apteryx rowi
AAGTCAACCTTGATGTGTGTTATCAAGCAGAGTGACCAGGCCCTGACAGCCAGCCCCTGGGTAGGGTGATGCTTTCCATCACGAATTGGTCAGGGCTCTTCTTGTGGGCAGTGTGTGGGTGGGGGTGCACAATGCCAAGTGCATAACCATGATATGACACCTCCTGGACTCCCAAGGGACAAGGAGGCAGCAAGGCCACAGTGCTTTAAGGAACGGCATCTTCTTGAGGGCCTCGGTGACAGAGACACCAGCCATAGCCAAAAGGACAAAGACCTAGCTGTGTTGGGAGCTTTCAGCCTTGGCAGTGCCCTTGGCCGTCTCCACCACTGGCTGTCCGATGCTTTCCCACACCTCTGCCTGTTTCCCTGCAGAATGTACACACCCAAGCTGCTTCCCCACCTTGCTCTCACTCTGGGATCTCCCCACCTCTCCTGATCTCTTCCTGTCCTCACTTGCTTCTCCTTGAAACACAAAGGCAGGGGCTGATCACTGACTCCCTCTGGGTGACCTGTTGCACCACAGCACTACCCTAGGAGTGACATTCTTTTGACCTGAAGTGCAGTCTGAACCTCTCAAGATGCAGTTCGTGGCTCTTTCCCCTTCTCATGCTGTTTCCCCATCCTAAGAAAAGCTGTATCATCTCTGAAAGCACCCTTCGAGCAGTCATAGGCTCCTACTCTACTGCCCTTTGCCTCCACTTCAGTAGCATAAGGAAGCCCAGGTCTCTCAACCTCTCCTCATGGATGGAGTTATTCCCACTGAGTCACAGGATTTGACACTTCTCTTGTAAATATCCATGATGTATCTGTTGTCCGAATCACACACACACACAAAAAAACCCCCAACCAACCAACTAACCAACCAAACAAAACAAGCCAGCGCTAATGAGTTAAGGGTAAGGCGGGGTGGGGTGGGCTTTATGGGACAGGATCAGGGTGGTAAAAGAGACAGAAGGAATGGAAGAAAAAAACCAAGGAAATTCCAAAAGAAGAAAAGGATTGATCAGGGCTGTCTTGGGGATTCCTGCCAAGAAGCCCTGCATCTGAATAATTCTGACTGGAGGAGGAGAAGAAAGCTGGCCTGCTTCCACTGTCACAGGGCACCTGTGTGCTTTCCCTGACATCAACAAGGGAAGATGGAGAGTGGGAAGAATCATGGACTCCTTCAGGGTGGAAGGGACCTCAGGGGGTCTCCAGCCCAATCTGCTTGCTCACAGCAGGGTCAGCTCTGGGTTCGCAGCAGGTTGCTCTGGGCTTCATCCAGTCTGGTGTTGGCAACCTCCAAAGGAGGAGACTGTACAGCACTGTCAGGGCAACAAGTTCCAATGCATCCTCACAAAGCAAGTGCTCCAGCTCCCTGACTGTTGTGAKGGCYCTCAGCCAAATTCGCTCCCAGTTATCTACCTCCTTCTTGTTCTGGGAACCCAAACCTGGATGCAAGGTTCTACATGTGCTCTAATGAATACTGACTAGAAGGC
>NW_020448683.1:1856-2991 GCF_003343035.1 Apteryx rowi
TTCTAGACTCTAATATTCTAATGTGCCTGCAAGAGGTCTGGATGCAGAAGAGGTGACTCATGCCCTGGACTCCATGTATTGACAGCCCATTCCTCCTGCCTGTCTAGGGCCCTCTGAATAGCAGCCCTCAAGCATATGGCTGGGGTCCCCTGCAGTTCTTTTGTCCTCAACAAGCATAGTGAGTATTGCCTCTTCCATGTCACTAATCAAGTCATCTGGTTGTGCACCCATCTAGGTGGTAAATTTCTAAACTGTATTCCACAAGGATATTGTGGGAGACAGTGTCAAACCCCTTGCTCAAATCAAGTTGAAAGGCTTTTTCTGCTCTCCAACCAGAAATAGAGCTATGTGATCCTAGAAGGCAATCAGGTTGGTGAGGCACAATTTACCCTGGAAACATCCATGCTGCCTCTTCCCTATCACCTTCTTCTCCCTCATGTGCCCAGAAATGAGTGGACTCACTCCACGACACACTCCTCAACCAATTGAGGCTGCACGGCCTTTCATTCTCTGGGTTGCCCTTCGGACCTTTTTTGAAGATGGATATAACGTTTGCCTTTCTGTCATTATTGGGACCTCACTCCATCTCTACAACCTCTCATGGATGACAGAGGGCAGCCTTGCTACGACTGCAGCCAGCTCTCTCAATGTCCTTGGGTGCAGCTGTTCCAAGCGCACTGACTTGTAGGGGTATATTTCTTGCAAGTCATCCCTCACTCAGCCCTCATGCACTGTTGGTTGCTTTTCTTGCCTGGAGCCCTGACTCTAGGCACAACAGCCCGGGAGACCTTGCTGGAGAAGACAGAAGCCAAAAAGGCCCTGAGCTCCTCAGACCTACCTACATCTGCTTTTACTAGATTCTCTGCCCCCTTCAGCAAAGGGCAAACATTTTCCTTTTTATTCTTTACCATTCCTGAAGCAGTGGCAGCTCTTCTTCATGCCTTTGATGATCCCGTCAAGTATTTACCCTCTGAGAGCTTTGGCTTCCCTAACASCATCCCTAYTTCAGTGCACACAATTTTTGAATTCCTCCTTTGCTGCATATCCCTCCTTCCATTTCTTCTTTGGTGTCATATTGTCCTGGAGCTGAGTTATGAGTTCCCGTTTTAGCCTGGTTTCCCCTCCTCATGTTATT
>NW_020448683.1:4149-5551 GCF_003343035.1 Apteryx rowi
CAAAACCAGGGCCAATGGAGATAGGGTAAACAGGGGTTGGCTGACTTCATGGGAGGGTATCAGGATGTTAAAAGAGAAGAACTTGGAATGTGGAAAAAAGGGAAAAATGCAATAAAAGGTGAAACAAAAGAACAATCACAGCTATTTGGGTGTAGCTGCCAAGCAGTCCTGAATCTGAATGACTTTGGAGCAGGAGAAGGAACGTGCAGTTGATCTGGTCATACTTTTGTGAGATCTGCTTTACAGTCACAGGCAAGCTGAATGTTTTCCCAAAGTCAAGGGAAGACTCGAGGTGGAAGGTAATGCAGAATCATTCCTTCTGGAAGGAACCCCGGGATGTCTCTGGCCCAGCCTCCTTCCCACAGCAGGGTCAGCTATCAGGTCCAATCAGGTTGCTCAGGGCTTTACTCATTTCAGACTTGAAAACCGCTGAGGATGGAGATGGCACAGCGTGTCAGGGCAACCTGCCCCAGTGCTTGACTCTCTGGATGGGTCTAAAGTTTCCCCTTACACCCAGCCTGAACCTCTCTTCTTTCAGCTAATGCCCATTGGCCTTCACCCTCGCATCATGCATAATGGTGAAGAGCCTGCCTCCATTTTCTTGATGACGTCCTGGTGGGCACAGGAAGGCTGTTATTAGGTGTCCCCAAAGCTTTCTCTTCTCCAGGCTGAACAAACGCAGCTCCCTCACCTCCCAGAGGGACAAAGTCAACATTACCTAGGTGTGCCTAGGAGCTTTAAGGCTTTTCCAGTCCTTCTCTATATTAGCGGAACAGCAAAGGACCTCATGGATGTTAGAGTGCAATCACCCTCATGCCATGACTTTCTGCATTTGTCACACTCATTTGGCATCGTGTTGTAATGTACAGGTGTTGTAGGCTGTGGAGGGGGTTCACTCTGTACAAGCAGTCTTCCCTTGAAGGACTCCAGTCATGCATGTGGTCCAACCACACCTAAGTTATTCCAACCATGTAGCACTCCTCTGACAGCTTGTGCATCTCCATTTGCTCCTGGCTGCACCACAGACTGCATATGTTTGCATATATTTGGGCAGCACAGCATCAGCTGTGGCACTGACTGAAGATCTGTCACAGGGAAACATGTTACCAAGGACCATATGGATGCAAAGGCTTTGACTGCAAGTGGTGACATTCTGGCCTAGATAGCAGGTGGCAATGTAATGGTGAAAGGAGGTTCCCACTAAGAGAGCAAAGCCTGCAGTGCCCAAGGCCAACAAGAAACAGAGCTGGGCTGTGCAGGAATGGCAGGAGAGGGGTTTGCTGCCTGAGCTGACTTTGCAACACCTTGGGGCCTGTGACAGAGGTGAACCAATCTCCAGGCAGAACCAGGTTCTACTGAAGAAGTTTCTAAGCCTGCAATCCAGCCACCTTGAGGACATCGT
>NW_020448684.1:0-5674 GCF_003343035.1 Apteryx rowi
AACCCGCCTGGAGGCGATCCTGTGCAACGTGTTCTAGGTGAGCCTGCTTGAGCAGGGGGGTTGGACTAGATGATCTCCAGAGGTCCCTTCCAACCTCCACCATTCTGTGATTCTGTGAAAGGACTGATGTCAGCTGAGCACAGTTACGAATTCGTGACTAAATCACCATAGGTGAAAGGCATGACTTTTGCATGAGTCTTGTCTAATCAGTAATATGAAAACAATCTGATGAGAAGCAGGTTGAGAATCTTTCCTCTAATTCAGAAGCTGAACTGGGAACATTGACCCAGGGCCGTAGTGACTGATGGTAATGACTTTCTGCCTGCAATGCATGGCTAAGCAGTCCTGGCCTCTGCACTGAATGTTGTTCACATATCTTACTTTCTGACACTCTACCAACCCTGTTAGGTCTGTTGTGCTTGAGTAAGCAGGTAAAAGGGGAGCATCTCCACACAATGGAAGATTTCCAGCCAGTGCAAGTCAGTACCATAGTATTACTAACATAGGAACCTATGTTAATTTGCTCCAGTAGGGGATCTGTCCCTGTGATTTTAGAAACATAGATTATTAGCTTTAGAAACAGATGATAGACAAAAGCTGGTAGATTTTCTTTTTTAAACAAAGGAAGTGTTTGGTTTGTGTTGTTTGCCCACCTCATCCCTTCCCAGGTATTATGTTTGACAGTCCTTTTGTCTATGCTATTTTAACACTTGAGTTTTCAATAAAATGCTTACTCAGAGACTATTTAATGCTCCTGGTTTACTTTACTAAATGGAAAGTCAGAACTTAAAATAAGCCAGCCACTGCTGAAGCACACAGCAGCTCTGCAGAGTAATGGCCATTAACAATGTCAATCACAGCATTTGAGAGCAATTTTTTTTTTTCACTGTCACAGATGCCAGTGGAACACTATGGAGCAAAATGAATAGGGTGAGTGACAATATAAAGCAGAAGGCATGCCTTGGTAGGGAAACCTAAAAACACCTGAGAGACAGGGGAAGAATGACTTCTAGCTGAACTGTACCCAACATTTTTATACATCTGATAGTAAGGGTAGACAGCTCCATGTCTGAGGAGCCAACCAGCTATGTAAAGCTCTTCTAGGCAAGCTATTTTGTAGTTTTCCAGAAGGTATGGATATGAATGGAATGCTTCTTTGGATGAGGGGCGGGATTGTCAGGCTGGTAGGCTGTCTGGTATAACTCCCGTCTATTTTTATGTTGTTTGAACACTGGAGACTATTAGGAAATGGACAGGGGCTAATGCAAGGAATTGATTATGGTCCATTATTTTTCAGATACTTTCTGTCACAAAACCGTGATTCTGTGATATCCCAAAGTAGGACTTTGAGGCCACACTCTTCTCAGTGGTGCCAGGACAAGAAGCAAACTGAAACACAGGAAATTCCACTTGAACATAAGAAAATACTTTACTGTGAGTGGTTGAACACTGGAACAGGTTGCCCAGAGAGGCTGTGGACCCTCCATCCCTGGAGATATTCAAAACCTGACTGGATATGGTCCTGAGCAACCTGTTCTAGCTGATCCTGCTTGAGCAGGGAGGTTGGACCAGATGATCTCCCGTGGTGCCATCCAACCCCAGCTGTTGTGTTATTTCTGTGATACTGGCTGAGAGGATATTCACCATCACCCTTTCTGCTGGAGAAGAGCATTCCATTTTCTAGGGTGGGACACTGCAGCTTCACAGGACAGAAACAAAGGCAAGAGATAAAGACAAGCACTTTATCAAAACCAGATTACTAGTATTTCGATCTCTTATTTCTGTGGGGGGGGGGTTAATAATGGAGAGTGAATAAGTTCATAGAAGTTTAATAAAAATATGTAGTGAGGAAATGCAAGAGTTTAAGAGATTAATTAAATATCTAAAACAGGATTTGGACAGAATTTAGTACATAAACCCTCAAAAAAATGACCCAGAAATTCCTCATTGCAGCAACAACAAGACTTATCAATGCTCACTTTCATCTAGCATTTACAATTTGGACCCAAAGTTGCAAGTTTTCCATTTATGTGCAGAACTGCCCAAGAATGTGCAGTGAAGAATCTAGTTCTCATGGATCCAGATGTGAGATGGCACATAACGTAAATATCTCTCTCCCAGTGAGGTCTCCAGAAGAGTCTGATCCAATTGGTGTGTTCAGGTAAGGTATATCAGCAGCAGTGCCGAGCTTAGTGAACCCACAAATACTGCAGGAAGAATAACCAATCCTTTTGCAAAACCACCTAGTGGCTATATCACATGAAATACAAGACCTGGAATTCAAGCCCAGTCTCCCACCTCCTAAAAAAGTTCCCTGGAGCACCAGGAGGTAGGATCCTGGAAGGCACGCTCTTCATGTTTCCTGTTGATCCAGGACCATCTATATACAAAAATGCAAGAGCAATGGTATCAAAAAAAAAAACAAAAAACGGAGACACTGACTCTTGTGTCCTCTAATTCAGACACTTCTCTCTGATGGGGAGATTTAAATCCTGGTGCCTGATCCATGACCTGACATTAGTTACTCAGAAAGAAAACAGGTAAAACAAAAAACACAGTAAAAAGTCCATGCAGCAAGGACCAGATCCCATGTGATTGTATTGCCAGCTGAGTTTCTTAACTAGTACGGTGCAACATCCTATTTCTGCTCAGTTTTTTATCCTTTTCTTTAAACACAATTAAACACTCAAACATTGCCTAAGTTTATGCAAATACTCGTCCAATTAAGCAACAGTTATTGTCATTTGCTGACATTAGGCTAAATTAGTTTTGTAGATGATGTTTCAAAAAAACAATCATCCTTTCATATTTCCATGAAATTGGCAATTCTGCAATACTTTATATTTATGATTGCATCGTAGAGCTGCATTCATGAAGTTCCTTCTGTCATGCCACAATAATGTTGTCCTGATAGTATATGCAGCATTCAATTTGTCTTGTTTCTTAAAGATGACCTGCCTTTATCCAGAGATAAACTGTTTTCTGCATCCTCACAAATATCATAAAACTTAAAATCGCTTCTCCTGTCCCACATATAATTGAGAACATTTCATACTTAATATCCAAAAAACTGACAAAATGAGACCATGGAACTAGGTTCTAGATACCGAATTAGCAACAGTGAGCAGGTAACAGTTGAGGTGACACTGCTGGGGGACACAGGAATATCCACCTTCTAGACCATGAGACCTGAAACTCATGAGAAAAGCATACATTCATGCCAGCTGTTAGCAAAGCCAGCATTCACGTTCCATCCTACATATTGCAGACTTGACTCTCCACTGTCTGAATCTCATGTATTCAAAGCAATTTCATTCAGGATAATGCTTTTTTACCAACCTATACTTTCTTTGCAGAGCTTTACATCTATGCAGAGACAGTCTGTAGTATATATCTCTATTTTCTTCAATTAAAAATTTAAACAATAAATTAGTAGAAAGTGAATGGCTAATGCATAATTTGAACCAGTTGTATCAGCAAAAATAATAATTCTAACATTGACAGTTAATTTTTGCACACCAGCAAAGCCTAAAAGTTCTGCAAAAGCTGTCAGTGACAGTTATCCTGCTTTATCCTATTATTTTTAAATCCTCCTCTCAGTATATTCTTAGAAATAGAAAATGCTATTGCCAAATAGTCTCTATAATCCTACAACATACTGTCCATTCATGGTTTACCACTAATCTAACCTTAAAGATGGTAGAGAATGGGAGAATTTATATATATCATCTCTGCAAAAAGTGATTGATTTCTTATATATCACTACATACCAATAATAGTCATGCAAATAGCTACAAGAGCACTGGAAGAAGTGAAGCAGTAACTGTGCAACGGAAGCAACGAGGATCTTGATAGTGTGATTGTTAATGAGTTCAATACTAACCTAAGGAGTAGGATATCTGTAGTCTATCACAGAACCAACAATGTATTTGGTTCTAGCACAATATTATACTTGCTACTTGTCATCCTGCCCCTGGATACAGAAACCATGGTGACATATTCAGTGTCCTGTTCAGCTGCACAGCCAAGCACAGCCAAGCCTCGTCATGAATAGTTTGAATTGGAAAGGGATTATCAGATTTCAGGCCATGGCCAGTTTTGACCAGTGGATGATCCTGAAGCCTCAAGCGTCGACCAGGGTCCCTAGAGCATCCTGAGAATGCCAGTGGTAGTCAGTGAGAAAGAAAAAGGTAAACTCTAGGATGAGCAGCCAACACTTCATTCATGCAATGTATGGGAACTTCACCTGTCTCTGAGACCTCTGCTCGTCTATCTAACTTGGCTAAAATCAGCCTTTAGGTTCAAAAGACAGTGAATGGGAGGGAACATATGCATAAGCTTCATCTAGTTATTATATAGTTTTGTGACAGAAAGTATCTGAAAAATAATGGACCATAATCAATTCCTTGCATTAGCCCCTGTCCATTTCCTAATAGTCTCCAGTGTTCAAACAACATAAAAATAGACGGGAGTTATACCAGACAGCCTACCAGCCTGACAATCCCGCCCCTCATCCAAAGAAGCATTCCATTCATATCCATACCTTCTGGAAAACTACAAAATAGCTTGCCTAGAAGAGCTTTACATAGCTGGTTGGCTCCTCAGACATGGAGCTGTCTACCCTTACTATCAGATGTATAAAAATGTTGGGTACAGTTCAGCTAGAAGTCATTCTTCCCCTGTCTCTCAGGTGTTTTTAGGTTTCCCTACCAAGGCATGCCTTCTGCTTTATATTGTCACTCACCCTATTCATTTTGCTCCATAGTGTTCCACTGGCATCTGTGACAGTGAAAAAAAAAAATTGCTCTCAAATGCTGTGATTGACATTGTTAATGGCCATTACTCTGCAGAGCTGCTGTGTGCTTCAGCAGTGGCTGGCTTATTTTAAGTTCTGACTTTCCATTTAGTAAAGTAAACCAGGAGCATTAAATAGTCTCTGAGTAAGCATTTTATTGAAAACTCAAGTGTTAAAATAGCATAGACAAAAGGACTGTCAAACATAATACCTGGGAAGGGATGAGGTGGGCAAACAACACAAACCAAACACTTCCTTTGTTTAAAAAAGAAAATCTACCAGCTTTTGTCTATCATCTGTTTCTAAAGCTAATAATCTATGTTTCTAAAATCACAGGGACAGATCCCCTACTGGAGCAAATTAACATAGGTTCCTATGTTAGTAATACTATGGTACTGACTTGCACTGGCTGGAAATCTTCCATTGTGTGGAGATGCTCCCCTTTTACCTGCTTACTCAAGCACAACAGACCTAACAGGGTTGGTAGAGTGTCAGAAAGTAAGATATGTGAACAACATTCAGTGCAGAGGCCAGGACTGCTTAGCCATGCATTGCAGGCAGAAAGTCATTACCATCAGTCACTACGGCCCTGGGTCAATGTTCCCAGTTCAGCTTCTGAATTAGAGGAAAGATTCTCAACCTGCTTCTCATCAGATTGTTTTCATATTACTGATTAGACAAGACTCATGCAAAAGTCATGCCTTTCACCTATGGTGATTTAGTCACGAATTCGTAACTGTGCTCAGCTGACATCAGTCCTTTCACAGAATCACAGAATGGTGGAGGTTGGAAGGGACCTCTGGAGATCATCTAGTCCAACCCCCCTGCTCAAGCAGGCTCACCTAGAACACGTTGCACAGGATCGCCTCCAGGCGGGTT
>NW_020448685.1:0-1904 GCF_003343035.1 Apteryx rowi
GTAATGCTGGAATCAGTCTTCCTTCAGTGCATAGAGAGGGCCCATTGGTGATTATTTAAGTCTACTTCAATGAACATGATGAAAGAGTGGACATCTTCGGGAGGGGTATTAATGTTGGGAGAAGAAATATCGATCTGCCCTTGACCTTGTGTTTCCACTGCTCTGTCTACTAGGCTGTGAATAAAATCTGAGTGCTCCCTCACATATTTCCACATGTCCTGATTAAATTGTTCATTTCTAAAGGCATCTTTGCACCAGACTTTCTGGGCACATGCACCTTCCATAGTTTCCCAGTCTTCCTCTTCCCCTTAATCTTTATGCTTTCAGGTACCTCTCAACTCTCCAGGTGCTGCTCTGAGCTGCTGGGAATCTGAAGCTTGCCTCGTCTTTCAGCAGCCTCGCTGTCTCTTTAGCCCCCTCCTTTGTTGTGTTTCTTGTCTATCCTTTCCTATCTATCTGTGGAAAACATTTCAAGGAAGGTTATGCCTTGTGGACCTCACTGGAGGCAGCTTGGACTTGACATACAGTGAATGAGTGTCTTTTATCTTTATAAGCTGTTCCAAATTTTATTTTTCTTTGTTTGCAATTAAGAAAAAACCTTCTGTGTCTGCTTGCAGCTAGTTCTCGAAGGAAAGCAGGTGGGAATTGATGCACATGAGCTGTACCATTCAGCTACAGCCTTGAGTGGCAAAAGGTTTGATTTCCACAAGAGTGATCTGAAGTTGCCAGTGGCTAATGAGGGAAATGGCAGGGCTGGGGAGCTGGGGAGGAAGGGTGTCCATAAGTTGTCCTATCAAGTATACTGCTTTGCCTACATGTGCAGACTTCATTAGGAGACACTGTGGGTCAGTATGAATTGGGGAATGTGGGTATGACTTATTCTGAAAAGTGAAGAATCAAGAAAGCCTAAGAAGCAGACATCTTTCTTTTCAGGTGCTCATTGAAATCTGCCTAATTTCAATACACTCCTGCAAACTTTCCAATTAACCACACAAGAATTGATAAACTGAAGAAAGTTATGGAAAGAGGCATGGCTCCTTAGGGGGTTTTGCATTTTAATGAACCCTCGGGTGTGTTTGATGCTGAGTCCATGAACTTCAGATACTGAGAGTATGCTGAAGCAACTTCTCAAGAAATTAAAGTCAGAAGCAAATCCGAAGTTTCTTGGAGCATTAATGGGTCCCACTGAGGGCCATTACCAACAAAGGCTCCCCAGGGGCTGATTAAAGCAGAAAGTTGGAGGCACTGATTGCAGGTAGGCAAAGGAAATGTGCAGGTGCCTCTGATGCCAAGTCAACCCTTGCTGTGTTTTATCAAGCAAGATGCCCAAGCACAGACACCCAGCTCCTGAGAAGGGAAATCCTTTCCCCCATGTGTTGCCCAGGGCAGTTCCTGGGGACAGTGTGCAGGTGGGGGTGTGCAATGCCGAGTGCAGGACAATGACAGGACACCTCCTGGGATCCCCTGGTGAGCAAGGGGACAATGAGGCCCTGGTGTCTCCTGGTAAGCCTTGGTGACACAGACGACAGCCATAGGACAAAAACCTCTGTTCTTTTGGGCCCTTCAGCCTTGCCAATGCCCTCAGCTGTTTCCACCACAGTCTTACACTGTCTCATGCCTGCTGCTGGGTGCCTGCAGACTGTAGGCACMCAACCTGCTTCCCCACCTTGCTCTCACCTCCGGATCTCCCTCCCTTCACTGATGTCTCTCCATCCTCACTGCTTGTTCCTTGAAACACAGAGCCAGGGGCTGACCACAGACTCCCTCTGGGTGACCTTTTGCACCACAGCACTACTCTTTGAGTGACATTGATTCATGTTAATGTCTGGTTTGAACCTCCCAAGCTGCAGATTATGACTGTTTCCCCTTGTGCTGCTTACCACTACCAAGAAAAGCTCCTGGGA
>NW_020448685.1:4183-5182 GCF_003343035.1 Apteryx rowi
CCCCCCAGTAGGCCAAATTCTGCTCCTCTGACATCCTCAGCTTCATAGTGAGTGGAGCTCTTGCAGTAGTAGGCAGCAAGTGTCATTTCAGATGGCCAAGGATATCCTCCTCCAGGTCCCCAGCTGATGCTCTAGAAGGATGTGGGTCTCACAATTGCTCCATCAGAGCAAGCAGACAATTACACATGTCTTGGACCACCTCTGACACTTCAAATGTCCAAAGGTGTGTGTGTGTGTGTGTGTGTGTGTGTGTGTACAACTGACTTCCTCACTCCATCTCCACTGATTACAGTGGGGGCTTAGACAAGGAGCTCCCATGCAGACAGGCATTTTGTGCACACTAAAACTTGGGCAAGGGGAATCCCATGTCATACGAGATTGTGGAGCGCATGGGAGGGAACTGAATCCCACTCCATCCCAGGGGCTTCTCAATGGGCATTAGATGTAATGATTAACTCCTCTAAATCAGTCCCTGAAGCACAAGTAAATGAACTCCCTTCCTGTCATTGTGAAGGTGTCCTGTCTTCTTATGAGATGGGAGCATGGCCTTCTAGAGTGGGATGTTTCCTCCTCTCCTAGAAAACCATCCTGTGATGAGACAAACTGCAGTGCTGGACTGAGTCTCTCCCCATGGTTTAGGGAGGGACCTTTGGGGATTACTTTAGTCTACTTCAGTGGACATTTCTCAGGGGTGACCCTGCTGCCTTTCAGGAACTGTCAGGCCTGGCATCCCGGGAACATTTTGAGGGTGTGCAGGGGACAGAGAAAGTAACRTCTTCAGSTGAGCTTCTGCTCCTGAGCTGCGCCTGGCTCCTGGGACCACAGGAGCCTATGGCAACCTGGCAGGCGCTGCAGAGACACAGCTCTGTCCAGGAGCAGCTCYTCTTAAAAGAGCAGCAAGACTCAGGGCACTGCCTGCAGGGGCCCGGATGAGATGAGTGACTCAGAAGTTAAAGACAGTTGGGAATGGGAGGATGGCTGAGAGCTTCCTGCAGGGAG
>NW_020448686.1:0-33166 GCF_003343035.1 Apteryx rowi
CACACACACACACACACACACACACACACACAGAAGTAGGAAAGCCTCTGCCAGAAAAGCTGGTTTGCAGAGCAGAGGGGTCATTTGTCCATGTTCTCCCCTTGCCCATCACTCCCACGAAGAGTTCAGCTGAGCTGCTCTTATGCTGTGCGTACATCTGTGCAGCCAGGACCTGCTGTCATCTTTTGGGCAGGATTCATGCCCCTGATGGCTGTGCGCTGTAATCCTCCAACTTGTGCACCGGGAGAAACAGGGCAGCCCAACCATAATTGCTTTTGCAGATGTGCATGACAGGAGCAGTGCTCAAGTCAGCTGGTAAATTCCTGTGGGTTGTACGGAGGGAGACAAAGTCTGTACTGCAGCAAAGAGCCCCAGGCCTTAACCCTTTGGTGCCTGGTTGCCTGCATGGCTTGAGCAGCCTGGAGCTCACATCACTTTGTGTTTTGGCTGCTGCCTTCCTCCTGCCTAATGAGCAAAAGAGGCAGCTTTGCCTGTCCATGTCTGAACAGCTGCAGTGGTGCTTCCAGGGGCTTGTGGGAGGGTGTCAGAGTAGGACCCAGAGACTGTGGTGTGCAGCAAAAGGCACCTGAGATGGCAAGAAGGGAAGTGACTACACTGGGTATTGGGCTGTGTGTATCAGGTTGTAAGGGGGAGTTAAGCAGGCCTGTTCCGGCCCCGTTTTCCAGCCATGGCAAGAAGGGCTAACCCTGAGGGAAAGAGCTGCTCCAGCCGAGCTTCAGGAGCCTGGATTCAGTCAAAGCAGCAGCTGATGGTGGGCTGGAGGCTCCTGCTATTACTGCCAAGTGACCACTAGCCGAGGCCCTGGACTGATCATGGCTTTGCTGCAGCACTCAGAAGAGCCAGGGCAGGCGCTCCCACAGGGCTCCTGTCAAGGGAAATGTGGCCTCGACCTGCTTGGCCAAAAGGAGAGCAGAGGGACACAGTGGGTAGCTAATGAGTGTTGTGCTACGCACTGCCAAGTACCTGTGCCTGCCGACAGCTTGGCTAAGGGAAGCCAGCAGAGACTGGCTGCCTCATTCGCAGCCAGGCATGAAGGCTGAAATACCAAGCTCCAGCGGGAGGAGCTAAGCAGAGGTGTCCAAGCTGCCACAGCTGGAGGAACAGCGAGAGGGAATGCGAAAGGCCACCACCAGTTCCAAGAGCGTGTCTCAGCATGACAAATACTATTTGTGGACATCCTCTTGCTAGGTGTCTACGGTTGGAGGTAGCCAGCATCCCTGYGTTTGAGAAGAGACGGAGCACAAAGAGATGAGAAATCAGCTTCGCCAGGGTGTTGAGATGCTCCGATTCCTTGTGAGATGCTTCTGGCTGTGCTTGGAGGGTCTGACTTCTGTCTCAGTGCTGGGAAACTGTGGTGGTAGCAGGACTTCAGTTTGGCCTCCTGAGTCCCAGAGAGCACACCAAAACTGCTGGCATCTATCTCAAGCCCAAACTGGGCTTGTTGCTGTCTGTCCCCCAGTGCTGGGGCTGGCCCTGAGGCTCTCCCTCAGGACAGAGCTCCTGAGGAGGCTTTGCTGTGGCACAGGCAGGTCTCCCAGAGGGGCAGCTCCTCTTCATAACTGCCTGGACAGTGAGCAAGGTCCTTTTCCATTCAGTCCGAGGCAGCTTGGTCCATCGCCCTCACATCGTCTCAGTCCTAACCACCGTTCTCTTCCAGAGTTGAGTCGTGTCAGGAGAGGGCGGGTTTCTCTGCCACTGCAGAGTCAGTGCCTCTCCTGCAGGATGGTGAGAGACCATTTGCCTTCTTGGCCCCTGGCACCCAAGGAGTCTCTCCACCAGGCAGTCTTCAAGAGCACGATGAACTGGTGCCTATGGCAGCTCCAGGCTCTGTCGAGCACTTTGCAGGAGAAATGGCAGTTTGCACCTCTCTGAGGGAATGCTGCTCTCTCCCTGGTACATCCTCCCACTTCCTCCACCCCAAACTTTTTGCATTGCAGCAGGACAAACAGGGCCTCCACTCCCTTAAACATCCTTTGAGGGCAGGTCCCGGCATCAATACTGTATACACTGCTCTATTTGGATACAGCACGTGTACAGAAGAAATGTCCCCCAGAGCTTTCCCTGGAAGTTGTTCTGACAGCAGAGGCGGGATGGGGGAGAACAGTACAGACTTCTTCCTGCGACGCCAAGAGCTATAGAGCTGGAGAGACAATCACAAAAGTCTGCATGGGGGGAATAGGTGGCAACGACAAAGACAGAGCTGATGCCTCTGAATCCTGTGTTTAAAGCACAGAGCAAAGTATTCTTTGCCATGAGTCTACAGTGTTAAAATGGGCATCTGGTTCTTGTTATAACCCCACATTCRCTTGCCTGTGCTTCATTCAGAAGTATCCTGTTGCTGACATTTGCAAGTTGTGAATATTGTTGCTGAGACCCCCCCAGGGAGAAAAGAAGTGTGAAGGAAAAGCTGTTGGAGGCCAGAGTGGGAGGGGATTTTGCTCCCTGCAGAATTTGTGTTTGCACGATGACTTTGCACTTGGCACAGGGCTAAAAACCCAAGCTGGGCTGATCCATTTCCGATCCAAGCCACAAAAACCCTGCACTGAAAGACAGGTGAAGACTTCTTCTGATTCCCCCTGGAATCAAAGCCCTTCTGGGTCTGACGGGTGTTGGGTGCCAGGGACTACTTCAGAGCCCAGGCTGCCATGCAGTGAGAGCAAGTGAACATCCATGGTGAAATCACCACGTGCCTTTAGCAGCCTGCAGGCATGCAGCATGGTGAGCCAGGAGCCTTTACAGGCACCCGCCAGCAGTGACATAGGAACTTGGCTGCTGAACTGAATTCAGTGTGGAAGGGGCACACAGTGACCACTCAGGGTATGAGGCATGGTATTCTTCTTAATTTCATTTTTATTTAAAGTTCTGTTAAAAAAAATCAATACTGAAATTAAATTATCATCCAGTGTTAATTATATCTTGCCACATTTTTATCTGCTCTGATCTGATCTGATTTGCCTCTAGTCCTGGCTTCAGACATTTGAGCGCACCTACACACTCTATTATTCCCACGCACTTTTTTTTTCCTGAAGTGGGGATGATAGCGTTTTTTTAACTTCAGAACACAGCTAACAATCTTCCCCCTTTTTTCTTTTTTGGTGGGAAAGAAGGTGGTAATTAGAATCTTAATCAGGAAGTGCCTAGACAAGATAGATGTCTAGGATAGGACAAGAGGCTGGGCAGACAAGCCAGGTTTCAGAATCCCAGTCATAAGCCAGCAGCTTCAGTGATACATTTCTACTCCACTTGTGCAACAGCCAACCCCAGTAATATTTTCAGGGACACTTTCATGGTTTCTGATTTCACTAAGAAAGTAGAGAAGAAATTTTTCCTTTTTCTGGGCTTCCAAAGAGACTTAGAAGAGGTCTGACTTCCACAGGGAAGCTGCTCTCAGCTCTTGAGGTTTGTAACAGTTGGCACGAGAAGGGAAGAATCTCTCTTTGTGCTGTGTCTACTGCAGAGGAAATGCTCTCCTCCTGCTCGATGCAAATTTTATGCAGAGAGATTGATCGAYTGGGGGACACTTGCCTGCTGACCATTTAGCTTTCACTCCTGCATCTTATGTGCATGCTGATGCCTGGGCATTTTCTTTCTCAGCAAAGGGTAGTAACTCTTGCACTTGGATGGGAGGTCCGGTGCCAAGGTTTGTAAGAGAGCAGGCTATTCTGGGTGTGTGCTAGCACTCTCTACAGAATGGAAAACTTCTTCAGTCTAGAAGTACTGTAATTACAAAAACCTCTATTCTTTGTGAGAAGTAGTAGAGTTTTCTTGTTGCTTTTGCAAAAACTCAAAGGAAGTACAAGTGTGGATGTTACTGAGCCCTACTTTTCTGCTGACACCAATCTGTAATTTGTGCCTAGTTCAGGTGCCTGTTCAAACCATGTGTCTGGAAATTGAGGCAGAATATTTGGACCTCAGTTGTTCAAATGTTCTTCTCATATGGAATCATTGCTGTGTTATGCTGTGAATGTTGATTTTGCAGTGATGTAGCATAAGCGATAGTTCTTTTTGACAGACATACCAATATATTGATGCCGGAAAACTTTAGTCATCTAAAACCTCCCTGCTGAGAAATGCAGCCTGGCTGTGAGTCCTGATGCACTCGGCTTCCTGGCAGAGCTTCCATAAAGTCCAGGATGATTTTAGTCTGATTCTGTCCAGATTTCTTTGGGCCATTCAGTGGTTCTTGCAGAACACGGATTGCAGGCTGCTTGAAAATCATGTAATTTTTTAAGGTTCCAGGCAGATGACTATGCCCTGGCCTGCCTTTAAGCTAACTGAACAAGACATGAGAAACTGCTGGGCATGACATGAGCAATTCCCAGACATGACAGCTACCAATGTGGGAGGCCAACAAAAGTTACATATAGTGCCGTGAGGAGTGGATGGATTTCACAGATGGTTAAAAGTAAGTTATGTGAGAAATGATCAAACTTCACAGACAACTGAAGAGGAGTGTTGGGGACTTTCTTGGGAGTGGAATCCTGCRAGGCCAACAGTGCCTAGGTAACCRTACCGGTAATACCATATAAGGCCAGGATTACCTATGTAATGTTATCAGAAATACCAAATTTGGGTGTGGATGCAGCCAAATTGGGATCAAAGGGGAAAAATAATAAGGTAAGGGTAGTTTATTTGAGAGACGAGTGGGGTGGAGAAAGGGACGGTCAAGACATGGGAGAAGCGATAGTAGATGCAAATTATGTAATCGGGGCTGTCCTTGGGTACCTGTCAGACAGCCCTGCCCTTTATCACTGCAGCCTGGAGCAGAACGATAAACTAAACCTGCTCTTCTGACCATACCACGCATGTCTGACTTGTTTCCACAATCAGGAGATCTGGAGTGCATTCCCTTTCTAGCAAGGAACACCCAGGATGGACAAATGGAGCATCCCAGTATCACCATGTTGGTATCTGTTCCAGGCCTGATGACATCAACTCCTCCCTGTCAGTCTAATATCAGCCTAGCTGGATTCGCAATACAAATGTTGGTTACACGCTTCATAACAGGCTGATGGCTTTGTTGTGAAATGCTGTGTGTCTAATGAATCACCTTGGAAGGTTTCTTGTTACTCAGCCAAGATGTAATGGGGAGAGCAATGACAGTCTCTAGACACAGACTGCAGGATGCAGGCTGATCTTGTCCTTTTGAGGACTCTAGGCACAGAAGTGCAGTGAGAAGCTCAGGGAGTTTTTACACTGTTTCCTTTGGATCTTCGTTTGTGACTGCACACTGGACTGGTTGGAACATTATGTTTCAAACTGGGTTAGACAGAAAGTAGCATTTCCAACCAAATTAAATGCTTGGTAAAAAACACTTCTTCTTTCCTGCAACCATCTTGATTCTGCAACTCAGGCACTCTTCTTCAGAAATAACACTGCAGTTTTCCCTGGGACTGCAGCATGGGGCACGAAAACAGGGGAACAAACACTTCCAGCTGGAGCAGACCAAAAATGATATTTGGAAATAGAACCACAGGAGCTCACGAAGCTCGTAGATAATTCTCTCTCTCGCCAGACTCCCTCTCGCGGGCCTTCTCATCTGCCCTCATTGCACTATGCCAGAGACTGTTGCAGGAGCTCCAAGGTCAATGACTCCAGCCTGTGCAGGAGAAAGGGGACACACAGCACCCGCTCCACTGGCTTCTAGGAAGCATCGCTGGCATTTCTGACAGAGTAAACAGAGAGGGGAGGGGAACTGAAAGCCTCCAAACTACTTTGCCTAAACTACCCAAAAAGTCACAAAGAGAAGAAAAATTCAAGGTAACCTAAAGTAGGGCAAACTCCAGGACAAGGAGCTTGCCAGACTGTATGACAACCAGGATTCAGAAATTGTCTGCTCTGACTTACACTTCTGCTTCTTCTCAGCAGTCTTTAGATTTCATGAGTTTAGCTAGGAACACTGTAGTTTAAATGGAGGAGCTTTGCCCAAGTCAGTAGCAAAAAGTACTGGAGAATTAGAAAAACTTGAAACTCCTCCACCAAAGAGGTTTTGAACCACTTCAGCTGAGCATTTCAGTCATGCAGCATTTCATGTGCTTGGTATGTGTTCATCACTGCACCCTGTATCCTTCCAAGGTGCATAGCACTCATGTCTAGAGAACTAGTCTTGTCCACTGCCTCACTTACCTGTTTTATCTACACCTTTAAGTGCAGTGTAGAACAGACTGGTCTCTTCCATATGCACCATAGTGAATGTCATCCTTTGGATATAACATTTTTAGCGAAACTCCCTAAAATCACCTGAATCAGATTTGCATGTTCAAATGAATTTCTCTGGATGGTGGTTTAAATGCAGCTCACTTTATTGGGCTCTTCTAAGCTTTCTGACAGGGTATTTAACAGCTGCACACACAAAGCATTTCTAGGTTTTGCATGTCTCCTATTGTGAAACACTTGCCATGATGAAACAGTGTCACCTGAAGACTCAAGGACTGAGCCTATGGGGTATTAATAAAATTAAAAGAACAAAGCAGGGAATTAGAGTCTCAGGGAGGGCAAGACCTTTCCTTCTGGCACATGCAGATATTCTGCAAGTAAGGTATGTTGTTCTGTCAGAGGAACAGCAATGGTGAAATAAAAAAGGCCTTTGTTTTCCAGGCCAAGAAGGGTCTAGCCCTTGCTCTCCAGCCACTTTGTAACAGGTGTCATTTCTGCAACAGACAGAAGCATCTTGAACCCCTCCAGCTCTCCAATCGCAATATGCTCCAGCCTTACTGGCATGTCTCACTGCCAGGAACCAGCCATGTGGAACAGTGTTTYGCTTCCGCAGGCCAAGTGATATAAATTCCACAGATGTTTTGCTTGTGACTTCGTGGGCTGTTTCATTAACAAACATGCACAAATGCTGAGGAAGAAATGCTTATAGTGAAAGTTTTAGGTTCAGGATGAACTTTTCATTATAGTAAGTGATGGCTGACAGTGCTGGCAGGATGAAGTCTATGGATTGATCTCAGAATGAGTTCTTTATGCTGCCATTCAGGAGCCTGGATAAATTGTTGTCACTTGTCTTAGCTCAGGAAAAGATTAGGTTCCTTAAGAGACTGGCATCTTCGTGCGTGATGTGAGACAACACAAGGGGATGGAGGATGCCAAAATATTACAGTAGGGTATCAACTGGTAACTGAATGGGTGACAGCATAGAACAGCTCTCTGCTCACTACTAGTGTCCCGTAAAGGGCAGTGAATTGAATTCTGCCCTGCAAGTACCAGGAAGATGGGGGGAGCATAAGCATTATGAATAAATGAAGAAGGGAAATGAAAACCATAAGAATTAAAAATTATTCTATTTTTCATCCCAGTTTCTTAAGATTCATGCAGTCATGCTCTGTGTGTGCGCATGTTTCTCTCTTTTCTTTTTTTGTGTAGCTCCATCCTTTTGACCCCTCCCATCAATAACTTCATTCTTGATGGTTTCTAGAGGAAAAGAAATCTCAAGGATACCTGCAAGAGGCCTCAAAGTAAAGGAGAAGCCCTTTTCCTCTTACTAGGGTATAGGATGAGTTCAGTGCTTGTTTGACTGGAAGGCTTCTACATGGGATGGAGAGAAAACGTGAGAGAGTGAATGCCCATACTGCAGGAAATTCTTCAGTTAAAGGTTACATGAAGTTATTACCGAATCATTATCAAAATGCTCACCACTTTTTGCAGCTCATGATATATTCTTTTTATCAAACATGAAATTTATTCTTTATCAGTAATTAATAAGGTCAGATAAAATGCACATAATTTAGTTCCTAAGGCTTTTGGACTGAAAAGGTGAAGGTATAAGCTTGTGGAGTAGATAAGGGAAGGTGAACAGGAAGAAGAGGCTAAAAAGTTATTTTAAGGCTTCAGGCCTCATACTAAATTTGTTATTTACATTCCTTCTTGATAAGGTTGATGTGAGTTGTTTACATTACTTACGGGTGCCACACCCCAGTGTTACAAGGACTGCCAGGGACATTTAGAAAAAGAGGGCTTCATAGATGAACTACACCTCCAAAGGTTCAAACTATTAGCAACAGGGTATGCTAAGGGGCATGTGATCTATGGGCCCTTGCAGCTGTGTGGTGGTTTTGAAGGATGTGGGGCATCCAAGTGG
Source organism: Apteryx rowi (assembly GCF_003343035.1). Lineage (NCBI taxonomy): Eukaryota > Metazoa > Chordata > Aves > Apterygiformes > Apterygidae > Apteryx > Apteryx rowi. The sequence continues at coordinate 8,102 of NW_020448686.1, forward strand.
TAGACTTTGGAGTCTGAAGAGTGATTTGGATGCTTTTCAACTCTATCTAAATATTATTCTTGCACAGTTTTGTGTTTTCAAAAGGTTCAGAGAGGCAGTTTATCTTTGAAGAGCTTTAAAACTGAACTGTATTTTTTTTCTTAATTTACCCCATCTCTCAAAGTGTTCTAGATATTCTGCAGATAGGTAAGAAGGCCAGGGGCATGGTTCAGCAATCTTTAGTCACATTAGGAGTCTCAACAGTAAGGTTTACTCTTCTCTGAGAGATTTATGATCTCCTTAGGGAAGGAGTAGCTAAAGAAAGGAATACAATAAAATGATGGTGTAGGAAAGTTTAGCTGTGTGTCCCCCAGCCAGCATCTTCTGGCTTGATCTTTCTTCGCTGTTAATTTTTATATTTATATTTGGCGTCCTTCTTAAGTGCTTCTCATCACAATGGAAGCACAAATCATGTTAATTAATGAGAGCAGCAGCCAAAAAAAGGAGCTAGCACTTCTTTGCCATAATCAAGGGCTCTTGAAAAACTTGTACTTGGCATTGTTTTGGCTGAACAAAAATTAGAGGCATAATCGCTATTAGATTTGATTGACTTGATCTCTCTTTCTATTACACTGATGAAAAGTATATGGCAGAAATGCTTAGCCTTATACAACTATATTGTCACATACACATATTACGAAATAGCCAAGCATCATCTCCTTGGCATGGTCATCTATTACTGAGGACACTGAAATGTCTGAGGCAGTCCACAATGGCTTTAGGATGACAGAGAAAAAAATCTTCCTGTTGATGTAAAATCTCTGCCATGCACAGAATGAAGATATGCTGTGAATCACGGCAGCACAGCTGGAAAACCCGTACATGCAAAACCTTTGATGACTTCTCATACTCATCTGCAATCTGCAATGAGTATGAATTTAGATAACCTTCTTTCTAATCCCAGATAGCAACTCCTGCTGCTCCCTTTGGGATGCTGCCCTCACTGGCCATGCACCAGCAGTAGCTGGGCATTGCTAGGTTTGAACAGACAAAAACACTTCTTCAGGCTTGAGTAGACACTAGTGCAGCATATACCCACCTCAGCAGAGAAGGGTGAAGTAGGSAAAGGCCTGTGTGAAGGCTGCCTTGTGTGCCTTTAAATTCTTAATCTTTCAGTCATCCAGTGGTTGGTTCCCAGCCAAAYCTTTTCTTTTGGAGCCAAGTCTGACAGTGAATGAGAAATAGCAACTTTACTACCAAAGCCTATTCAGTTCCCTCCCCGTCTTCTGTTGAGAGATGTTGAAAATGTCTGGCTAGATACATGCCTTCATTCACCACCAGCAGCAAAGCAGTGTGACTGTCTTAGCATAGACACATAGCTGTCCTGGTAAGAATAAGACAATTCTTAGAGTTCCAAAGTCCACCTCAAGTGGGAAGGCAGCACTTTGCAGACTGCAGTGCAGGCTGACAGCAGTGGAGTGTCCATGCTGCCACAGCATGTGGTCTGCAGACGGTGTCTGAGATTTCTGGCTATCTTCTTGTGCTCACCCGAGGAACAAATGGCTGAGCCACAGAGACACCCACCCAGCCCAGTCATACCAGTGCTCACAGTGCAGAAGCATTAACATCCCACAGGATGCCGCTGAAACTCAGGGCACACCACTATACCACAGTGTGCTGCTGAAGTGGATGCACTGCCATGCACCCACCCCACAGCCGGACTTGTGTCAGACCTTCCAGTCTCACAAACTGAGCATGCCTCATTGGCCAAAGCCCTGAGATTCAGTCACTAAACCCCAGACTGTTTGAGTCCAACAATTTATTGTTGACAGGCCCTTTAAATCTTCTGGTTAGTACATTCCSAGCCCTATCAATGTTGACATCTTATCTGCAGAGGGACCTTGCTCACCCCCTGTTCTGCTGCACTGAAACTAGTCTCCTAGTGACCCCCTCAGTTTGTGGTTGTTAAAGTTGGGCTGAATGCAAAGAATCAGGTTAACCATAAATGGCTCAGGGACAAGGGACTGTAGTTTCCTGGATATCCCTGTTTTTTAAGAGAATTGCTGCATGTCAGCAGAGGTATGGAAGGTGATCGATTGCTGGGGCTTACCCCATTGCACATGTGAGCAACAGCACGGTAGTGTAAGAGGCAGCAGAGGAGCAAGGGAGTAGAGGTTGTATTGATTCTGGGCCTGAGTCAGCCCTAGAAATGCTGTCGCCACAATTACAGAGTAAGTAGGCTGAGCTGCTTTGCACAGGACCTATGCCATATCTCTTCACCCATGGCACAGTTCATCTGTAGCCTGGATAAACCACCTTTGGAAGGTGGGGTGGCGTGACTGTGCCGATTTAGACCAAATTAGGTAAATATTAGCTTTTCAAATCTTTGTGAATCATTTTGGAGCTTCTGAGTCATCTTTAYATGTAGCCGAAAATTGTATTCTGAATGTCCTAGGGTGAGAAGGTGGGGGGTCAATCTTTTTGACTTTACGATGCACACACTAAAAATCTTTGGGTGGCCAAGAGCCACAGGAGATGTACCACAGAGATCCATAAGTAGAGGTAGTAATTCTGTGGCAGGAGAGTACAGCAGGTCTCCGCATGTGGGATAAAGGGGAGCAGAAGGTATGGCAGGGTCTCAAAGAGTTCTGCTTTGAAAGCTCCTCTTGGCTTTTTTTCTTCTGCAGCTGAAGGCTCCAGTTATCCAGCAGTACCAACACCAGAACAGCCCTGTGTCAGACATATGGTATATTGCCATGGAAGCCATCTTTGAACTGCAGGCCCAAGGGACAATGCTGGAGTCACAGGGTGTAGAGCACAGACTTTCCTATCTGCTACTGCTATTCATCTCCAATCTGAATTAGGATTATATGTAAGCAAAGAAGAAAGTAAACTGGGTTTCCCCTGCAGCAAAAGATCAATATAGTCTGAAGAATTTAGATGCAAGAGTTGTCCCGACGAACCACTTACAAAATTTTCTTTAAAAGTTTGCCATCATCCAGAGATACTGTCTTGGCATGAGTTAAATTCAGCAAAACTGGATTCTTGCCCTCCCACCTGAATAGATAATCTCAGAGATCCCTAGTACAACTAGTTCCTAGATCCTTAGCAGATCAAGTAGTCTGGTGTTGAGTCAATAGTTAGAGAAACCAAGGCACTCCAAACTCTTGATTCAGCATAAAAATAGTACCTGAAACAGCTGGGTCTATGGCAACACTGAGCTGTCAATCATATACTATTCCATTCTTGGTATCCTGGATTTCTTGGTCTTATGATAAGTCATCCCTTGACTCTCTTCCCATCCTCAGTCACTTTGTCTTTAATAAAATACCATTTGTTGCTAATATATTGGGCTTCCCAAACACAAGGCAGACTCAGTGCAAACACAAATCTTGCCTCTGTTGCTAACTTTGCCTGTGTTGTGGGGGTGGTGGGATGGGAGAGACTGCAGGGAGACTGAGTTCATTAAGGACAGGAAAATGGAGCTGATCAGCAACAAGCAGACAAGTGGGAGTAGGAGGGAGAAAGCTTCAGCAGCCCTGAGTCAGGCAACATGAATTGGGCGAGGTGGCCAGACAGGTAGGACACAACAGGGATGTGTGTGTGGGTTTGAGGCTGGTTGCACACCTGCCAGCTGGACACCAAAGGGTTTTTGGCAGGCAGGTGAGCAGTGGGCTATGCACAGCTGCTCAGGGAAGCAGTGGATAGATGACCAGAGGTGGTAGAAGATCAAAGCAGAGGTCTCCGCTCTTTGAACAGCAAGTGGGTAGAGCAGGAACAAAGTAAGCAGCAGAAGACAAGATGTAGTTACTTTACTTAGCAAGGATGGGAAGTATTGCTGGATGTGAGACAGCACAGCTGAGACTTGAGGGTTGAAGCAGCGTAACTAAGCTCATCTTTTCAGTTACCTACAGTCCTACCACAGAAGGACCAAAAGGAGCCCGAGGGAGGTGGAACAGCACCCTCTGGAGTTAGGGCAGCACACAAGCATGTAAGGAGCTGCTGTTCATGACAGCAGCAAAAATAATATGTAGGGCTGGCTCTGCAGCTCTGATCAGTTGTGCTTGAAGCTCTGTTTACGTCTTCCTACACAACCAAACGAGCTGTGATTAACAAATGCAGGCCATTTCTAGCATGACAGACTACACTTTCTGCTAATTAAAAAAAGAGAGTGGAGAGGAAAAAAGTTGCTCAGCTCCTTCCCTCCATGTCTGTTCTCTGTCTTTGCTTTCTTCTGACTCTCTCTTGCTGGTGCTCCTCATGCCCTGTCTCCCCGCAATGACAGAAAGGCTGTGTGATTCTACTAGGACAGTTTCATCTTGCAGGAAAAACATCAGCCCCTGGGAAATTTAAGAGCTGCTAACACTGCAAGGTCGTGCCTACATGCCTGCAATTGATGTTCTCCATCAGGTCCCAGCTCCTGGAATCATGTTAGAGTGTGTGTGTGTGTGTGTGTGTGTGTGTGTGCGCTCATGTGCATGTGCAGAGGGTGGGGAATCACTGTGTTTAAACAAGAAAAAGATAAGTTGTGAGTCCTAGTTTGAGAGAAAGAAGAAGAAAGTCCAAAAAAGGCAGACAATAACACAGCTAAAATTATAACAATAACGAAAAAAAAGGAAAATTAAGGGTATCTGGCATTACTATTGTCAGGCCCCCAGCCGGGAGGAAGCATCGGGGCAGGTGTTGAGCCCCATTCGGTGAAGGGCTGCTCTCTCTTAAGGCTCTTGGGTCCACGCTCTTTCTCGTGTTGGAAGAAACGCTGGGCGTGAGAGGCAGTGTTGGGCAGGAGTGGCGGGCTGAGGTGGAGGGCAGACAGGGAACTCAGTTGCACATACAGGCTCTAAAGCCACAGCTCCCCTCCAGACCCCAGCAGCAAGAGGGGGTTCAGTAGCCTGTGCTCATTATTTCCATCTTTTAATTCCTTCCTGCTCTGCTGCCCCTGTCCAGGGCCCATGTCAGCCGCTTGGTGCCTGTTTGGTGCACTGACACTCTCCCCTTTCCCTGGCTGCGACGCAGGCGCTGCGGTGAGAAATGGCTGCACATCGCTGAGCAGCTGGAAGCAGTTATTAACAGAATTTGGCATCTGAGCTGAACTCTGAATGCATCTGGGTGGCTTGAATTGTTCTTAATTATATTTTTGTTTTATTGTTTTCATTTCGAGGTCTGCTCTTCCACTAGCCTCAGTATATCTCTGTGCTGTACATTTTCTTTTCTTCCAGCCTGAGGTAATTGCTCCTTGTCGTGCTGTGTTTGCCATTTTAATTTTTTATCATCTCTGTTACTTTCTTTTCCTTTCCCCTTTTGATTATTTGGTTATGCCATTCCCATTTGCCCTGACATTTCAATAAATTCACTGCTACATTATCTTTGTCCCTAGAGCTGAAGTTTATCCTTCTCTTCTAATGTCTCTGTCTCAAAGCTGGATATAAACTGTTTATTTTTCCTAACAGCTTTCCTTTTGGGCTGAGGAGCAAACATTAGCAGGAAAAAAAGCCCTGCCTGCAGACTGCAGCTCACTGCTGGTAATCCTGGTGTCAGAGTGCCCCCTTCCAGAAATACTGGGGAATAACAAGGCTCCTCTCAGTTCCGAAAACACTGTTAACAAAAAACAGGAAGGACGCTGTGGCTCTGTGTTTGACCGTAAGTTAATGCCCATGTATGTAGATGAGACTCGCTAAAAGGACGATGRTGAAAATGGTGCATCATGAAGCAAAGTTTTTTGGAATCTACATTTTAGGATTAGAGGTTCAGGGTCTGCCGGGGTTTTGCCGTTGTTGCTCTTTCTCAGGTATTTGCATTTTCCTCTGTCACACTCACTTTTGGACCACCACCTAGCAGCTGGCAGAAAGGGGCTGCCAGGGCAGCCTGAGTCTGAGCGGCGAGCCTCACTGTGCATGGGGCAAAGCGGGCTTTTTGGCAGTGCTGTCGCAGCTAGCGCCTGGGGCACAGCTGGGCAGAGGCAGGCGGCCTACCTGCTGGCAGGTATTTTATCCTTTGCAGGAGCTTATTCAGCCCTGAGCAGCTAGTTCCTGTTCGGTCTAGACTTTGGGCTTTGGCAGGCGTTGACAAGTCTTGCTCCATGGTTAAAGACGTCAGTGCTGCAGGCTGGCCGGTTCACCCGCTCAGGGAGGGAAYGGCGTCAGCGCATGCAATGAGTGGGACAGGTTTGCAGCCTCAGCCTCAGCCACTTCGGAGCAACATCCGGCAGCTTAGTCTAAACTGGTGGATGAAGACAGGTTGCAGCTAAATTGCTGGCCTTTGTACTGACCCAGTGGAGGCACACTCAGCTGCTGGAGCCCAGTGTCTCTGCTGCGGGGGCAGCAACATCTGGAGGAGATGCTGAACAGATAGCTGGCGGGGAGAGAGGAGGCAGATGGAAGGAGTACAATGGTCTCTTAGCCTGCCATGTGAAGGCTCAACAGTGTTTATTCTGCCAGCATTCTCTGAAACAAGGTCCTAACAAGTGGTTTGGTTTCTGTAGCATTGAAATGACCAAGAACTTGAGCTGTGGTTTGATGTGTGAATTCAGGCCAGCAGCCCCCTGTATATAGCACTTTCTCAGGCTTTATTGGGACATTTACCCCTTCAAAGACAGAACACAGACATTGAACCAGACATTTTTAATAAGAACTACTCTCAACACGGGGGAGGCTGTGGTCATACCTGTATTAAGAGGAAATGTAACAGAAACACACTGTCCTTGGTTCTTTCCAGGGAGGTACAAACCAAAATGGTTCATTCAGAACCATAACAACAGCAGGGATAGGGGGAGGTTAGCAAATCCCAACCCACTTTTTTTTGTGTTGTTCTTATTGTGATTAGCCTTCATTCATGTAGGAGAAACATCATTTCCAAGTCTTTCTCTTTTAGACTGTAATTCCTAGTGTATTAATAAGTTGAGCCATTGGAGTTTGCTCTCTGTTACGTCTTTTCTCACAGAGGAGAGAAACCCCCAACCTGGTAGCTGCTTGTTGTTGGTTCCAGTACTGGAAGGTATCTTGGCAATATGTAGCAGCTCTTCAACACTTTGGAAAGTATAAAGGCTCCTGTAAAGGCTCTCTCAGCACTTAAATAACATTGTTGAATGAGAGCCCACAGCATTCACGTGATAAGCATTGTGTTACGCAGAAAGGGAAGTTAAGGCAGTGCACGGGTACATGACGTGCCCAAGAGCATAGAGCAAGTCAAGGACAGAACAAAGAACACAACCCAGCTGTTTTATTCTAGGCCTCACCTTTATAAGACAAGTTTATCGTTTCAGGCCATAGCAGCAACCACATTGGGAATGAGACCCATGACTACGTGCTCACCCTATGTCAGGTCTTCCCGCTCTGTGACTGGCAAGTCAGGGCAACACTGCAGGTGGCTCCAAGGCTCTGACGCTGCTCCCCGAGGTAGCAACACACCAGTGCGGAGCCCAAGTGTGCACTAATGTGTCCGTAACGCGGCTGAGTTGGGAGAGAACCAATGGAAATACAGCTGCATCCCAGCGGGACAAGGCTGGAGTTAATCTCTCCTCCATGGAAACCTCAGCAGTCAGTAGACATCAGGTGGTTTGCAAAGTGCAAGGTATTATAGTTAGGTCACTTGTCTGAACTAGCAGCAGAGCCTAAATTATGCAGGTTTCGAAGACAAGAGGCACTTACTGCTATCAGTAAATAGGTGATAACGAGTGTCCGTATTTGGTTGCATACATATGTGGACAAGCAAGCAAAGCTGTGTCCTGGTATGGAGGGTACTGTAGTTTTATTTTATTTCTAATGAAATGCTAGGACTAAGCAAGGTAGCTGTTGCTGGACTAAGGCAAACTTAGCCCTGCTGTAATTCTGATAGTACTGAGTGTTTCTGGCCATTTTTGGCAGGATGGGGTAGAGAAGCAGAGCAAATGCTTGGTGTAGCAACTACCAGAGGTTTGTGCTGAGCATGTTGAAGGCCAAGCCACAACCAGAGAGGCACATCACAGGCAAGCATAACATGGACATTAGAGCTTGTGAGGACTTAACTCTTCAGCTCCGGAATTATTTTTGAAGATTCTGACCTGGTTACATACTTCCAGAAACCTGGAGGCTGGGAAGGAGCAAAGACAGGGAACTTCCCCACGATTTGAAAATAATTACTAGTTGCGGTGGTAATCACCTGACCTTATTATCCCCACCCATCCCATGTTTGTCTTGTCCTCCAACCCTCTGAACGTGAATGACACTTTTTTGTCTTGGTGCAAGTACATTAGAAGGTTTTCCAGGGCCAGATTTAGGTTCTTTTATAATTTTGCACCAGGCTTGTGGTGCCACAGGGTGGCTGAAGGAAGCAAACAGCCCCCAGCACAGGAGCAAAGCTGAGCTCTGCCCTGCTCTTGGCAGCCTGCTGGTTATGCCACAGATTTTGAGACTGCAGGTGCCAGGTAATTCCTGGCAATGCTGCAGCCAGCCTCCTGCCTATTTGCACCACCCTACTTTAATGCAGACCACCCACGTTCATGCAAGGCACCTCTGTAAGAACAGCCCTATGCAGAATTCCCACAAAGTTAGCTTCTTCCAAATTTTTATTTATAGTGGAGTTAAAAAGTGACACCCCTGCCCCCCCCACACTTCATCTTAAATACCAAGGTAGGAACATCTTGTGTAGTGAAGCACCTATAAGAAAAACTGTACTTTTATGCCCAAATTTACCACAGAACTTGCTGTGTGCAGATAAACGAAAAAAAAAAGCAGCCATTAAGTAACAGAACTGGGTTTCAGGCTATGTCGTTATTTTAGCACTGACTCTTTGCTAGGCACACAGCAAATGACTGCAAGTCAATAATTATGACTAAATTCCCCTGGTAAAATGCAAGAACTAGCATTTGTGTGTTTGCTGATGCATTAAGCCAGCAGTTTCGCTTATACTCTTACAAAGAGACTAGCAGGACAGATGCTCCCCTGCAGACGTTACAAGGGTCAGTTTGGCCATGTGCCAAATCAGCAACAAGAGGAAGCCTGTGAGCAGGCGTGCAGGGGCAAACGCACACTATGCAATTGGAAACAAGGCTGCCAAACTGCGCGCACACACACACACACACACACACACATGCACACACGCACACACCACTAACCACCATGCGAGGAGGTTAGGGCCATTGCTACCAGGCAAGAATAAACAGGTGAAAAGAGAGAAGCCTCCATGCAGCAGGGACCCATCTCTGCTCTAGGTAAGCCCCCTATGGATCCAGTCTAAGAAGTGCTAGTTCAGACTCTGGAAACATATTGTTAAATAAATTGTGTCATCTGCCACTAGGGACCCTGGTGCACATGTTAAGTGGCCTTTTATCCGTGTGCTTTCTCTTTCCCAGCATGTTGTGCAGATGAGAAGTTGGCCATCAGGCTGTCGTATTTGTGCACAGACCCGGGTCGCTTCCTGGGGCTTCTGCACCTGCATTTGGGCCAAAGTGGCAGAGGGAGGGATCTGAGAGCAGCTGAGAGTCTCCTAGAGATCCTCCCATACTCTGGGCTATGCAGCAACCAAGCCAGCCTCCAGCCTAAGGCAGATGCAACCTTCAGCTGTGCTTTCAAGGCCCCTCGAGACCCAGACAAAAGCTCTGCAGCTTTCTGTGCATATCTCCAGCTGCCAAATAACCCAGGCCAGGAGCAGGGACTGTCTGCTAGCAGTTCTGCGTTGGCTTGGCTGAGCTTATAGGCTAAGGTTGTTGTGAARGGGGCCGGCTTGACTAGTGTAGCTAGGCTGCTGAAGCTGCCAGTGGCATAAAATGGGGCACCAGTGTCAGCCTCATTTTATAAAGCATCACCACTTCTAATGCGTCACACAGTTTTGAATAGCTCCATTAGGTAAATGAAAAACAGGACAGCAATTACCTAGCCTTGTAACTAATTGAGGGCTGCCTGCCTGCCGGTGGTCTACAGAGTATCACACACGAAGGAAAAGAGCTGTTGTACCACAGTAACCCGGGAGGCCTCTGTAGATGTGCTTCATTTTGAGCTGCAACTTCTGGGTCAAGTGGGCTTTTAACACATCCTATTTGCCTCTCTACCTTTGTACCACCAGGTAAGTAGGCCCTGATGTATTTGCATGAAAATAATTTAGGACATGATTTTCTCAAGCTGAGATACTGGGGGTAGGCAGAGAGAAGGGAGTTTCAAAACTAGATTCCCCCAATTTTAAGCATGTAACTCAACCCACAGTCACCTGAGATCCCTTCCCCAGCCAGGCACAGAGGTTCTTCTACAGCTGGGAAGAGCAGGGAAGACACTAATCAAGGATTTGCCAAACTGCCCTCTGCCACTCAGTCTGTTGCCAAAGGTGGGCATCTCTTGGCTCTGTAAATACCGGGATGTTCCTCTCCCCCTTCCGTTTACCTTTTCTGTAATCAGTGCTCTGCCCTTCAGTTGTTAATGTTTATTCCCTCCCACCCCACATACAGCCAGTGGTTCACCAAATCGGAGGATGAGATAACTGCCCACACCTTCATCAGTTTATACTTTCACGCAGCTACACTAACACCTTTATTTTCCTTGCACAATGCACTGTTTCCTTGTAGAGTGCACTACAGAGACGAGGCATTCTGGTGAGGACAAGATCCCTATTCAGTCTAGCCAGCTTCACACAACCAGTTAAAAACAATTCTCATTCCTGTCCCCAAAACATCAATTCCAAACCATGAGTGCAGGGCTGTGAAGCGAAAGGGGGGGAATGGAATCATGTTTTGACTTGGAAGCTTTTTTCTCCCCCATTTGCTGTGGTGAGGCTCTCGCAGCCAGAGAGGGAAAAATTACTCGCCATCTGCCCAGTGCATCATGGCTAAAACCCGCAAAGGGCTTTCCTGAAGGAGCCTCCCGGGCCCCGGAATGGCTCAGGGCTGTGCCTCACAGTGCTGCTCATCTGGGGTGCAGACTTGGCCCCAACATTGTAAGGGAAGGCATGTGCAAAAATGCTACCAGATGCAAAGAAGATGGAAAGAAGTTTTTTGCTGGTGTTCTTCCAGTGGTGACAGTCATAATTTTGGGGGGGGGGGGGTTGTTTTTTTAAACACCAATAGATACAACATTTTCTGAAGAAGCTTCTCTTATTTCCTGAAATAGTAAACATTTCAAACTAGGAAATTAAATTGGAAAAATCAACCATAACTTTGCCTTTGCCTGCTATTTGTCTGGCTGACTTTCTTATAACCTTGCTTCAAGACTGTCTATGCTGAAATCTAAATTGTATGCATTTTTCCAGTTACAAGATTATTTTCTTGAAATGTAATGAAGGTGTTTGAATTACTACCTATTTTAATGAAGCAACCCCCACCTCCCCTCCAAAAAAAGCCTGTTGCTAACTGTAATAAAGTGCACCAGAAAAAAACAATTCATCCACCTGGCAAAAAGGATCAGTATTACACTAAGAGTGAAATACAGGCTCTCAGCCACTGTAAATCAGTGCAGTCTCAATGACTGTACAGCAACTGATATTCTGATCTATTATTGCTGTTTCTGATCTATTATTGCTGTTTTGCTCATCTCTGCATATGGTGTCCTCCCCCTTTCACAAAAATACAGAGATACAGAAAAATACAAAGAACACAGAAATGCCATTTAGCTTGCTGACATAATGCCCATATTTAATCTTTTAAAACAAGAATAAAATCAAGAATAAAAATTTCATTTAAGTCATACAGTACATTATATTAATCTTTCAGCAATGACCCAATCTACAGTACTCAAATGCCTGGCATGAAGTCTATTATCTCAGCATTTAACAAGTGTATAACCAGTGACACAGTAAAAGAAGAGCTCACGATACATGGCTAATACAATGAGTTTAGATTTTAAGAGTCCAGCTAGGGTTTGTAGCATATGGGTCACTTTTAAATCAACCTTTTGTGTTCAGTCAATCTGTTCGGGGCTTTTTTTTGTCTGTTATATATGAGTTTTTCCATTATGTACAGGAAGATTTATTTCAAATGAAATTGCACAAGTTAGAATATCTCTCTATAGGCATACATAGTCAATCTAACTAAAAATTTAATAAGCGGTAATTACTCAGTCCTGGTTATACATTCCTAAAGGCTTAATAATACAGTTTTAAAAGAAAAAAAAAGAAAAGAAAAACATGGTTGTAGGGTGGCAACCTCTGCAAGAAGCCTCCTCCCCTCCCCAAATAACCAAGGGTTAGTTTTACTTTCCACATTTGAAATGGGGTCTACAAAGAAGACATCTCAGCTCCTAGGTAATACAAAACATGTGACTGTGCCCCTTCTGAAGTCTGAATGGTTCAATGCAAAATTCACTGAAGCTCTCATACAAATAATACTGGTAGAATACAGATCATTAACATAAGTTAGGACAATATGCCCTGATAACATATTTGAATAGCAAAATCGTATGTTTTAGGGGGCCATTATCCACTGGTTAAAGTAGCTTGTAAGAGGACAACGCTCCCTGCAGCAGCTGAGGAAGAGGGGCAGGGGTGCACTCTTCTGTTTCTTAGCCAAAGCTAAAGCTGGATTTTCCCCAGCTCCCTTTTACTCAAGTACCTGCCACCTCCTGCTCTCACCCCTTTGGGCAGAGCTCCTTACCACCTTCTGGGACAAAATCTCCCAGCCTGAAGATGACCCGAGGTGCTGCGGGGAGCTTGGGGGTGCAAGCATCCCCTCCCCAGCCCTGGGGCAGGCCTTCTCCAGACGCTTGCAGGCAGGCAGCTGCCTACAGCTACCCAACTTCTACCACAGACACTGGGACTCCCACTGACGTGATGCTGCTCGAGATTTATTCCTACAAGGCGAGCAGTTCTGCAGTCAGGTGGCTTTCTGGCTTGTGGCCTTAACTACTGCAAAAATTTATAAGCAGTAACAAATGGAGATGTTTCTCCATAGAGTAGTTAGTGTTACCAAATGCTCAARAGCTAGAGGGCTACCTCTAAGGTAAAGCTAGCTAAACACAAGGGTAATGGAACATTTTCTTCCCACATTAGCAAAACAAACAACTAGCACAACTGCTTTGGCTCTTTCAATCTCTCTTTTCTGATGCCAGGTCCTGCTACAAATGGAAAAAAAAAAAACACAGAGAATCATTTTCCTAGATGAAAAAGCAGCAGAATCTTAGAACTTGAGGATCTGCTTTGGCTACTGGCATAAACAAAACAAAAAAGTCCCATTTGTTTGTGTTTTTTTTTTTTTTTAAGAAAAAATCCAGACCATCCAGTGCACCTTCTCTGCACATACACACACACCCCCACACCCACCAGTGGAGAGCTCCAGAAGAAGAGGCATAGGAACCACAAAGCCCGAATTGTAGAGAGACATAGGGAGTCTCACATTTCCGTATTTTTCATTTAGCAATGAGGCAGCAAAGTGATGTATTGTAAGAAATAAATGGTCACATCACACACATACACCCAAATGCAACCATAGATACATTTTTCCCATATTTTTATGATAGATGCTGTTATTCATCTAGTAGTTTCTTCTTGGCTGTGCTGAAGTTTTTGAAGAGCATCTGGTGCTTCTTTAACCATTATCAGGACATAAGAACCTCAGTGGCAATGAACAATCAATTTAATTAGTACCACAAACAATCTCCACTTAAGGTTCTCTATGTTATGAAAGTTGAATCCAACTCTGCTCCTTTGGTGCCACTCTATTTTTTAAATTAACAAACACAGCATATTAATGCAAATTTGATGTTTTCTAAAAATTAGAAATGGTCAGATAATTAGTTCAGCAATACACAAAGTGCATCTATTTGGTTCTTTCCGTAGATCACCTTCTTTTGTAAGTTTGAATTCCTTCACAGTTTAAAATATTGTGAAGAAATTATATGTATACTTTATGTATAGAACTATTTATATACATACACATATATACACACAACTCTGTACTTTATATAGTCATAAACACCCATTACATAACTATTTATATTATATACACATGGCATGAATACACTCAGTGAAGAGTTGGTGTAGGCTGAAATCATTCCATCAGGTTTAATGGAATAACCATGAGTGAGTTAAGAGACACAGACACACATATATTAGATAAGGGAAAGACCAATTAAATCAGCTTTTCCATTTTCCTATTAACACAGTATTGTTCCCACCCAATTCCATGTTCCAGATGCACATACACTGCTATTCTGCACTCAGTTTACTTCAGAGGGCAGTGGTGGTTCTTTTTTCCAAGTGAAAAAACAGTCAACGTTTACTCAGGCTCCTTGTAACCTCTTCTGCAGAAGTGCAGCRCAGCTGGGTTTAGACATCTTGGAGGATGCCGAAAGCTGCGCTGTTGTTAGCTGAAAGCACCTGCTGAAGCATTATTGCATGGTTATGGAACAGCTATCAGTTGTTCACAGCCTGTGAACTCTTTCTCTCCAAGAAGGGGTACAATTGTATAAATACATATTTTAGCACAAAACAGTTTAACATGAGGCAAGTCCAGGTACAAGTGAGACCTAAAGGCCTATGGGTGAACTTTAAAGGCCAGGAGTTCTTCAGAGTGCATGTTGTTTAAGGAACGCAAGTCAGGTAATTTCAAAAGAAGTTTTGTGAAAATAGAGGCTTCATTTGGGTGGTTTTTCATGATTAAGGTCCTTAATGCACGGATTAGTGTTTCCTGAAGTGCCTCCACAGAATTGACATTTTCTATTCCAGATCGATCTAAGGAGAGAAGAATGAGGGGAAGAGGGTGGGGAAAAAGGACTAAACAGAGGTAGTTTTCAACATAAAGCCACTGCAAGAATCACTTACTTAAAAAAAACAAAACCAAAACCCCAAAACTATCAGAATAAAAAATTAAAATACTTATGTCAGAAGTTTCAAAACCATACACCTGAAGTCTGTTAAACATTATTTAGTGTCAACTTTGCATAGTATGAAGCTCTTGCTGAACTGGCAGCACCCAGTCACCCTTTCTGCAACCACCCATGTTTCCAGAAAAGGCCAGATTGAAGCATGCACTTAAATGTTTGGCTGAATCACAACTTTCAATACAAGGAGAGAGCCTGGGCACTTTGAAGCGAGTATTTCAAATATTTTTCACGGCTGGATGTAGAACGCTAAGTCTGAGCTTCACATTTGGAGGAGGCGTGAGGAATTCCCATTCAAAGGAAATCACACTATAACCCGCATTACAGGACCCCTGGGGGCAAAGGGAGCACAAGCCTTGACAGGACTGGGCCCTATCTTTAAGTGTTTAGCAAGCATTGACAAAATGAAACTTCAGAGGAAAACAATGCACCCAAAAATTCCCAACTGAAGAAGAAGAATTTCAATATCAAGAAAAATATTACTTTCACACACTGCAATTACCCCATGTCTGAACATCTCTATTAAGAAAGCTGTATTAAGCATATAGCTGTTTTCCTTAGGTGGAGCCTAAGTAAGTAGCTTAAAAGGATGAATCTTTAAGCAAAATATCTCACCCAATGATCATGTGCAGTAGCTTTCTTTTTTTAAGCTGTAGTCTCCCTTTTTAAACTCTACGCAAATTCAGCAGGGCATGTACATACACAAGTGACTGATGCGAAAAGCAATGTGCTTTGGTGTGTACATGTACTTAAGCACTTTGCAGAACTGGGACACACAATGACAACAGCTCTCTGGAGCAGCACTGAGTCAGTTCCTACAGGCAGGCTGGGAATCCCTTCCTTTTGCTGTCAGTGTCAGTCTAATCGGACTACTCAGGTGAACAGCATCTAGAAAGTCCTCCTGGACCATTCAGTGCAATTCCCTACCCTTATGGGAAAAGATATTTTACACTTCACTTAAATATCTGTCCTAAAGCAGCTGGGGTTTTTTTGTTCCTGCAGAAAGATTGTTCCAGAATGTTTCTGCCCTAACCATTAGGAACTTTGGTTAATGTCAATCTGTATTTATTAACACACATTTCACATGTATTTATTCTTCTGTGAAAATTGTCCACTAGGTCTGATAGCTACTCTCCTTCTCTGGCTGTTCAGACTCAATCCATCTATGTATCAAGACAGAGAGAATGTAAGAATGAGACAGAGAGAAGAGACAGAACAAGAGAACAAGGCGCTCAGCCTTTACTTGGCTAAGCTAACTATCCCACTTGCCATCCTCTAAAAATCTTTCAGTTTTATTCCATCCTAAACAGGGCTGACCAGATTTGCATGCAGTATGTGAGATGATGTCTCTCAAGAACTGTATAGTGACAATAGTACTTCCCTGTCTCTTTTGGAAGAAAAATGCAATCCTAAAAATCTCTTCTGACTGCCTCAGGTGAATTGTTGTGGCCTCCTCTGTTCAGTAAATTCAAATCTTTCTTCTCCCTCTCACGCTACCTCTGGTTCTCCCAGTACCCAGCTGAAATCTTTATTACCATCCAAATAAGGGAGAATAATATATGGTGTATTGTATTTTTTTTATCCTGCAATCACACAGCATCACCCTCAGCTTGGTAAGAGAACATCTTGTGTCTCTAGGCCTGCATGAACTGCATTCTTTTGGCTTTGTTTCCACCTTGCTTCCTCTTTCTTCACACCCCAGTGTCCATGATCCATCTTGCCCTTTCCTCTTCACATTCAACACATTCAGGTAATTGAAACCAGAGGCAAAGTGTTCATTTAGTTTTGGAATGACACCAAGGTAATTCCACAACACCACCAGAAACACCACTACATACTCACTATATGGCCCTGCTTCTTTCCTTGCCGTATGACACAGGAAAAAAAAAGGGTGTGTAGAGACTATACACATTCTTCACTGCTACCATGCTCTTTTTGTCCTGCTCCATGGCCCTGACACTGTGTGTTGTACATGCCTAGAACTGTCCACACTACGTACTATCTCAAAGATAAGCCCTATTGGGATCCAGCAACAACATGGAACAGAACTTAAAGGCTCTGGGGGGCTCAACACACTCTCTGGGCTAAGAGCACGCTTAACACAACAGAGCAGATACAGCCACTTACATTCAAAACAGGTGGTGCCGAGGTTGTGATATTCTTGGGCCCAGCAGCTGAACAAACAAGCAAGTGTGGCTGTAGCCTAGTTATGACATTGCACAAGGAGTGAAGACACTTGGTGGTTCTCAAGTCCTTATTTTGAAGGTCCTCTGGTTCTTGTCAACTTTTTTTTCCTTGCCAATTTTATTTTTTAGAATATGTAAAGCAGAGTCTGGAAGAAAGACTAAAACCCCAGGTTCCTCTCTGCTACCGGAACATTTTCACTAACAGACAACAGTGCTGTGCTGTCTTCATGCTGCCATTCCTTCTGGCTTTTGAGTCTTGCCAGCTATGTACCACCCTTCTCATTACTACTGCTTACAGATTTAAAAGGCTTCAGCTGCTCCACCCTGTACTATCAAATTTCAGGAAGGCCCTGCACATGGTTGCTGGACTGAGTTGTACTACCTTGTTTACAGAGGCTTCAAGTGCCTACAGCCTCATGCTTGGGGTACTCCTCCCTACGGAGGCAGACATGAGTCTAAACCACTCATGCTGAAAAAGAATACTGAGGCGAGTGGTCCCAAACACTGGCTTATTGCCTGAGGAATGGGCACCACCAGCGTTCCTGCTTGCTACATTTAGAGAGCTCCATATCCAGCAAGCAGGGATTTTACATTTTGTATTCCAGGCATTATATGCAGAGCTAACATTCCTAATTTGGGCTTTAGATAATACCACAGAAGTAGGTGCTTAATCCTTCTTTGAATCTGGGCCAGGGTGTTCTGTATTACCAGGGACTGAAACAAGATACGAGACTGATGAAGATGTTAATGGATTGGCAGACATTTAACAGTAAGAAGTTACGATGCCCATGAAGAGGTCTCTCTAGCTGACATAGAGAGAGATCAAACTGCTGGATTTAAACCTAAATAAGATATGCAGTAGACTTCAGTGATGATACTTGGAAGTAAAAATACCACCTTATCCCGAGACTTAGGCTGTGCAAGTCAAGTAATGTCATTGACACTGTCCTGTGAAACTTTTATGAGTCAGGGAAGAGTCAGACAAATGGCTTCTAAACAGCTATGGGGCAGTAAGCTCCATCCTTCCTCACTTTCCTCCCAATCCCTCAAAGGGGAAAAAAACAGATTTTTCTACTATTAAATGTATTTTTTAATTCCACAAAGTTTTAGGAAAATCCCTTTACCATGTTTTTGCTGAAGACAGTATTAGATAGAGCAGATGTAAAAAATAAATTATAGGCTGCTAGTAGCTTGAAACCTACTAAACTGGACTTAGTCTTGAAACACCAAAATATAATTTTACAGAAATCTTTTGATATAGAGAGACATATTCAAATTTGGCATAGCTTTCTCTCCTTACCAGCAGATACCAGGACAACTGCTGTAAACAAACTCATTTCCTCATCACTAAGTTGCAGGGCATTTAGTTTCTCACTAAATTCAAACATTGAGTTGAGCAGATCACCAGCTCCCATTGAATGCAAGTCATCCACGCTGTACTTCTTTCCACTGAGGAAGGTGACAGTACGTTCCTTTGCATCAAACAAAGATGCAAATCGTACCATTAAAACCTGGTGAAAGGAAAAAAAAAGAATGTAATATAGGTGGATGTCTAGAAAATCAAAGAGAAGAGAAACCAATTTAACATCATTCAAACTGACTTATTACCCGCTGTACAAGCATTTTGTATAGAAATGCCAGCATGCTATTGAGCTGTAAAAAACAATGCAAGCTCTGCCCCAGTAGTCTGTGTGAAACAAACAAACAAACTAGGGAATGGATGCAGGGAAGGGGCTTTAGCACATGAAAGGGAGGAAAATGAAAATATAAGCCTCAGACAGCCTGAGCCATGAAGACAATGTCATTCATAAATATGCCAGTAGGACAACTTGCTTAAGCAACTGGACAGCCAAAGGCATACAGAGCATTAGAAGAAATGTTTTCTTGGCCATGAGCAGCAAAATAAAGGTACTGAACCAGATTCTTGCTTGGTGTAAACTGGAGTAGTTCCATTGAAACAATGCTGATTTACACCATCTAATGATCTGGCCCAGTAAGCATTCTTTGGAAAAGTACCATGCCACATCACTGTTCCACAGGTATGTTAATGCGCTCTGGTAGAAAGGAGCCACATGTACGGCCTTCAAAAGGCTAGGGCAGCAGGGCTTTAAACAGCACCTGGTCTGTAGCTGCAGCTGGGAATACCCCTTTGGTATAAGCACCTGGGCTGGAGTAGTTGGGATGTGCTGAACTTACCCCTCTAGGCTGAAATTTCTCTTGTGGTTTCTCAGCTGTATTGTGAAATGTTTCCCTGTGGAATGGCTTGTAAAGTTTCATTTGCTCATGTTCAACAACCTTATTTACATTTTTCCAGGTCTAAGTTGCACAACAGCCTTCTTATTTGGAGAAAATGAACCAACTGGTATTGGCTAAAACATCAGACTTGCTGTACCCTCTTGGTGTGACAGTCTTCTCTTCTCACTTACCCTACATAACTACATTAATTTAAATGGCATTTACTACAGATGAGAGGAGAAACAGGTTTTCAGTAAAGACTAGTGCCTTTGACAAGCTTAAGGAAGGAGGGTTCAAAAAAAAAAAAAAAGAAATGTTTGAGAATTCAAATACCATTCATGCACATTACATGACCTGCTGCTAAATTTAAACAGCCAAATGACATGCAGCAATCTTGATGAACACATGAGCACTATATATTATTCACTTTTGTTACCTAAGCTATATGTCCTTGATGACACTTACTACTGCGTGCAGAAAACTAGGCACTAGGGAAGTCCTCAGAATACAACCATATGAGACTGAAAGGACAGGCAGAGCTGAAGCTGACCTTGTGCATTAGCAGGGACCCACCAGGTACTCCACAACTTTCCAGTTCAAAATGCTAATTCCTTTATAGAACTGGGCTTTAGAAACAAGCAATCGCTAACTTGAAATAATGAGCAGTGTCTTTTGGGCAACCCAATATTAATGCTGGTCTTCAAAACTGAAACTTGTGAAGCTGCATTGATTTATACTAGGGCAGGAACCCAGCCTATAGATTTTAATGTTAAAATCTGGATCCAAGAAAGAGTAGTTAAGGTGATGGTTACAGCACATAATTTTTCCTGTTTCACTTCAAGTCAGACTCCTATTTGTGCATGCTGAGGATGGGCCTGATCAATCCTATCATTTGACCACAGCAACACAAGCGCATAAAAATTCCACACAGGCAAGTGCTCACTCACTTCCCCACTACCTGCAGCCAAATTATCGAGTTTGTGAGTCTGTGGATAAATTGATTCACTAGCCCAGTGGATTCAAGGGGCTTATTAGCTCTACCACTACATTTTGAGGGGGGAAAATCAGCTCAAGTCCAGTTGGGTCCCTTAGTTCGGGCTCAGTGCTGCTTCTGTGCTGACCCCATATAAAGCCACACAAGTGCTACCACAGTATACTGAGCTTCCCAGTACTCCCAGGTCTGAGAGGACTTTTCAGCTTGCATATGTGTGAAAAAATATATATATATTTTTATATATATATATGTATGTATGTATATATACGTATATGTACATAGCTATGCTGCTTTGGAAGCCATATTGTGTCCACACATCTGCCCAGGACTGCTCACCCCCAAACAAGCCCACCATGCATGTGAGCTGCTGGGAAGTACAGTGCCAGGACAGCCACACACTGGGGCCTGAAAGAGCCAACTCAGGCTCAGAGGCAGTAGTTTTACTCAGGCTTTTCTAACAACATACAGATGTTTGGGTACCCTAGTTTAGTTACCCAGAAGACAGAAATGACCTTGTAGACACGAGGCTTTGAAGATATTTTTGCCTCTATTGAAATGGTTTCATAAATCCTGTTTTTTTTGTTTTTTATTGCTTTGCAGTATCTCTTTTAATTTTTTCTGTTGCTAAGATGCCACACAGGTCTTTAACTACAGGTACCAGCTCACTAACATAAATTATTATTGTTTCGCATAAATAAGGGAGTAGGAATAAGCATACGGCCAGACATTATTATTAATTTCCCTGGATATGGAAACCTTTCAGTCAGTGGTGCTTGTGACCAGCAAAAAGGCATATGAATGAGGTTTAAGATTCAGGTAAAGAAATGACAAGACAAAACATTTTACTTGCAAACATGAAGGTTTGGCTTTAAGTTATGTGAATGGTTCAAGCATGGTTTTGAACCCTCCTCTGAGCACACTGGACACAGTGTGCCCCTTGGCAGGGGACAGAACCAACGTTTTTGTATAATGCGAACAGCAGCTTAAGAGGCTGAGGCTGAAGACCTAAGAATACAGCCCTTAGCTACAGAACAGTTTTACACAAATATTAAAACGTCAAGAATGAGTAGAACAGTAAAAAAATACATAACAGCAAAATGGAAGGAAGAATGGTAAAAAACAGAAACTGACACATTCAAGGCACCAGATTTAAGTCTTATGGTGTAACTTGCACCTTCCAACCCAACAATTATCCACTTTAGAACTAGGCTTTATAAATGCAGATAAGAGACCCAACACATTATAAGAGAAATGTCTTCAGTTCAGGTAAATACAAAATCTAGCATTCTTACTAAAAAGCATCATCAACCCTGCCTTCCCCCCTGCCAAAAAAGCACAGTAACTTGAGTTCTTGAGACTTCATCTCCTCTGGCCCTCTAAGCTTAAATTTCACATTTGGACACTTATAAAATGCACACGGTCTCTAACAGATGAGAACAGGCCTTTAAGYAAAGGTCAGCTGGCGAAGGTCACTAATTATAAAACAGCACGGAGCACTCTGGCAGCATTTCCAATTTAACATCACTAGTTCACATATATGTCATGACTGCAAGTGGGTGAAAATAATCATGAGGCCCTGGTGGGATTAAAGCCTACAGTAACTGCCTGACTACTGGGTTGCAGATGGTACGCAGTATCTACAGAGCTGCAGCAGGACAGTTAGTTATCAGCATTACTGCCCTGGAGATGGTGGAGGCTTCACTGATCCCCAGTTGCCACCAGAGGCACCACTGGTCAGGAYGGGTGCTCTGGCTTTGGCAAGGAGCACAGCCACAGAAGGTAGGACATACAGAGCAATAAAACACATTTCTCTAAAAAACTGGTTAGTAGACAGCTTTCTGAAGCTATCCACCCTTCCAAATGTGATCCGCTTCTCTCTAGGCTAAGCAAAAGTAGCTATCAATAGAACAACTGAGATACAAAACAAGAAATTCCTCATTAGTCATTTAATACTACCCAGGGAACGGGGAAGTGTAAAGGGCAATAAGGCTTGTGAGCTAGCCAGGAGAAGGGCAGCTCACCAAAATCTGACCAAAAGCACTGGCCACTGCCAGCTAAAGGAAAGCTCAGAGCTGGCATCCATGAATAAGCTGGTGTGGCCTGACATAACCTACTTCCATTTATTTCTGTTCGTAACAGGGTTGGGATGATGCACAGTTCGCAGAGTCTGCAATATACATGCAGTGGTCTCACCTCAAAGGTTCCAGCCTTCAGAAGGTTAACCTGGTCATGTTGGGAGAGGTCTCGGAAACCTGGGATGCGCTTGGCAAACTCCACCACTTCCTTCACTGCAGGGGTAAAACTCAGGGAAAACTCTTCCCAGACTTCATGACCAGATTTGTTTGGGTCCACATAGGGAGTCTTACTCATTGGACAGACCTAATGTTTTCAAAACACAGACAAAATATAACTCTTAAAAATATCATTCCAAGTACTGACAAATATTTCAAAGAAAAAGGTTTATTCTTGAAGAAAACTTTGCAAGAATGACATACAAAGATAATCAGTATTCCTCAGTCAATCCCCAAATCAACTGGATTCTTTTTTTGCTGTTACTGGTTTTTTTGGGGTTTTTTTGTTTGTTTGTTTTTGTTTTTAAAAAGAGGTCCATTACCAGCCTGTTGAAACAGCTGACTTTGGAAACTCCAGCATTGTTTGTAAAAAAAAAAATACTTGAGAGAATCCAAGTAATGTGATTCTTCCCTGATCCCACTCATGCTTGATGTCTGGATTTCTCTTACCTGTATTATCCCTGTAATCTCACAATTAATTGTGATTTCACAATCAATTGACTGTAATCTCACAATCTCTACCATGTTTATTCTCGTAGATCCTTCTTGTTTTGCAGGCATGTCAAGTGTTTCAGTCAAGGTGACAGACGTCAGTACCAAAGCAATAAACTGAGCCTAGGTTTCCTGAGTCACAGGTTTACGCCCTCATTACCAGACCAATCTTCCTTTCCTATGTATTTGCCTTTTTTGTATCACAGAAGAAAGACTAAAGATCTGGTATTTCAGTTTTGCTCACAAACAGTCAGAAGGTGATAAAAATGCTCTGTCCTTCATACAAACATAAACTGTCTTTTTGTAGGAAAAGCCTGAATCCATTACAATGGAATCTTGATCGCAGGAAAAATCAGACACATCAGTAAAGGCTATCAGTAAACTCACACTATAAAACCCARTCAGTCACTCAGATACTTTCAGTTCCGCTTTCTAAAACTTACATCTTTTAATGAAGTTTAAACCTTTTAATATTCATTTCACCCATTGTCAACAAGGACAAGAATTCCTGTAAACATTCCTCTGAAGTACCAGATGGTATATGTAACTCTACATAATGCCAGCAGAGCAAACAGAAAATAGTAAGATAGATTGCTAATTCCTCAGAGCTACACTCCTTTTGCTGGGCATCTTGGATTGCAGAACTGTCTTGCAATTTGTTGCATGGGAAGTCAGCCAGGGAAAACAAAGTATCTATGTATTTCTGTACCTTTCCCCCCCCCCCACACACATAACAGTTACTGACTGGGCAGTCAATATGTAGAAATCCCTCGCCTTTCTCTCTCCCCAAAAGGGGAAAGAATGGAATTGCAGACTTCCTGGTTCAGTTACAAACCAGGACATCACTTGTGTGTCTGAGGACAACCTCCAAATTCAAATTATTACTTTGCTGAGGGGAGGAGGACCTTTTTCATAAACTGAAAATCATTCTGAGTCAAACCAAACCATTTCTCATTTGGGAATATTTCTGACAAAAGGAAAGGTCTAGGCACATAATGAAAAGCGAGGCACACACTAATCACTGCTCTATATTGCAAAGGTTCATGCAAACACCATCAAATATACAGAACTCACCAAAAATAAGGAAACCTGTTCTGAATAGCACCCTGTTCTGAATCAGACAGCAAGAACCACCTCCGTTTCCCATGCTACACCTAATTATCCTAACCCCTGCCCTATCTGTCCTGTGGGGGAAGACAGTTTTCTCACCTATTTGTAGTATTTCTAAGGTCTCTTGAGACATCTCTACACTCAAGACTAATTCCTACGCAAGAAATTTTCAACTTGTTCAGTCACCAGCTCTTTTTAGAAACACCTTTTCAGGAGTAACTTGTAAGCAGTGCTTTTTCAGGCACAGGGATAACTAGCAAAAAAACCTCCAAACAGCTCCTGAACATCTGTCTCTGTAATGGATCAGAGCCTAATTAAATTTTCTTACTGCTACTGACTCATTTTACCCAAATCCTGCTCTCATTGAATTCTCTGGCAGGGACGCAGCAGCAGCCTGCAATGCTCCATTTGATTCGGTTTTGTTTCCTCATTGCAGGCTATGTTAAACCTCCCTGCGGCTGCTAGACACAGGTCAAACTGACTGGTTGGGCCTCTGCAGGCACAGCCACTCCCTGCCCGCCCATACTGACAGGTTTAACCTCTGCTTCTCAGGAGCGCCAAGAATGCCATTGTAATGACTCCGTATACTTTCCCTGCAAGGAAGAAAGGTTGAGGACGATTATTATTTGTAATGTTGCGGTGTCCAGAGTCTGCAATTAGAGGTCAGAGCCTGCTAGGGACGGCATGGTCCACATACGCAATAGTCAGAAAAACAAAACAAGCCAGCGTCAAAACAAACAAGCAAACCACCCTCAAAACGCAGAGATTTTTCTGAAGCCTATGAGAACTGTGAAGAATCCTTACAAACCAAGAAGAAGAAACAAACTCTCAGCCCAAGTACTTCAAAAAGGTCAGGGGCTTGCACTTCTAGAGAGTAGCGCAGGATGAGAACAAGGATGTTATGTTCTCTCATCCCAGGCAGTTACAGTGATAAAGAGAAGGACAATCTATTTTAAGGGGCTTACAGAACCAGTTGCCTGAATAACAGAGAAGCAGCAGGTGCA
>NW_020448686.1:33191-37558 GCF_003343035.1 Apteryx rowi
GGGGGAAATATGCAAGAAAATAGAAAGTATCTTTGTTAAGAATTCAGTGAGAAACTGCTCTAGTGAAGTCTTCTAGGATACACAAGTCCTCAACACTTCTAGGTAAGTACTACAGAAAAGACCCTGAACTTTTCCCAAATGATTTTAGCAGCATATCTCACTCATGCCTCTGTTCAGATATGAAGATGTTCTAAGGGAGAAGAATGCTTACCATATGGGTCCCATTGAGCCCCTATTTTATGTGGCCTGTAAGAAAATAAGCTTGCCCTCATTTGAAGGAAAAAAATATCTATCTATCTATCTCCCACCCAGCAAGAGAGATTTTAGAAGACACTAGTAAGGCACAGAAATAGACTGACTTAAAATCCTAGCCCTGAGGTCTCACTCCAGAAGTTCTGAATATTCTTTCAAGGAAAACATAGCACATCTGCCTGTGAGGATTATTTTAAAGTGAATCTGTCAAGGGGATTCAGTGAAGAAGGGAATCTATGAACTCCTAACACCATTTTTGTTTAAAATCAATTCAGTTAAAAAAAAAAAGTTTTCTTCAACCAACACCCTTTGATGTCTATTAGTCTATTCTCAGCTAATACCTGAGCAAAAAAATGCTTACGATTTCAAATCCTACACACAACTCAAGCTGTTATTCTCCTTCATCACAATCTGTGCTATCAAACTGTCCTACTATTTTGAGTTTTAGCAGCTGTGCCAGTTAATTGTATGCAGCTTCACTAACTAAAGGGGCACAGCTGGACCCATTCTTATCATATATACACACACACATACCTACCCACACATTTTTAAACATGAAATATTAAAAGAGCATCACTAAGCCTTTCACCAAGTCAAATCAAACAATTGACATCAATATACCAGATGCAATCTTCCTCCAGTACTGCAAGAGTAACTGGTATTCTTGTTTGAAGAAAAGACACCTTCTGGGATCCTATCACACATCCGCTGAGTATAACTACTGGTGAAGTTCATACAGTGGCCATTTGTGAAACTCACGGTGTGCCCACTTGGATAATGCATTGTATTTCTCCCTTTGTACTGTCCGCCAAGGTGCTGCTCACTTTCAGGGTACTGAGGGCCACTGAGCCCGCTAGGACAGTGCTCGCTACTCAAAATATATTGTTCAGTGTTCTTTGAAACTCTCTCCCCACTCTGGGACTGCATCATCTCCACTGGGTTTTGAGATTGCTCTTGGTTGTACATGAAAGTGTCTTTGTGGGCCCTAGTGACCATACCAATCACTTCTTCCTTAGCAATGTCAGAATTAGGAGGGGGAGGGCTTTTGATGGTTTCTCGCTCTTGCTTGGGCTTGGAGGAAAGGTCTTCTTGAGGTGCCCGATCTTGATGTTCGGTCAATGTTTCATTGGGCAAGTGGCTGCTGAACTGACTGTTCATCATGGTTTTCATGGCACTCTGCATTTCGATCAGCATCCTTTGTTTTTCACGTTTAGGAATACGGCCAAATCTAACAGCTACCAAAGTGGAGAAAGAAAAAGAAAAAAAGGAAGTCAGTCCTGAAAGTGTTAGCAGTAGACATAGGCACCAAATCAAAATGCAAAAAGCAGCACCAAAAAAAGAAAAGAAAAAGAAAACTACACACAACAGTAATCTTGCCTTCTAAGAGAAGGCATTAACACTGCTGTCATCAATACTACTAGCAGAGGTATTATCACCAAAGTCAAGGACCTTCATGGGCATAGGATAGGGATGAAATGCTGTTTACGTATGAAGAGAGGTAGCTCTAAAGCACAGACAAGCTCTAAAGCCTTTTTTCCTTTTTTGCTCCAAACTTGGCTATGGATTATATACACAGTTGTGTTAGTTTAAGTGGCAGGATTTAAGACTGGTTCAATTAAATTGGTACAACTTTATGTGTTAACAATTAGCCAAATTTAAACACAGTTCATATCATATTTGAATGCAAGTCCTACAAGACAATTCCTCCTGGGTCAATTATATAACTCTCCAAAACAACAAAGAGAATCGATACTGAATGAGACTTACCTTGTCAAGGCAAAGTTATCAGAAAAATTTGCCAAGGACATTTTCTGCTGGCAAGGGGAGGGGCATCATGTGGCTGCAGCACTTTTAACCCTGACCTGGGGAATCTACGACTACTTTTACCATCCTGTCCAACCACAGCCTTGCAGGGGCTTATAACCAGTTTCGACTGATGTAATTATGTTCATGCACTAGTCCATCATTAACGTAACTAAATCTCCTTCATTAAAGCAGGTGCAACCTTACGCGCAAACAAGCGCCTAGGGGATGAAATAACTCATATGCATGACAAGAACCCAGAATAATTATTTAAAGTAAGTTTTAACACTCCACCGACTAAATAACTAACAGCCAAGATTCCTAGTTCTTATGAAGTAAAAACCCAAAGAAAATTAAAAAGTGAAACACAAGAAAGAACTGTTTGTGACAGTAAGTTTTAGCAGACTAACAAAGTATGCTTTCAGCATTCCAATAAAAAAAGTCACAAGAAGTGGATTGCCAGAAAGGTGGCTAGAGACTCAGCTGAGCCTTTCCCCCCACCTCCACCAAAAGCAAATTAAAAAAAAAAAAAAGTTACACAGTTGTATCCTTGCTCCTTGCAACAAAAAATTCCTTATACACTATAAAGGTTACTCTAAGGCTGTTACAATTGCACGAACTCCAGCTGGCCTCATACAACTCCAAAAAGCTGTTCCATTTAGTTAGTCCACTTAGCCTGGACAGAATTCTCTTTTATTGAAGAAAGAGAGAGAGATGGGGGTGGTGAAAACAACCTTGTCCCAGGCAGAATACAGCTTAAAATATTAATTCAGTAAAACAAGATTAAGTCTCTTGTTACATCTGTCCCCCTAACATACCACTGCAATGCACCCACTGCAGTAATCTGTGAGGACAGACCTTTGGCAAGTATTATGCTACCAGTTCAGGACAGTCAGAGGGCAAGAAGACAAACTCATCTAAACATACTCTGACAGGGAATCTGTCTCCAATAATAGGGTCAACTGCCTTGTCTGTTGTTAAGACCCCTCACAATCTGTTTTGAGGTGAGTAACATTCACTCTCGGATGATCATTGCTCAGCACAGGAACGTACCATCTCTTGACATTCCAACAGACAGACATTTTTTGAAACGGCACTGCTGGCATCTGTTCCTATTCATTCTCATTATAGAGCAGTTGTTATTCTTCAAACACTTCTTATATTGGATATTTTGCTGAATGCTTCTTCTGAAAAAACCCTGTAAACAAAAAACCCACATCTATTACAGTGCATGTCAAATCCTTATGTCAACATTCACCTCTCCGCAAGTATAAAGAATTTCAGTGTCTTTTAGACTGCTTCAGAGGCATCAGCCCTCAGTGACTGTAAGAACATGCAACTCCTCATGACTTACAACCCCTCAGAGCATCATCCATCTGTGTATAAAGCAAACTGGTTATGATTTCTAACTATAAAAGATTTTAAGTTGTTGCCTGCATAATCAGCACTTACAAGCAAAATATCTGTCAATATACAAGATTTGCCTTCAATCTCCTTTGGCATCCATAGCAAAGTTAAAAGCCTAAATCAGATCCTTTAATCTTGATACTTTGGCAACAAAACCACCCTCTTGCASCATCTGCCTTTCAAATGTGTCTCTTTCACATAACCCTTAAGCTGATAAACGCCTTCACAGATTACAATATTTGCAGTGTTATAAAATCAGAAAATACAGATCTTCTATCATTAATACATGAACATGCAAGCATCCAGTTTAGTTCTTCCCCAAGGCAAAGAATGATGGCGTTGCTTTTCCAAAGCTATTTTGTTCTGTGTCCCATCCCAGGTGACCACTCACACCCACTACCTCCTAATTCATTAACATTCACATGTCTTGCATGATATGGTCCTTATCACTTCTCCAGTTCTTGTTCTTTCCCATGCTCTCCAGATCAGGCAGGGAGGGAGAAAGGGCAAGAACAGAAGGTACTGCAGAGTTTTGAAAATACCGTTGCATTGCCAAGTGGCTTGTCTTTTACATACAAGTTGTATATTGTTCAAAATGTCTTGAATTTAAGTTTAACAGAAAAGCA
This sequence comes from Apteryx rowi, assembly GCF_003343035.1. Taxonomy (NCBI): domain Eukaryota; kingdom Metazoa; phylum Chordata; class Aves; order Apterygiformes; family Apterygidae; genus Apteryx; species Apteryx rowi. The sequence continues at coordinate 37,280 of NW_020448686.1, forward strand.
TACCGATGTTTTTTCAGCAGTATCACCCCTTTTCCCTTACTGAGAGAACTAGAGCATTCAACGAGCAGGAAGGTGAGCAAAAATATGGCTCACCTTACAGCCCTCACAAGCATGAACACCGTAATGAAATCCTGAAGCGACATCTCCACAGACTTTGCACAGAAGAACCATGCCATTAAATTCTAGAATCAGAATAGAAAAGAATATAGAAAACCAATGACAGCTGCAGGAACATGCTTCCAGCTTTTCCATATTACTAAAAGCAAAATACATCAGTTC
>NW_020448686.1:38499-42955 GCF_003343035.1 Apteryx rowi
TTACAGAGGTAGTATTGAGCTTAACAAAAAAACAAAAACAAAAAAAACCCAAAAAACAAAAACAACCCACCCCACAAACTATTTTGTTTACAACTGACTTTATTTTCGGGAACTTTTGCCTTGATAACAAAAACACATATGCTAACATGCTAACAAATTTAAGAGGAGATAAAGGGTCTTACTGAGAACTTAGGCTAGGAACACAAAAACATTCATTTGACAGATTTCTAAGGTAGAATGCTGAGATACTAATTCTAACTTTGTAACAATTCAAAATGATAAAACAGTTCTGCTAATAAAAGAATTTAGCCTTCAAAAGAAAAGACTAACCTAAATTCTAACCGAATGTTTGTTAAAATACTCAAGCCATATTCAATATGATGCCTGCCCCTCCAAAACTGTTCAAAAGTATGTATTTACTGTTGATCTTTTGTGACCCCCAAAAAAAACAAAAGAACTGGAGCTAGATCCTTAAATGCATTTTAAAAGGCTATACTATCATTCCAGCTTACAGTTACTTCATTTTTACATCTACAAATTAAGACTTAAAATCAAAAAGATAAAGGTCCCAGCTACAGCAATGCAACCATAATATAAAGTTTTGGAAATTCAATTATTTTATTCATGTGCGTGTGCATGTACATGTGTGCACACAGGCATGCATATTAAAAACAGAAGTTAGATTTTTGAGACCCATCCATGAATACTCCTGAGGGCAATCACTGACCACCACTATTTTTACTTGATGGCATCTTAAAAATCTAGCTCTTTTAACAGAGGGCTTGATACTTTTTTTTTTCAAATCAGTTTTCACTAGTGAAAATCCGAAGTAAATTAGGACGGTATTTATGGACTGTTTGAAGCTAGCAACAATGGGACCTCCATCTATTAGCATCAGTATGGTAGTACCGTACCATACAATATGTATGGTAATATGTATAATGCATAAAAAATAAAAAATGAGGCTTGGCTATGCGCCCAGAAAGAAAGCTACACGTAAGACCTGGTTGTAACATATGYACAGTTCCAAGCTGTAGGAATGGAAGGGGGAAGACAGTGGTTTGAGGAACTGGCACCAAACGTACTTGTGACTCCATTATGGCCCTTTGTCAAACCAGCAACACTTGACTGATTTGTTTTAATAGTCTCCTCCAGCCGATCATTCTTTGGTGCACCATCAGAACCCTCGCTGCCCCGACTGTTGCAGCTGCTTTCAGAAGAGGAGCTGTTTGGAGAAGACGGTACAGGCGAAGAGGATGACTGGAAACCACTGTCTGAGCTCTCGCTGTGACATGAGGCTGGGCTAGATGCCGAGCTTGACGAGCTGATGTAAGCTATCACACCCCCTAAGGCAAGAAAAAAAGGCAGCACGTAGTGACATAACAAGCAGACATACACCACTGCCACGTGAGCCAYGCCATGACCCAGCACCACCAGACCCTGCTACCATGTGTTCTTGGATGCACTCCTTTCCATTMCCCCCTCAAGCTCGTTTCTCTCCATGAGTTTTCAAAGAATGACCCCATCTGCCCCATCCACTTCTGCCATCTTATCAGGCTTATCAGTTGCGAATGAGATTAAATAAGAGGACAGACTCAAAAGACAGAACAACAAACTATGGTGCTGACAGGACGGGGCAGCAGGGATGGTGCAAGGCAGGAATGGGCTCTGCGTGGCCCGGAGATGGTCTCAGCAGCAGTGCTCTGAACGGCCCTTGGCTGGGGTGCATAGGAAAGGCAGAGAAAAGACAGGATCTTAAAGCGCTGTGAAGTCAGACTGTAGATAACCTAGGTCAGGGACAGAGCAACGGCAGAGCGAAAGACTCCATGCAGACTATGAGCTGGAGGGACAGAAAGGTTGGGTTAGGAAGTGCTCAGAATGATGCAGAAGGGGAACAGGAAAGGGAAAGAAGTAGCATCACAGCTTGATTAGCCTATTAAATGCCATTTGTCCTACTGCAAGTCTCTGTAGCATTTTTAACAGCAGTTAAACTCTGACTGCCAGGGCTGCTATTTGCAAGACACTGCAGAACAGAGACTGTTCACAATCTGACACACTTGAGAATCTTTCAGATGAAGCAGCTTTTTGTCCTCCGGCAGCCATAGAAGCAGTTCTGGTTTTTCACAGGCTCCTTTTTCTAGCTTATATGCATRAGAAATTATTTTCACTTCACTTGGGTTTCAAAGACTTAATATTTCAAAAGCTGCTACAAAAGTGTTTGATATTTCACACAAAAAATACGTAACACAAGAAGAGTTAACCAGCAAAGGCCACGCAACTATTTAAAATAGGCTATACCATGTATCTTCTCTGTTTTACACACATATCACTCTGGAAAATCTCTTCCCAGATGACTCATTATTTTGGAGCAAGGAATTCCACACATCAGAAAGACTTAAAAATGGCAACACATTGGCTTCCTTTGGAGGTAAAAAGCACTGGTGTTAGAATACTTAACCAACTGATTAAGTTGGTATGGCAGGTCTGGGGCCATAGCCCCTTACATTAATTATAGCTTCCTCACAGATAAAGGCTGTTATCCTGATCTAATAGACAGTGGTGTTATATAACTCCTAGAACAACACTGAAATATCAGTGCCTGCAAGCAGAAAATAAGAGAGGGGGGGAAAAAATACCCACTTTTAATTTTTCTTCCTTTTATCAGCCATGATGATCCTCTTAGCACTTCCGCAGGAGCTTTACTGGGCTAATTTTGCCCTTTAACATTTCATTCTTTTTCTGCCAAAGAAACCCTCACTGACACTCTAAAAGCGAACACTGGGTGAGTGCTTTGGTGAAGCCTCTCTGAAGCAGAAGTCAGACCAAGTGATCATTCAATGGACTACTTTTCACATTCCTGAACACCAGTGGCTATATGCCTCATTACAATAGGTATTCCTGTACAGATTTTTAAGAAAATCTCCATATAACAAAACATCCATCCAGGATCAGGTTTTTAGTACTGCACGGGTGGAAGAAAGAAGAGCTGCAATGGACACACAGGTCATGGTAATGGTCTGAGAAAAAGACACTGTCAAAATCCAGTGCCAGATTAAGCAGCAGGTGTCAAATGTCACCTATTTTCAAGATCCAAATACTCCCTGGTTTTATATGCCTCCGTCAGGTATCAGATCAAAGCTCATAGTTCGCCTGGACCCAGGAAGGAACCGAATTTCCCAGCCAGCACCCTCCTTATCTGCAACAGGTAGAGAACACCACACAAACATATCCCACGAGGCTTACAGGAAAGTCCACGTTTCTCCACGTTGGCACCTCACCCCAGTATCTTTAAACCCTGTGTGATAAAAGGAGGTGTCCTTTTCCCTTAATGGGAACGCCAGTGTCATAGGAGAGAAGGGAAAAAGTGTGCTTTATATATAGGGTTTTTTCTTCTCTTTTGAAAACCTTAACAGCCACCAGATAGCCGAGCTGTTCCTACACCCCAGAGATCATTAGTCTTGTCTGTGCCACGTTAAATAATTTTGTTATTTGTAGGAATTATATCAACAGTTCCCCATGAATCCTTTTTTGATTAAAGGTTGAAACTTGCATTCCAGAAAATTTCTCCTAAGTAGCACAGATCAACAACCATATACAGCAAATTGCAGACACACAACAATCTCCCCCCTCYCATACAACTTTCCTGAAGAAAAAGACCCTGATACTATACGGGTAAATCAACCCTGGATCTACCAACTTAYCAAAATTTGCATAGTGAGTCTAGTGAAATGTGCTAAAACAAGTGATTTTATGTTATGATTAAAATGTGTTTGCACAGTTTAACCAGATTTATAAGGAATTCTGGTTCTTAAAAATTCTATGTACTTGCAGACTCTGTGACACAGGGGGCCATTACAGAAAGTACTATAACATACAGCTATTTAATTTCAAGAGAGATTAAAAATTTTAACAATGCAGAGACTCTATAAAAAGGGATTAATCAATTATTTTTTCCATTTTGCTCCGAATCTGACCATGATGTTGCAATACTGTTTCCCCCTGTAATCTCATTTACTACCCTCACTGAGGGGAGAAAATAAAAACAAAAATAAAATGAACCCCCCCCCCCAAGATTATCTAACCTTTTCTATTTTCTGCGACTAAATACCAGGCCAGAATTAGGCGCCACCAAAAGAAGGCATTACCGCAGCGCAAAGGAAACACCCTGCATAAAGCACATTTATTCCAGGACGAAGGCGGGGAGGAGGGGAAAGGGGGGGGGGGTGCCGGACGCGTAGCCAAAAACCAGGAGGAAGTGGCTGCCTACCCGCTCGGCTTTCTCTCAAATTACATTTCATTCGGTTAAAAAAAAATCCTGCCCTTCGCCGCCCGGGGCAGCGGGCACCTCCGGCCCCGTTACACAACGCGGCGGAGCCGCTCCGAGAGCGACCGGCCGCGGGAGCGGAGGCTCCGCGGGGGGAAGGGAGCCCCGCCTCCCGCCCCCACGCACCGGGCC
>NW_020448686.1:43746-63784 GCF_003343035.1 Apteryx rowi
GGCCGCTGCGGCGGCGCCCGCCGCGCTCGGCGGGGCAGGAGGCGGCTGCGCTGGCGGCGCGGAGAGCCGCGGCTGCCGTCCCCGCCGCGGCGCCCTCCCTTTACAACAAAAGCGATCCGGGGCCGCGCAGAGTGCGGCACCGCCGAGCGAGCGAGCGACCGCCCCCTGCCCGCCCCGCCCCGCCCGCTCACCCAGTGACACACTTTCCCGCCGCCCGCGCCGCCTCACGTGCCCCGCGCGCGTGCCGCCCCCGCGTCACGCGTGGGCGCCGCTGGGGGGCGTCGGGAGGGGGGGGACCCACCGCGGGAGAAAGCGCCCCTCCGCGCGGGCGGGCAGCCCGGGGGGAGCCCGAGCCTCCTCGGCCCCCGGCGGCCGGGGTGTCACCGAAATCGGGAGGAAAAACTCCTTAGCGTCGCTTCACGGTGCGTTTTGAGCCGCCGCCTGAGCGGGCGCCGAGGTTAAAGGAGAGTAACAAGCGGAGGTTAAACATAGCAGGGTGAGGTTTGCCAGCTCCCGATTTAGGCGGGTTTCCTCTCTTCTGGAATAAAGTAAACAGGTCAGCCCGGGCGAGTTTCGTCACTTCTCAAGTAGGGTAAACAGGTGAGTTTTCCCACTTTAGTCGTCTGTCGCGGAGCAGCCAGGAGCTGACGGGGTATCCGTTCGGCTGCTTTCCTGCCCACCTGCACGCCGCGTCCACCTGTTGCATGTGACATCCACCACCGTCTCCCGGCCCTCACTAAACCAGGTCCTTCCCGCTCCCCCTAAGCTCCTGCAGAAGCTTGCTTTCCTCCTCACATTCCCAGGTCTCCTCCTCACGCCAGCTCCGGACTTCTACATTCCCTCATGGATGCCGCTGGTTTGGTGGGCCGAGAGGCACTGACGCGCCCTACTCACGGCCCACCCTCACAGTAAAGAAGTTTTTCCTCATGTTCAGATGGAASTGTCTGTGTTTCAGTTTGTGCCCGTTGCCTCGCGTCCTGTCGCTGGGCACCACTGAAAAGAGTCTGGCCCCATCCTCTTGACACCCTCCCTTCAGATACTTGTACACGTTGATAAGATCTCCTCTCAGCCTTCTCTTCTCCAGGCTAAACAGGCCCAGCTCTCTCAGTCTTTCCTCATAAGAGAGATGCTCCAGTCCCCTAATCATCTTTGTAGCCCTTCACTGGACTTGCTCCAGTAGTGCCACATCCCTCTTGTACTGGGGAGCCCAGAACTGGACACAGTACTCCAGCTGTGGCCTCACCAGGGCTGAGTAGAGGGGGAGAATCACCTCCCTCGACCTGCTGGCAACACTCTTCCTGATGCACCCCAGGATACCATTGGCCTTCTTGGCCACAAGRCCACATTGCTGCCTCATGCTTAACTTGGTGTCCAGCAGCACTCCCAGGTCCTTCTCWGCAGAGCTGCTTTCCAGCAGGTCAACCCCCAACCTGTACTGGTGCAGGGGGTTATTCCTCCCCAGGTGCAGGACCCTGCACTTKCCTTTGTTGAACTTCATGAGGTTCCTCTCTGCCCACCTCTCCAGCCTGTCGAGGCTGACCTGCGTGGGGAAACTAATGGATTTAGCTCTATTTCGCTGCTCTCGCATACCTCAGAGCAACACCTTCCTTCATGCCCTCAGTCTGCTCCCATTGCTCCTGTACCAYCTCCCTGCCAGCCAGCTCCCCACACACTGTGACCCCCTGAGCCCAGCACTTCTCTTAGGGACAGTCTGGCAAAAGCAAATAATGGGCCCACCCTGCCCAGAGCATCAGAGGAAGCCAAAGGGTGTGTTTCCTGAGGAGGCCCAGCAGGTCCAGCTGGCTATGGGTAGCCACAGGATGATGCAATTGATATAACTCCCATCCTGGTATCTCTGATGAAGATCTTCAAAATGGCCCTGTCCACTGCCACACTACAGGTCTGCTGGCCAGCATGAACATATGGACTGCCCCAGTAGCCCCTGTGAGCCCCTGCTGTGCTTGGAGGGGAAAACTGCCTTTGAGGACATCAAGATTTTTATTCTACCCTGTAACCTGGGGGAAGACAATGCTCTGCCAGTGGGTTGCAGTACGGGAGCCAAATTTTTCTTAGAGCCCCTTTCCGCCTTCCTTTTCAAAACCCCACACAAGCAAATGTCGGGCATGGTAACCCATGGCCATGGGTGCTGACCAAGCTGTGGTGCCTGGGCTTCTCCTCAAGGGGCTTCTCTTTCACCCTAACGCCAGCCTTGGCCCCTACAGCTCTACCATGACTCTCAGAGCTGTCATGTCCCTACTTTGAGAAGGGGTTCTCGGTGGGTATCGCCTGATCCCCAAAAGGAGACATGATTCCCTCTGTGTTGTTGGCCCCTCCACAAAAAACAAGACAAGCCCGGGCATTACAGAGAGACAATGCAGTGCTGGTATTCCTGGGAGTGGGGGCATCTCTCCAACCCAAAGYGGGGGGGACCAGATGAAGGGCGATGGGGAGTCCCTGGGTTTGCTCAGCTCTCTGAACCCTTCAGCCTTCATTTGCTGAGGGAGAGACCATGCTGCTCTCTGGAGAAAACGTGTGGTTTGGGGAAGARACTGAACTGAGGCATTGACACATGCAGGGGCAAAAGAGAGGAAAAAGCACAGAAAGTGAGACAGAAAGCTTCCATCTGTAGCTTCAACAACTCCCTTCTTGCCCCTGGGAAAGCATACAAGCTTTTCCCTGTCTCTCCTCCCTGCCACACGTGGAACAGCTAAAATTGCATGTTTAAATTCCAGAGATGGCAGGGTGAATCCCCACCTGTGCTAAATACTCCCCTGCCTCTGGGAGGGTGGGAGACTGCACAAGAGTGTTGCAGCAACTAATGCTGACTTAACTGTTAACTGCAGTTGATAGCTGGATGGTGGGACAGGATGCACTTTAGCCACCTCACCWGAGGTATGTGGAGGCTGATGACTCTTTTTTTCCCTCAGGCCTGAAATGCTGGTGGTTGCTCAGGTCACACCAGGATGCCTGCACCTTTGCGTCCACGTGGAGAGGCCACCCTAAACCTCTGATAAACATCTATCAGGTTTCCACGCACCAGCCAGGAATGTATTAGTTCTTATCAGCAGGCATTTGCCTGCTTTTAATGAGCTGGACTTCTTAAATGCCTAGCACATTTATAGCAATATTAATTTGGTCTTCAAACATATTCCTTGCAAAGAGAGAGAAAACATTTACATAAGGTATGCCAAGAAGCAGCAACTTTTCCAGCCTCTGCATTTCATGATGTTTTCTGTTTCTTTGTTCCTTTTTACCTTAGGAAAAAACTCCTGTCTTATTTGTCTTTTTGACTGACGCTCCGGACTAAGCTGACATTTTCACAGATCTACAATGACTCCAAGTTCTCTTTCCTGGTAACGTTTTTACTATAGCACTTATGCTGGCTTACATATAATGAAAGTTATTTTCCCCCATACAAAATACTTTGTCACTGTGTTACTGTTTGGTCGGTCCGTTTCACAAGATCCTTCTGAAATTCTCAGTAATCTAACTTTTCTGAATAATTTGTGCCCCACAATTGCAGTTTGAACTAGTTCATACAAATACACTTCTCCTGAGTAAGACAACTGATAAGAAAACCTATCCTTGTATCTCCCGCTTCTCTAAAGCAAATATTTACTTGATATCCTCAGTTACTAGCTTAAATATTACCTTCTAAAAGTCATTATAATGATAGCTATAACCTATAACTTCTTTCCTACATTAATGATGCAAAGAGCAATAACTCACCTAACAAATCTCAGCCTATTGAAGTCAATAGAAACATTTCTATTGATTACAGTAGGCTTGTGTCAAGCCCTACAGAGTGTTTCTGACCCCTTGCTCCACTCCTTCACAATTTATATTTTACGTATGCATCTAACTGTACAATCATTGCCCTTTTTCTTTTTCCTTATTGAAGTGAAATCCAGGTGAGGAAGTCTCATTTTTTTGGCTTGTCATCACATCCTGTCCTACACTGAAAGCGTGCAGAACGCTTCAGGAAGAAGCAAAAGCTAAATATAGAGCGATCTAAAGCCTACCCAGTAAGAGCATGTTTCCACGACACAAACACTGCTAGCGCAGGGACTGGGAGCACTGCAGTCAGGGAGTGAAGCATAATCGAAACAGAGGAACTGGCTCACAGATTCTTCACTCCATCTCACATCCTGTCTCTTGGTGCCAAGTATCAGAGGCTTGGAGGAAGGTATAAAAGCCCATAATAGACACTTATATACCAACTTACCCATAAGGGAACTCTCCTCCTGATTCAGCTGTTGAGCAGTAGGTTTATGGCCTGAAGGACATAACACTTACACATTTCTATGTTACCTAATGTTTTTACAGGTATACTTCTTATTCACATAAATTGATAGTGCAAGTGGCCTTTGAGGCTGGTCAAAATGAAGGGAAATAATCTTTCTGTCTTGTACTAGTGGCCCCCATCATACTATATCCACACTGGAAGGCTCTTGTAATGTCATCAAGTTCCTGCACATTACAGCTAGCCTCAGCTGCCCTTGCAGACTTTAATGGAAGATGAAGGCTTGGACCTGTATTCCAGAAAGACAAAACATTAATTTTACATTAATTAAGGCTATGTTATATGGCAGTAATATCATTGCCCACCTTTTTCTTTTCCCACTATAAGAAGTTGCTTGATCATCTACTTATCCAGAAATGAAATTACCATCTAATGAAACAAAGGTGAGAATATTTATTGCTTGATTAGACTGATCATGATTTACGGGGGAGAAGCAGCAGACTGGATTGTGCAAAGCTGCCCTTAACTTTCACTAAAACCCTGAGACTTATGTGACTTACAACAGCTGATTCTAATGACACATTTTACTGCCTCTGAGAAAAAATCAACAGAGTTTTATTGAAGGCACACGGACAGGATACAACTGCCACCTCTCCCACAGCAGAGCTCCAACAGCTGCTAGTTTCTTCTCCCCCACCGCTGAATCTTCTCTGGGGTAAACTTATTTCTCCCTCTTGTTTCTTCTGTAACAAACATTCTTCTAAAGCTAGATTTTCTTCTGACTTTTTCAAACTCTCTTATGTCACCGTGTCCTGGAGAGCACCTTCTATCACAGCACAGATGCTTACCAGGAAGCTCTCAAAGCCGCGGGCTGTCCGCAATCACACTTGCACGGTGTGACAGTGGTGCAGCGCCCACTGGCTCTCTGCACCCGCATGGAAACCGGAGGGGATCACCCAGGGCCCTGCTGTGCCATCGGCCGTGCGGAGAGGAAATCCCCAGTGTTGTAACACTGCTGTCACCGGACCAAAATCATTGCTTCAGCATTTGTGTAGTGCAGCTCCACCTTCTTYTGGTATTTCCCTTCTAAACCCTTCTGGCCATCAAAATACAAATCCAGTTTGCTTTTTCTCTTTGTAAACTGTGTTAATCCTTGAATGGATGGGAAGTAACACAAATATAAATCTGAGTCCTAGGCAGAACACAGATGCAAATAATGACTTTCCCTTCTTTTGGAGAAACTCTGCAGATTTTATGGAGGACACAGCTCAGAAATCTTACCCAAAGTTCCTGTAAGCTCTTGCTCTTTCTCATGTCACCCTTGCTCCTCTCCTCAGGAGCAGCACAATCTTATGATGATTGCTGGCATATTTTACAAGGGAAATTCTAGACAAAACTTAGCTCAGTCATGAACAGAGGCAAATGCCCCAAATAGCCCAACACTGTAGAAAATAGGCAGCCTTTAATTACAGGTACCATTCGTCCTGGAGCATTGGCCCAGAGAGAGATGACCGCCCTTTTACAGCCAGACAGAACAAAGACAGCTATATTTAAATCAGTGAAATTTCTCTGGAGAATGAACCAATAAAACAAGACATATTTTGGCCCAGAGAGCTATTATATATAACTACCCAAAGGATAGCTGACAATTTAAAGGCCACAATAGCTTCAGATTTTTAGCAACTCTATACAATGCAGTGTTTTTTCCTGGTCATTGTCTCAGCCTGGCTAACTTGGAGGTCAAAAGATGATTTAAGGCCTGATGCTTCAAGGTGSTGAGTTCTATCAGGAGATGAAATATGAAACACCTTATCAGACCTTGTATCTTGCCGGTAGGCCCAACTGGGTAATTCCTAGTTCTGAAATGCCATGTTCTCTATTCTGCTAAGAGCCTGAAGAGTTAAAGTTATTAACTGCCTTCAGAAAAAAATGCATTAGAAATAAATATGCTTTAGGATAAACCTATTAAATGGATAAAAATGCCATTACCAGTGGTGAAATATGATTGCATGACCTTTTAAATAAATACGCCTGCTATGCACCAAATTATGTCAGATAATAAGCTTTATACATGATAAAGTCATGCAGTAGGTCTCAGTCTTCAGGCATTCAATGAAATATCGCTAGCCATAAAGGGCTTCTGAAATGTTACACTAAAGAAAATTGCTTCCAGCTATAAAAACTTAACCATTAAAACAAACGTAGTTTCTCTGATAAAATTCTATGCAAGATGTTGGTAGTAAGAGTCAAAACTTGTCAGAAACAAACCATAGGTATTCAAACTATTTTGCAAATACACAGCCCCATCTTAAAATAACTTGGATTCCAGATAAAACTGGAATAACTCCATGGAAAGCAGTGGGGTTATAATCATGTAAGGCCAGTGTAAGATCAAAATTATGTTCATAGGGTCTTAGAATTATTTTTGTGGGATATCTCTGGTATTTGATTTCCCAAACATTGCTGTGGGTCCAAACTAATCTACACTTTCAATTTTGTCACTTGTACAAATAGTGGAAATGCTAACATCTCTGGCTACTCTTTCTGTCCTGAATCTCAGGCCTGTCTGTATTATGCCTCAATGACCTGGCCCAGATTATTCTTGACACAACAATATGCCTATTAAGGGACCAGCCATATTTGATGTGCTGGAAACATAGAGCTGGATATTTTCAGCCTAGTGAATAAAGTATGACATGCATTTCCTCAGATTCATCTACCAGCTTCACATACAGCAAAACTGGCTTCCTACAGTAAGCCAGAGAAGACCTTTCTGGTCTAAACTATTCTCTGATGCACTATGAATAAGGATGAATGAAGCAAATTCTCTCATTCGTTCAAGGGATCATGGGTGTCCCAACAAAACCTCCTGGTGAGACACTTAGAGTTTTAATAAAATTATCACAGTCACTTAATCTATCATTACATGAACACTGGCAAATGCATAAAATTCCCAGCTAGGGTCTAAAACATAACTCCAGGGATTCAAAATACTCTTGGAGTTCACTGCCACAATCAATTATCTTCTCCAAAAGGGAATATCAAATAACACATTGGATGTTAGCAAAGAGCACTCCTGTTTCTTCTGTTTCTCCTGATCTGGGACAAGGCACAGGCTTTTCTGAGGATAGAAAGGATCTCGTTAACCTCCGATTAAAACAYTGACAATTTTCACCAATGCTCCAGTACAAACATTTTCAGGAGGGGCATTGAAAAAGACTTGGCAAAATTCAAGCATACAGAAGAAGCCAGCTATGCTCAGGCTCCAAGAAAACAAAAACTTCACTGTCTGAACCTTAGCCACTTTATGTGCAAAGAAACAGGTACATTCTGCACAAGCAATGTTGGTGCTTTCACCAAAGAGTGAGAGATACACCATTTTAAAAGCAATTTAAACAGGACCACCACAAAGGAATACGTGGGCACCATGAGGCCAGCAATGAAAGTTCATTTTCTCTTCCTGACCAACTGTAGCACAATGTCCAGAAACAAGTAATAGGTCTGTGCTTGACAGGAGCTCAGCTACATCCTGAAATGCCTCCAGACACTTGCCATTTTGTTTTATTGCAGTTCCTCAAAAATGGTCAATTGTAAGCATAAATCTTGTAGAGAGGCCCAGAGTGGCTGGTTTTATCAGTGGCAAAGGACAACGGCTCGTTATATAATCCTGCCAAATCATTGATACAGCAGTCCTGAGTGCGCAACAGCCTTGCTCTGAGTCATCTGCAAAGCGTCCGGCTCAGTGAGCTTCCAGGAGCAGACCATCAAAACAGGTTATATTTCCACTTCCAATTTCAAATTACAGGAGGCACCTGTGAGTCAGGGGATTTATTTTCCTCTCAACTGCCTTCGCACTCCACCCTGCACCCGGGCCCGGCGTGTGCTTGTACTGAGCCAGAAACTCCGTGGGAGTTCCCAGCGGCTGTGGCTGCTGCGGCTTCCCGCTGGCTGGGCGGATATTTGTGTGCAGGTCCACGTGCAGTCACTGAACGTGACAGCCCAAACGCCTGCCGCAGCATGAGGAAATCCTTACGCTGCTGTTTAGGGACTCTAAACTGGGAGCTGGAATTACTCTGTAGTCACCAGGCTTCTTCTCCAAATATCCATTATTGGCCACTGTCAAAAAGGGATACTGTGTTGGTTAGAGCTCCGGACTGACCCAGCACCGACCCAGCCCTTGTGGCGACCCACTACGGTCATCAGAGTGGAGGCCTTCAGCAGCTCACACTTTTGTTTCTTTCAAGGCAATGCTGAATCTATTGTGGTCCAGGGTCGTAGATCTCAGAGGGACACACTACACTAGGTCTATCTACCTTTGAATTAGGAAATCTCCTGCCTTAAAGCTGGCCAGCTTAGACCTCCTGCTCCCTATCTCTTCTCCTTCCCTCGATGCCTGGTGTGCAGTTCCACTGTGCCAACAACCGTGTAGGCACAAAGTTGAGAAGCTCATATTTTACAAAACTGAACGATTACAACTTTGACAATCTCACTCATATTGGGGGGGGGGGGAAGAGAACTGAGTCAGCAGCAACCACTGCCCTGTTGCTCAGGGCTGTAATGAAACCAGCAGAAACAAGATTAGGCAATTCAGGTTGGCTGACACGTGCTGAAAGAGAGCTAACACCGAGTCACATCAGGCCAGGCTCCCCAACCACTGCAGGGACGAAAGGGCGGAAAGATGGAAGGCAATCGCTTCTCTGAGTCTCCTTCACTCTGTCTTGCTCCTCTGCATACAGTGGGATTACTTCAGCCTTTCCTCTTATTACAAGGTTGCTATGAAAGGACCACACAATTCAATACTCAAACTGCAATGCAATTAATATGATTTTAGGACAATTAAAGGAGTCTGCAAAAACATCCAGTTTCAGCATTCATTATAATCTGGACAAAATCCCAGTTCTGCAGTTCATTTCTGCACAGTCATAATGTGGCTAAAATAATTATTCAGACTCAAAAAAATCTATTTCCTTATTTTTAAATTATCTTTCTTAAAATAAGTCAAAATTTATGAGTGTTGCCAGAATGGCACATACTAGAAGGCAAGATTGTTTATTAGATTTTAAAGTTTTCAGCCCTGACCAGAAGGGACCATTGCTGGAGAAAACAGATCTTCTGTATTCAATAGTTTTATGATTTTTGCATTTTTATTTAACCAGCCAATGAACATAATAGCTATAGCAGGGTTTTTCATTTAGCTGCAGGACTCAAAACAGTGTTTCAGTTGTTCACAGTAGGTTGTTTTCTTTTCTCTTTTTTCCTTCTCAACAATATAAACCATAAATCTAAGAATTACCAGTGTAACACTTCACAGTAATTAATTCATTTTTTGTTTCCCACAGACAGACTGTAACTGTTGCTTTAAATCTGCTGTTTGGGTGAAACAGGGCTCTAAACCCAAGCAGCAAGTGTAATCTAAAATTTTTTATCATTCATAAAGAGCAGCTATCAGCTTTCCCATACAAATCATGGACCTGAACATGAAAAACTGGGTATCTCACTATCAATTCACTTGGGCTTTTAGTCTGTTTCTACTAAGAACGGACAACTCAGCACTGCCCAGAAATAAAATTACCTACATTAAGATTGGAAACTAGATTCTGCAAAATCAATAGGATCAATTGAATTATGTATTTTACTCCTGTAAATAATCAATCAAGAAAGTTCCTTCTATTTCCACTTTTCTTCCTAAATTTAGAAGTATTACCTACTTTATCTGTCCTTGATTTTTACTGAGTATAGCTGAATCCTATTTTGTGTCATTTTCTATCAAAAAGATTATAACAGAAGTTCTCCATCAACAACTGCAGCAATTGTAAACAAAGCAAAAATAATATGGATTTTTCTATTTTACTTAAAAGCTTTACTGTGACTTTGTTTTTTTCTGTGCATTGATAGAACTGTTTGTAGCTACAAACAACACAGCAACTCGTAAGACATCATCTATACAGTGAATTTATATAGGTTATGCAACTCTCTACCTAAATTCATYTGGCTAGTAATGAAACCTGTGAGAAAGGCAGGTGGATCCTAACAGGGGATGAGTTGAATAACTGTGATTCCCATACAAGGAAAGGGTGCAAATAATTGCTTGTTAGTCACAGAAAAACAATGCTGGGAGAAAAAATGTGTGTATGAATAAATGAATGAGTGAACACCACACTAATAAGCTACTTCCTATACTTAACATATGAGCTCTTTGAGGATGGGGACTCATTTTCATTTTGTGAATGAACACAATGCAGAGAGTAATAGGGTCTTAATTTCTGTCTGCTGTCTTGGCTATTGACATACAGCCTCTTAACACAGCCTAGAAATGGGAAGACTTGAGCAAACACAGCATTCGAAGTAGCGCATTACACAGCATGCTGTTTTCAGGGCCACTACTGAAATACTTCTGCTTCATGTTATATGAAGTGCAGACTCCCTCTAGGTTTATCTGGGCTACAGATTAATGCCACCACAGATGCAGACACACTGAGCTAATTCAATGCTGAGACAGTTTCAGTCTGGCCAGGTTTATAATCCAGGGACAGCACTGTACTAACTGGACTATGCAGCACCACAAGTCCTTTTTTTTTTCTTTTTGTTTTTCTCCTCAGTGTACCTCTCGTTTCTTCTGTTTCCAAGGGAACTTCTCAACTTGAATATGAACAGTCCACTTGGGTCTGGAGTCATGCCTCTACAGCCTTTTCAGAGCCATGCACAGGCTGCATAACCCTTGAGGAGCCAGCTAGGAGCCAGCATATTAACCAGTAAGCATTTTTCTGATCATTAGTACCAGGAAGGCAATGTGGGAAGACCTGACCAGGCTCTGAAGGGGCCTAGCTTTGACATGAAAGAGAACTCCAAGGCAGCATTGATCTTACCACAGCCAGGCTTAATTTAATCACTCATTTGCTCACACGTGAGCCACCTGTTCTCCAGGGTACCCCAATTCTCCATTTCCTTGAATGGTGGAGAGTTTACAGTATTTAGTGGGAATAAACATCATCTTTATTACATAAAAGCCTTTAATTATATGACTAAATATCATTTGATAATGAGAAAAAGAATGCGCTCTCAAATTTTTGGCAGTGACAAGGGGCCCAGAAGAACTGGGTTCCAAACCTGGCTTTCCAGAGGCCTCTTCAGGCATGTTAGGTAGGAGCACAACAGCCACAAAATTAAATGTTGCATAAGAAACGTAGCTCAGTCACTTCCTAACTTTAGAGAGCTAGACTTTGCAACCTAAACACCCCACGTGTAATTATTAAATTAAGGCTGATTCAGAACCTTGACATATGAAAATACAAACAACACAGAGACTCTCCATCCTTTTACAGGGCTAYAGACTTCAAGCAATTACTTGAAAAGGATTGGCTCCAAAAGCTGGTGCTTATTTAAAAAAAAAAAAGCACATGAAAAGATCGATCAATTCATACCCAAATTGCTTTGTTTGGGCTGCAGTTGTATTTGCAACGATTTAGGTATTTCAGCTTAATACTCTCAGAACTACGCCTATTTGTGCTGCAAAAGAAAAGAGCTGTGCAAGGACAGAAAGATGGTGTTTTACCCATTTTGGAGGATAAGCAGATAAAAGACTAGGCTATCAGACTATTTTTAGAGTCTAGCTTTTTGATTCATTAGCTAGATAGACAGGACTGTTTACATGTAATCGCTTTTCTTAGGCTATTGAACAACTGCTGCATTATAAGGACAAAGATAAGGGCAAATCTAGATATTACTCTCTTCCATTGCTAACTGCTTCACTTTAAGACCCACAGAAAATCATGAATGACATTCTGTGACCTACTGCAAGCAGCCAGCTGCCCCCTTCATCAGCACCTGCGCCTAACGCAAGCACAATGCCAGCATCCCTCGCAGCAGCCAGGTCCTCACACCATACCACTGCCAGTCAGGAGGTCTCTCCCACCCAGCTGTATTACAGAAAGACTCCCAATGCTTAGGAGACAACAGAAGAAAATAATTACACTCACTGTTGATTAGTATGGCCTGAACTTTTCAACTTACTCAGTGTTGCCAAGTAATGAGCACATCTATTAGCATCATGGAAGGGAGCTTACTGCTTGCTTATTCAAGGAACATTTGCTAATTTACACAATCTGTTTTTACACATCCTACCCTTTGGGAGGACAGAATTAGTTTTGAACAGTGACTGAATTACTTGTCAGGCCCTCATCTTCTACTGAATGCTAAGTGATTAGTTAATCTAGGTAATTTACACACACATATATGTAAATCCATAATGTAATAAAAGCTTACAGTCAACTCTTTTTGACAGCAGCTGACAGCCTGAAATAAGCTGTTACCATACAGCCATGTTTCTCTGGAGTTTAAATGGGGTAGTCATTTTGTCCATCCTAGAAAGGACCAGACAGCTTCTTTTAATGATTTTTAAAACATGTCTGTTCAGGCTGAGAAATAAGTAGTCTTGAGAGCAGACAAAGTAAATGCCTTGGAAACTGAATATTGGATTCCTTGGTCTCTAATAAATTTCACAAGTGGAATTGCTGTTGCCTCCTCTTCCCTTCCCCGTAAGCTAGAGTTTAACATCTGTGTCTCAGGGAGATCCTTGGTGTATGAACTCAAATCATGGCCTCTCTTACTAGGACTACTAATAGGTCTCAGATGACTGATTTTCAACAAAATTCATAGAACACAAACAGATTTGTTATCTCTGTTGAACTTGCCCTACAGGTTGAAAAATCAAGTAGGAAGGACAGAGATCACAAAACCTCTCTCTAAACCTGGCATCCCAAGCACACAACTCCAAACAAAAGTTTTTCCTCAAAGTTTTTCCCTTTTTTAAATACAGGCTTTAATAAAAAGGGGAGGAAGGGGAAAATCTGCCTTTCCTCTTCACACAAATATCTACTGCAATTCCCCCTTTCAACCCCAAAACACAAAATTTAACAGAGCATAAGACACTTCCCATGTGAGAAGACGCTGCTTTTAAGGCAATCCAATTTCCTGGAGACTTGAGATGAGCCATATCTAGAGCTCCCATTGGAGATAAAACCATCTGTTTCAAATTATTTAACTAGTCTGATAAATACCTTGCTCTCTTATATTTTCATCAATAGAAACTTCAAAGAATTCTTTGAAGGGGATTTTCACCCTTATTTTAAAGCTAGAAAAGCTACAGGAACATGATGGGAAATCTCCAGCAAGTTTCACTGAAGACAACCTGCTCTCTGCCCTCCCCAAGTTTTGAACTCTGGCAACTGATACAGCCTCAGTGTTGACAGTCCAGTCACCTGGTACCATCTTTTCCTCATCACTAGCAAGCACCCTAAATGGCTTAATAAGCGCTAGTACAGCACAAGTTACTTACCAGCAGCCTCCAAGTTGTTATCTTAAGAAACGGACATGTCTATACACCACTTAAGCCCTTAAAACCACAGAAGGGAAGCAGCAGCTCCCTCTCTGCCATATCTCCCTCCATGCTTAAAGGAAATCTTGTTCACTGAATCTGCACCTAGGAACTTCCATTTCCTGTCCTACATTATAGCATGGGCTGCTTTTAAGAGTCCTCTTCTTCCTAATACCAGCTCCTCTCCCTCATGGAAAAGGTTAAAAAAAAAAAGTTAAAAAAACCCCTTCCTTATTCAAAGCAGCGGATAGCACTTCTTAACAGAGCTACAAAAGAATCTTTTTTTTCTCCTGACCCAAACAAAATACGGCATGGAAGGACTGCTTACAAGAGCCTTCTTGATATGTTCTTCCTGRCTTGAAGAACATGCTGCCAAAAAGCCCTCCTATAAGAACTTCAATCAAACAGTAAAATAAGTTCTTCTAATTTTTCACTGGCATGGCAAATCTTGGATATTTCAATCCCAGCACCTTTTCCTTTTCCTATATCCCCAGTTGAAGCCCCGGGAAAACACAGCTACTTTTTAGGCCTTCTGTTCATACTTTTCCTATAGTTACCTTTACATGGTATTATAAAACCCAAGGAGCATAGGAGAGCTGTGCAGCTTCCTTCACCAGAAATTGCAGTTATTCTACTCTCAGCATTTTGTTCAAGTTAACTCTGTGGTGAAAAGTCACAGGGTATTTTACAAAATGCAGCCTAAAATACTTTAATCTATAACTGTCAGTCATCCAAATGTGATTATTTCCACCATCTAACCATGCAGCATAAAGCAGAATGTGGCTCAAGTGCCTGTAACACTAGAGAAAAGTTCTCTGGTCCCCCAGGCACAGCTAAGATACTCTGTTACCACTATAAAGCGAACAGCCTGAAATCCTACCTAAATGAAATACTTACTCTATGGTAAATATCTCATTATACAACCTAAAACATTGTATGGTTTTTGTTAAGAGTCCCTATTTAAAATACTATGTGCTTCAATGAACATGAACTATGAACTTTAATGAATGCTCTTAGTTGATTTAGCCTGCATTTGCAGATACACAGGCTCAAGAACATACAAAAAACCATAACTTGAAAATAAAATTGTCATTAGCATTTAATCAGCTATAAAAATAAACTAGCACTTTCAATTTACATCTCATTGCACAAGATCAAAGCTGGCCTTCACTGTAAGCACAGGACAGAGAAACGCCTAGGTGTGGAAAGTGAAGAAGTATCCTCTTACCAAGAGAAAAAGAATAAGGAATAGCCATTGAAAATTCAATTCACACTGCACAAATACCTTTTCAGCCTTAGCAAGAGTGAAAATCATCACAGACCTCTGTGCTCCAGGTCTACAGTCTTCACAAACTATCAAATTACATCTTTAACAACCTTTCAAAATATGGACACAACTGAACTCCTAGAGAATTGTATGCTTCTCCAAGTAAACAAAGAAGCAGCAGAAGCATTTGTTAAATTCAACAACCCGCATAAGCTTTATTAGATCATTAGATTTACAAGAATTAACGGTAACGGTGCAGCTGCAGGGTATTGCGTCTTCTCCAGGCAGCACGACGTGAGCCACCAATGGTATGATGGAATTTGTGGCCCTTGCCAAGACCACGACTCTTCCGCCCGGCTGATGTCAGCCCACGCATCTCTCTGTGTTTGTGAACTGGCTTGGTGATCCATTGGGTATCAGGGTTGCGCCTGATGGCCTTGTGGAAGGGATCAATCAGGATCACTTCGAAAAACTTGTAAGTGGAGTCTTCACCCACCCAATAGGAGTTCAAGACTCTCAGAGCCCCACAGTGACGGCCAGCACGTTCCTATGAAAAAATAAAAGCAAACACCTATAAAATCATGGAAGTAGGGGCAATCTCCATGCAGAAAGATATGAATAACTCAAGCCTAAGATCTAGTTGGCACTAGATTAAATTTGCCCTGAGAGAACATCTTTCCAAAAAAAAAAAAAAAAAAAAGTGCATCTCTTCCAGTTGCAAAAATACAAAAAAAAAAAAGAATAGCTAAGAGGAAAGCTGTATTCAAAAAAAGGTAAAAGGCTGCCAGCATTCCTAAGTGAAATGGATTTTTAAAGAATGTAAGGAGGAAAGTGTTTGGTAAACAAAAGAAAGACCTATTTCATAGACAGAAGCACCCAGTAAGTAAATACACAGAGTTAAGAACTTCAAGGTGAAGATGTGGCTAAAGAGCACAAGCTGCACTGAGGCCATAAAACAATCTTTTGTGGGAAGTTATGAAATACTAATAATCAATCTGAACATCCAAAGCTAGAGGGAAGAAAAACATTTCTGTAGAGAATAAGCCAGCTTTGATAGGAGAAAAGGAACAGCTGATGTAACAGGTTCCACTGTTTGTTCCACTGCTATTAGTGCTTGCTATTCCTATCCTCAGTTGGGGCTGGAAAGAAGTGGGATTGGTTTAGGAAACAAAAATAAAAGTAGAAAGTATTGATTATGTAACGCAGTTTGCCTTTCCTATCAAAAATACTCTTTATTTTACTTTTAGAGTTAGATACTGCAAGCGTGTCCAACTCTAGGGACTTTATCATCATAGGAAGGTATGAACCAACAGATCCTACCCGTATTCTATCCCTCTGCGACCTAACATATTACTACAGTCACTAAACAAAGACTATTTCCTGCATATGTAATAAATTTTAGTTCAAGTCCTTCTATTACTCTAGCATGTGGGAGCAACACATGTATTAAGCATCAGGATACCAACTGCCTTCAACCAGCTTTCGTGTGGGGATGACAGCTACTATCAAAGTTTTGTATTTCTATAATATTTTTTATCTGAAAAATAGAAATTTTCCAGTAAAGGGCAACTCCGAGATTCAGAAAATTTCAGACCAAAACTGAGGGCCAATAACCTCCTCCACAGGCAGAGCTATGGCCACAAGTGACTGTGTACTGGCCACCAGTTATCTGGGAATACCATATATTAAGAGCCTGTCATGAGCACTGAAAACACAGAATCACATTTTTAACTTTAAAAGAAACGTGGGTGATTATTTTAATTAACATGTCCCATTTACTTTTTTTTAAATAAGCACCACATTCAACTTGCTGAGGCTCTATGCCATAACAGGTGCCAACAAAGACATCATTGGCATGCAGGAGCAAAGTCTGAAACTTACTTAGAAAAGGAGAAATTTTCAAAGTTTTAGGAACAGAAAAACCTTCTATTTAAAGGTGTAAGGGTAATGAGCAGTCTCCATCATTTCACAATGTCTCTTTTTTGAGTCTGCAGACCAGTACAATATTAACCTAACCCATGGGAAGGAATTAAATTTTTTTCCACAGGTAAGAACTACATCTCCTCAACCCGACTACTACTGTGACATTATGAAATTTAACTAAGGTCTCATCTAATGAAAGTTTTCATTTTCAGTATTTTAGCAGATAAAAAACATCATACATAACCAATCTTTGTGCTCCTGAGATACCACAACTTTTATAACATGCTAGGGATCTTCTGGTACTGGCCTTTATTTTCAGAGCCTACAAACCAGCTAAGTATGTTGTACTACTACTATAAAAAACAGGTGCTACAGGATTTAGGGCAGCAACTCATCTGAACTCTGTGAAGGGACCATTACCTAAAGCTGGTAATACAAACAATGGGGTAAGAAACCCCGTTTGTTTATTATTAAGGATCTTGCAGTCTGTTAATTTCTTTTTTCTATGCTGTATCAATCTTCTGTATTCTGGGATTCACACCTCACTATATGTCCTATGCTGAGTTCATTTCATATGCATGACCTTACTTCTTGGAGCAGTGCTACAAGTTTCCAGAAAACTAAGACTAAAAACATGTTACTACATATACATTAAAACACCCATGTTACTAAGAAAATTCAACACCACGAATGATTAGTTTGAACAACAGAAAGAAGTCAGACACCTTAACATATCTGAATTTTGACTTCTCGTGCCCAACCCCTTCTTTTGCAGAGTTTTATACTAATTATGTATCTATTTTTCATTACAACTATTGTGCCATACTTTAGATAAATATACACTAGAAACTTCAGTAAGTCATGTAAGAAATACTTTTATTCCCCTCGTCTGTAAAAGCAGAGTAGTTTTTTCACTGGTCTTAGCACAGCTTTTTAAGACATTCTGGTGCTTTCCTGCTATCATTATTCAAGATCTTTTACACAGCACATTAACTGGTGACTTTTTGTCCAAGTGTCTTCCACTTTTATAAGAAAGACCTTCCCTCCCCCAAGTTTCTGAACAATAACAAAATAGTCACCTCTGCTACAGACTGAAGACTCCGGGCAAACTTCAGCTGGTTAACACCATGATGCACAGGTTTACCATAGGTTGCACCTTTTGGGACTGGGCGTTTACGACCACCACGGCGAACACGGACGCGGTAGATAACGTAACCTAGAAGACAGAGTAAGCAGCAAGTGCCAATTACAGTAAAGGCCATTTTGATGTCCATATTGCACTTCCCAGCTCAAAAGCTTTACACCAAATGTTGCAAAAAGTAGATCATTGTATCAGTCTTCACCAAAATCTATAATTGGAGGTGCCTGGCACAAGATGTTTTTGTTCTTTCCAACATAATGGAATAAAAGAAGTGATATATTATACTGTCATGACTACTTTTCATTTCCAAAACAGATTATATGGCACCTTTACACTAGGCAGTTCCAAATATACTAGTGACAAGTATGTTGTAACACATACAAAAAAGAAAGCAACAACAACAAAATCCATCTAAACCAAATCTAAAATCCCATATTCTGATAGTTATATTGATAAAGCATTGAAGCACTAGCCATCCATAAACCCTGCTAAAATCTGAACCGACTGCTGGAAAATGAGGAAACCAAGCAAACTTCACAAATAGGAACAGAAGCTTAGAGCCTTAGTTTTGTATTTTCATGGTAGACAAACATACTGTTTCAAAGATTTGCTCAAGTTACAGAGGTAAGTCCACTTTCCCTCAGTCTGTTTCACTGACCAGGAACTGTACTCTAATGACAATCCAAACTAAATCATCTTGCTTATTTGAGCACATACAGCTTTAATAACTCACGATAAAGCTTGGCCCGAGGAAGAACCCCCTGTCCCCTCCCTCAAATCTAGTACATCCGTTACACTGCATACTAAAAGCAGTGGTCAACTTTGCAGTAATAAACAGCACAAGAAGAACTAAATCCAAAACCCCTTTGAATTCACACTGTCTGGCCATTTTGGCAGATGGAGAACAAAGTTCATCATGAAATGAGGTTTTGGGCTGCAGGCACTTGCTACCAATTTAACACATTTATAATATTAATTTCATTTCATCCAGGACATTTCAGACTTTCGGAGGACACCATGTTTAAGATCCAGATCTTGTTATTTTACTGAGTATCGTTTATGGAATGAAGCTGACAAAAACACAGACATTCCCTCATTAAGCACATGGACTTCACATCACTGTCTCATTACCTTGCTTAGCCTTGTATCCCAGCCTCCGAGCTTTGTCAGGTCTTGTTGGCCGGGGAGCTCGATGCAAGGCAGACAGCTGGCGATACTGCCAACAGCGGACACGAAGGAGGAAACGCATCACATCTGACTGCTTTTTCCTCCATAGCTCCTGGATGTACTTGTAGGCACCCATTCTTGTCTACCTGCTGAATTAAGAGACTGATGAAAACGTGCACCAAATCCATTTCCAAATTTGAACAGCTTCTAATATAGAGACACTGCACAAAACCACAGATGTAACACTGCTGAAGCATAACATACTCTCAAGCTTTCTTGTATCATTGCTATATCTGGTAATTTAGCTCAAACTTTGCAGCCTACACTGAGTAGGACATACAGCAGCTACCATTCTTGACAGTTTCATTCCTTTTCATGTACTCCCATGTGTTGAACTCCTCAATCAAGGAGTCACTGCCTCACATATTTCAGATACTACCAAAAATAAGAGCTAACATTTGATCTAAGTTGCAAAACTGTCTCTATAAAAAAGCATATTGTTACTGTGGCCTTTTCTTTTTACTTTGTGTGGTTTAAATACCTCTTAAAACTTTTGTCTTCTCCACAAAAACACTGCAGTACACTTAAGACACACCTGTATCATCTGGATCCCACCAGTTAGCAGATACAAGTGAACGGGGTCAAACGACCATCCAAATCACAGCTTAGTTTATTTGCACGGAAACTGTCCACACGTGAGCTGCTTACACCCTCTCTTTTGAATCAGMCCCCCTTTTGCTACCCCAAACTAACCATTTTGTGCTTTGACATGGCTGCACCGTGGCACAGAACGCCGCAAAGGAACTGAAAAGCGGGAGCCAGAGTAAGGCGTGCGGCCCAGGCCCAGCCTGCCCCCGCGGCTGCCGCAGCCGCCCCTTGCCCCCAGGGCCCAGCCCCCTCGCACCCCACCGGGCCCCCCGCCCC
>NW_020448686.1:63917-85493 GCF_003343035.1 Apteryx rowi
GTCCCGCGAGGGCCGCGGCGCGCGGATGGCCGCCGCCGACCGCGGATGCAGCCAGATCGAGACAACAGCCGAGGCCCAGCAAGACCCTCACCTGATGGCGGCCGACGCCGGAAAGGAAGAGGTTCGCCTCCCACAACGCCTTGCGGCCTCACAGCGCTTCCGGCTCTCGCACCGGTGCCCTCTGGGTAACGTAGTCCTCAGCGCGGCGAGCGGCTCGGCTCGGCCTCGTCCCCGTCCCCGGCAGGACCAAGCCGCCCCGCCCCCGAGCGCTCGGCCAGCCAATGGGGGCGGGGGGCGGGGCGGGGCGCCCCAGGTCGGAGCGGTTCAGCGGGCGCCGGGGGACGCGGTGCCCAGGTGCGCGGGCGCGGGGCGGCGCGGGCGCGGGGCGGCACCCCCCAGACACCCCCCAGACAAGCCCCAGCTGGCTAGGGGTCAGTAAACGGGGCGGGCGGGATGACATTAAAAAAAAAAACTGAAGAATTTTTTCTTAAAAAAAAAAATTACTCAAAACCCAAAAAATCCTAAAAAGAAACTATAAATCCTTAAAAAAAAACCTAAACTAAAAGAGCCACCTGAGAGCCTTCCCAGGGGGCGCGCGGGCCGCACCGTGCCCTTGGCTGGGCGCTGCAGGCCGGGGGCTGCTCGCTGGGGTGAGCGGTGCAGGCTGCGGGGGCTGGGGGCCGGCTTTGGCCTTTGCCTGGGGGGTGCTGCCGGCCCGACCGGGTCCCGTCCCTGTCCCCATCCCCGTCCGCATCCCCGTCCGCATCCCCATCCCGTCCCCGTCCTCACGGAGTATGGCACAAACACGGGGGCACCTGCGTGCCCGCAGTGGCCAAGTCGTGAGGGTGGCCAAGAAGGGGCCTGGAGCCRAAGAGGGTTTCGTGCCCGTCCCCGCTGCCTGCGCCCTGCCGCGGGGGTGTCTGGACCCCACCGGGGAGTCAGAGCGGGACTGAGGCTTTCCCTGGCTGGACGTCRCCCCTGCCTGCACCCAGTGCGCTGCTCACGGTGACCTGCCCCATTTTTAAGCACGTGCTTTGCAGAGCACCGCGGCTTGTGAAGTAGCGCTGAGTTGAACAGGGAGTGAAGCAGGACAGCGTGGGTCCCTCCTGCCCGCCCCCCAAAAGGTGCTCCTCCTGCTCGCGCTGTGCCAGCCTGATCCGCGTGAGGATCCGCAGGTTTGGGGTCTGTGGCCCTGCGGTGGCTCACTTGCAGAAGGACGTGCCGCTGGCTCCCGGAGCTCCTCCTGGTGAATCTAACCCCTGTCATCCATAGGTGGGAGTCCGCCCTCCCCAAAACCCCTGCTGCTTTAACACAGACCAATAAACCTTCTGCTTTTGCGTTTGCTTTCCTGTGCTTCTGTGTTTAGTGCTGCTGTTTTCTAGCTTCTACTCTGCAAAAGCTAGAAACCTTCTGTGTACGAAATAAAAGGGAAGGAACTGCTATTTTGTCACATTTCCAGAAGCTATCCTGCTGCCACCAGATACCACCAGGCCTGCAGCAAAAACACGAAGCCTGATAACGTAAGACTTGCTGCGTGCATGCACACGAGCAAGCACGGTCCCTGCCCCAGAGGGCTGGCAATGAAGTGCGCACACTTACGCACTCGCCAGCAGCCTCCTTGGACCCCATGGAGCAGTTGTCGAGACTGCAGTGAAGCATCAGTACCAATGGCAACAGCCTAAAACCTTAAACGTGGTGTGGGAGGAAACTGTAGTCCTAAAAATATTGGTTGCTGATGAACACATGAGGGGGAGCCGTGCCTCGGTGTCACCCACTGCTGAGCATTTTGCCTTTTGCCTTTTGGGGGCTTCGCTTCTGTCTGTGCCTGTGCTCTGCTAATRTGCAAGTGTAACAGATCCCTGTGTTTGAACAGGATTTATTTGCTGACTCTGCCATCTTGAAAAAGATGGGAAAGGGCTACAAGGTGGTGGTTTGTGGAATGGCGTCAGTGGGAAAAACTGCGATTTTGGAGCAGCTTCTCTATGGAAAACATACTGTTGGTAAGATATTTTTACTTTCTCAGATTGTTTCCTTTTCCAAAATCTTGTTTGGTGTGGGCCCCAAAGCTGAGGACTGCTGCTAACTCCACTGAGGTGACGAAGGAAATGAATGTGGTTTTGTTTAATCTCTGGGCAGTTCTTGACATTCTTAGTTCCTTATTTACCAATTTTTAAAGGTGGCTTGGAAAAGAACTCTTTTCTTGATGTTCCCAATTCTAAAATACCTGAATGTTTAAAAAGAAACAAACACAAAAAGCAGACAATGTGCTTGCTGCCTGTTTACATAAGAAATATCTTGTTCCCTGAAAGATGCTTTAGATGCCTGAAAAATAAATAGACATCATGTGATAAGTGGAGAGACTGTTTAGAGTTTTGCTTAGCCTTCTTAGAACTTCATTTTGCTTGGTTTTGGCTAATATTTAATCAAAGTGCTGGGAAGAAAAACGACTTTCCTTCAGATTCCACGTCCTGTTCTTAAATGCAAGGACTGAGTTTCTCAGCTGTCTAAGAAATCCTCCCCTGGAGAGCAACTTGAGACAGGAGCAGGGGATGTCTGAGACTTGCTGTGCACAAAAGAAACAAAATTCAGGCACAGCCCACTTGTTTCCCTCTATTTCCACTTGACTTGGCTTTAGAGGAAGGGCAACATCCATTAGGCCTCCCCTGACAAGGGGTGGCACTAGGAATAAAGCTAAGGGCTTTAATGGAGAGTGTCCAGTCAAGGGACTAGTATCTTTCGTTTGGGATAGTTTATTAAGTGTAGGGGTAAGTTACTGGATAAATACTAGAATTTCTAGAATTGTGCTTTGTAAGTGCTGTTCCTTTAACATGTGTGGATGGGAGGAATTTGCTGGCAGAGTGTGATGCAGATCTGTGTGATCTGTAATACCGTTGTTTAAAAGGAGGATTTCCTCTAATGTTGTAGCAACATCTGTTTTCAGCATCTTACCACAACCTGTGCACATTGCCTTGTGTAACATTTGGAGCATGTCAGCATGGAAGTTGCAAAACATGTATACTCAGGATTTTTTCCTTTGCTGCTAACCTGCCTCTCATCTACAGTGAACTAAGTGATTGTCAGAGCAGCATGAGCAAGACCATGTTGCTTCCTGCCCCTAGCACCTATTAGTAACAGAGGTAGAAAGGCTATTTGGGTGTTACTGATCAGAGCTATTTATGGAAGCAGCCAGCTACACGATTGTATAACATCACGGATACTCACTGACATAACCAGGGGGAGGCCTCGTGTTGGTGGTTTAGCTGTGAATGTCCCTTTATCACTTCTTAATGCTCTGCTCCTACTCGGCGATTGTACAACACAGACTTTTTCCCCTTCTCTCTTGAAAAGATCCATTTTCCTTTGCTGCAGCTCTGCTGTCATTTTTCAGAGTTAATAGTAGGGGAGGGAGCAGCTGCTAGTGGAGGTGGGGTGCAAGAGGGGGAGGAAGAAGGTAGCCTCTCATTGCTTGTGCTTTTTGTCAAACTTGATTCCTAAGATGTTCAGAGAAACACATCAAGTAGTAAAGTCAAGATCAGAGTATGGGGTAGGCTCGTACTGAGCCTCTGCAGCCCTAGGGAATGAATAGCCAGTGCCCAGCTCTTTTGAATTCACCTGGGTGTGCCACTATGCACATTTTGGGGAGAGGCTTGATATGTTGGTGTTTCTGGCAGTCCTGCCCCTGCTGCATGGTCGCCTTCCTCATGGCAACTTCTTCAGCACACAGGCAGTGCTGGTAGAGGGTACCTGGAAGTATGAACTAGTGAAAAAGATTTCCAGAAAATCCTTAGTTATTGCTCCAGCTGGTATTAAACTGCAGAAGCAGGGCACCCGCATGAGGGTCTTTGACTCCTACAAGGCAACAACAGCTTGAGAACTGACAACTGCTCCTCAACTGCTCTAAAATGCCCGAATCTATTGCTGGTGTTACTATTACAGGCATGGCTCCTTCACATTTAAAGTATGCTTACTAAATCTTGAGCCACATTTCCTAAGCTCTGAGCTCCAGAAAGCTGACATGTACATCTTGGCTGTTGGCCTTTTTGGCAGGAGGCAAAAAGGACTAGTGTGTTTGCTGAAAGCCTGTCTGTTCAGAGCCAACTAGCAAGGCAGCTCACCAGGTACAGCAACATGGACACAAGCTGTTTCGAAACCTGTGCTTCCTGACTGACGTCAGGAGCAGCTCTCTGCTGATCTGAGAGCTGGGGAGTGGAGATGGGATGCAGTGAGGAAGACTGCTGAGCTAACGCATGTAGTCTCTCCGTTCTTGTCAGCATCCATAGCCTCCTTGCAATGATAAGAGGAGCATYTGAATTTGGTTGCAGGCTCAGAGAACAAAGTCCGGTGTCATCCTCCGAGATGTCCAAGCCACTGACATTGTGGTCTTCTCCTGGTGGTAAATCAGCCACAAATCTATGTCAGTGCTAATGTGCCTCCTGTTGACTTTTCTGTAAGAGGGAGTGGTGGCACAGCTGTTATCAGGGAAGTGATTAAGTATCCTTGGAGGTTTCATGCTGCTATATAAAGCCCTTGGCTTGGGAGCCTGTGCTCCTGGCCATGTGCTTGGTGGTAGTGCTGTAGGCCCAGTAGTGATATGTTTTTTCCTAGAGAAATCTGCACTTTAGCTCTCCCTGGCTTGTCATGGATAAAGGCCCTAAGTGTTGCAGTTGCTTACATGGTCAGCATCTAGCAGTCTTGCAAAGGCACCAAGATTGCTTGAGGTCAAAGAGGAAAAATTACTGGAGAGGGAACTACTAGATCTTCCCCTAAAAAAGGAARATTTGTGTCCCTGGAGCATGGGAGCAACAAAGGATGACATTTGGGTTTATGCTAGGCTTTAAAACCAGAAGAGGGGCAGTTTGCCTTGGGCCCTATGATGTGAGAAGAGAGGGCAAAAAAATGAGAGGCTGGTCAGAGCTTCTTAAAGTAATATACATATTGCCTGGCAGCCTGTCTGGCTCAGCTGAGAAGGGAATCAAACAAAACCTGAATGGAGATGTTTGAAATGGGTGTAGATTTATCTCAGAGTCACATGGGGACAATATTGCCATGGGTTGGGCCAAGTTGTTGTTAAAGCTTGCACACATGCATGTGGCCTTCTGGTACATGGGACTATCCCATTTTTTGTGGCTTCAGTGTTTTGTTTGTTCAAATCCTCCACCTTCTGTTGCACTCCTAAAGAAGGAGCAGCCAGTCTTTTCTCCTTGCTCGTGCAATGGGTCCTTGACTGTCTTGACTGTCTTGGGAAACTTGTCAAGTGGGAAGCTTGTCCCACTGGCTGGCCTGAGCTCTCTTGAGAGAGCCAATGAAAAAGTTGCTGGCTTACCTTTGACATGGGAGATGTCTGTAAAGATGGTAAGCTTTTTTCTTAATCAGTACCTCTGTTCAGTGATGGCTCAGAGAGGAGTCTTCCTTCTGCCTTTAAAATGTCTCTGGCCTCTCAACTTGTGGTAAAGCTTATCAGCTAAGCAGGACAAGATGAGAACTTTTCCTGCAGAAAATGCTATTTTCCTTATCTCTGCCTCCTGATGGCATAAATAGACTGTATGTTCAGGTTATTCATAAGCAGCTACTGCAAATCATCTTACTAAGTGGGACTGAAGGCACTATATATTATTGTGGTAGAACCCATAACAAGAGTGAATTTGCCTCGCTTGGTCTCAGTTTGAGGGATTTGGGGTTTTGGCTGAAAGACTTTGGCAGCTCCAAATTTGTGGAGGCTAATTAACCAAAATCACACCTTCTTAGGTCTCTCTTTTTAACCTACCTCCTGACAGAGCTGCAGTCAGCTTTCTATTTTAGAAATTAATGAAAATGGAGGTGAATGTATGCAGCTGAGGGTAGCAAATGTGGCTACTGGTTGGTGAGACCAGTACTTGGTCTAGTAGCTGAATCTAAATGGACCAACTCCTGTTAAGGCCTGTCCAGGACTTCTCTGAGTCAAGAACCCTCTGATATCACAGAACGGTTGAGGTTGGAAGGGACCTCAGGAGATCATCTAGTTCAACCCCTCTACTTAAGCAGGATCACCTAAAGCATATTGCCCAGGACCCTATCCAGATGCCTTTTGAATATCTCCAAGGATGGAGATTCCACAGCCTCTCTGAGCAAACAATATGCTGTCACTTGATCTACGTAAAGGCTGTTGTCCTACAGTTGTACAAATGTGAGAAATAGCAGGCTTTAGGAGCTCTTTGCTGAATTCCTGCAGGGGAGGGGGAAGGAGAGATTATATGAGAGTGAGATCTTCAAAAGTACCCAAGGAGAAACAAAATTTGCACTGCATTTATGTTTTTGCATCACTTGGGAACTTCTGAAACTCCATCAGTCTTGAAATTTTTCTTCATTTTGATATCTGCAATAGCCTGCCTAGCTTGCTTGTGGTATTCATTAGTACATGCAGCCTTTTTTTTTTCTTCTCATTGGGAAACCACCAGAGGTTGAAGCATCGCGCAAGTTACGTTTGAGGCTTCCCCTTGCAGTTCCTCTGTGGCAGCAGCTGGTAACACASATGAAGACTTTCTGCCTCTCCTGAGACTTACACCAGCTACATAGGTGTAAGGTGCTACATAGGTGCTACAATGGCATCAGTTTCCTCTCTATCCCTCCCTTCCCTCCCCAACTTTTTTCATCATTGGTCTAGTTTCCAAAGACACCACGAGACTGGTCACTGTCTGTTAGTTCCCCTTTTCCCCCATAGCTTCTGAACCTGAAAGCTGATTCCATCTGCCCGTTCATCTGCGTCACAGCAGTAGATATCTCAAAATATGTTTCTGTAAGTTTAGAAAAAACGATGGCAGGATAGAGAGAACAGATCCGTGTTAATGCTCTCTGCTAAGGAAAACCTAGCTGAATTGGCAGCAGCCTGCAGGGCAGTCAGTGCCTGTGTAACTCCCCAGCGCCAGCTGCCCTTGCCCACCCAGGTCACAAAAGTAGAAGGACGCCTGGGGCACTGTGGCTAGGGGCAGCAGTGAAGGCAGGGAGACCTGGGCTTCTTGTGATGGGGAGGATGGGATGATACAAGACACGTTCCTAGGACACTGAGCTTTCTTAATTAGTTCTGCTGCTCATACAACAACTTGTCCAGCACATGTCTGAATGGAGATCAAGAAAGTATTTAAAGAGGACTGTACTAATAAGAGGTGTAAATATTGTTGTCAGCAAGATTTCAGCTACCGTGTGGTCTGGGCTTTAGAACCAGGGCCTATTATAAGGTGACACAAGTGTATCTGAAAATTATCTGCATTTGATTAGTAATCTGCTTGCATGTACTACCTCCCCTGATGTATGCAGGTGAAATTTCACCT
Organism: Apteryx rowi; assembly: GCF_003343035.1. Classification (NCBI taxonomy): domain Eukaryota; kingdom Metazoa; phylum Chordata; class Aves; order Apterygiformes; family Apterygidae; genus Apteryx; species Apteryx rowi. The sequence goes on from NW_020448686.1 coordinate 71,222, forward strand.
CTGGAAACAAATACTGATACATAATTTCCAGTTCTCTCCAAAGACTTTTTTTTTTCCATTTTCTGTCACAATGTGATGCTCCACTCTGCTGATTTACCTCCCAGGTCTTAATTTTTCCTCTTCATTTCCAGGTAGGATGTTAAAAGACATAATTTTCACTGCTACTTTTAATGCCATTAGGAAGAAACCATCACAGGAGAATGTGGATATATTAAAGACTGTTGAATTACAATGCAGCATTTAGGTGGTAAAAACCCATACAACATTATTCATTGCTTTCCAAAAAGAAAACTTAGGTACTTATGGTTCATTCCAAAGTAATTGTCATGGTGCATTGCCAAAGTAATACTTACTCATGCTAGATACTTCCTTGACCTGTCTGTACAATGAAGTAAAGCAGAGCAAGAAAAAATACAGAAAAGGCTCTATTACCTAGTTCAGTCTTTAAAAAAGTCCCTGTTAACACACTCCACAACCACTTGGAATGTATTCATGCTTCCTCTTTCTTAACTTTCTGTTTTGCCCTTCTGCTGTTAGTTTTGCTCTCTCATGTTAACGTGGCTATATTTGGAAGCAAGATAAATTAGTTTGCTGCAAACCTATTAAGAGTTTGATCTACGAAGACTGCACAGAGAGGGGCAAAGAGAACAGCTTGTGCCACTTTTCTGCAAAGGAATGTTGCATACATCACGGGAAACGATCAGCGTAGGTGGAATTCTTCAGCTTGTTTGTCAATGTGAAGTATTTTGAATAGTGTCATTGAATATAGAAAAATCCTTATTTTCACAGTCTAGATAATCCCTGGTGTTTTCTTAAACAATGCACTAATATGGTCCCTTTTTGGCAGACAAAGAGAATAATGCGGTACTCATCAGTAGCCTTACAACAGCAAACAATCCACGTATACAGGAGCGCAGTGGAGGCAAAAACAGTGGAGGCAGAGGGTTTGTTTGAAAACTTAAAGCTGACTCTGAAAGTGACCCAGCTACACTATAGATAATTTGTTGGGACCTGTAACCGTATCTGCTCGCATCCAGGATGACCATGAAGCTAAGCTGATCCATGTGTTTTCAGATTTGGCTTGGAAAAATAGTTTTAATTAGTTCAAAGTAAGCTACCTTGAATTACTTCACATTTACCAGGGGGAGAGGAAAGAAGAAGAGCCAGTATGCAGATAGTTACCATGGAGCAGGTGATATATATGAAAGCTTGTTACCCTGTGCATGTTCTTACCCTGCAGTAAAAGACCTTGCTCCTATTAGCAAATCTGAGTCATTTTAAAACCCTAAGGGATGGAAAAAGCTCACTCTGTATTTGAGTAAATATAACATGCACCTTTGCTTGCATGCAAACATCCTCCTCCCTCACTGGCTTGATTTCACTTGTTGCTTAGTTGTATCACCAGTACACACATTCATTTCCAGAATTATTCCTTTGACTCCTGCTTCTGCAGTATGATCCAGCTCAGTGCGAAGAAAAGAAGTAGGCTCAAGATGTTAATATTTGACTATCTGGTGTTTCTTGGCTGTTCTTCCAAAAGGGTATGTTTGGGCAGGCCCATTTGCAGCATGTTTGGCACAGAACTGGTACACTGGGTGGTTGGGATTTGGGAAACCTGGGGGAAGAGCCATGTATCTTATCCCATCCTGAGTTTGCATGCTGTATGGATTAATTTTACAGGCATAATCATAAACTCATATATTAGATGGGTGTATTTAAAAGGTGCCACTACTGTAAATAGTTGGCACGGTGATCTATGAATACAGTCTGTCAGTGGGGACGACGGTCAAGGTTGAGTCCAGGTCAAGTCACCCTGGAAAAATATGCACTGAAAGCTATTATCATGCAAAGTTTTACTGCAGTGCAAGTAAATCTTATTGTGCTGCTGTAGTTAACACCAGTTGAATTTTCCTGCTTGTTTTAAAACAGGCTTAGAAGAGGGTGCAACAATGGAAGATGTGTATTTGGCTTCGGTGGAAACAGATCGAGGCGTAAAGGAACAGTTACGGCTTTATGACACTAGCGGTCTGCAGGAAGGTGTAGAATTGCCAAAACACTATTTCTCTGTTGCTGATGGCTTTGTTCTTGTGTATGCTGTGACCAGCCTTGAAGCTTTCCAAAGGGTTGAACTGCTCAAAAAAGAGATCGACGTCTTTAGAGACAAAAAGGAGGTAAATGCCTGATGCCTTAACTACTTGGCTTATTTGTATATCAGTGATGGGGAGTAAGGTTGCAAAGCATGGATTTTGTTTCTGTAAAACTTGCATACAAAGGAAAATAAATTTGCCCACAGCCTTGGGCAATCCAACAAAAGAAAGCTTTCTCCTGCTGGGGAAGCCTAATTCACATGCCATGCAAGTCAAGCAAAAGAATGTGTGTGTGGTTTTTGATTTTTCCCTTACTCCATCTACTTCAGCTAAAATTCAAATAGCTGAATGCACAAGTCAGGACACTTACGACTAATAAAACATATGGTCCGCAGCGGTGCAGTTCGTGTGTTTTTTTAGAGATTGTACATGGGAAGTCAAGCGCACAGAATAATATAACGAAGGGCATTATCTTTGTTTGTTTTGTATTCATGTACTTGGTGGCTTACAAACTAGTGTAATTGACAATGGGTCTCCCAGACATTAGTCAATTGGCAAAGCAGCTTTAATGTATTTTAACAACCGTGTTGAATCAATTCAATTGTGTGAAATGACTGCTCTATTTTCCCTTAGAAAGCAGCTAGTGTTTTCAGCTGACAGTGTTCCAGCTTAGCTAAACAAATATAACTTGCATGTGGCGTTACCATTATGGTTTTTCTTACAGTATCTTTATATTCTCTAGTAGTTTTCCCTGCTAAATGTCTTTAGCCTGCAGATCTCCAAATGTCTGTTCTATGCTGTTAAAAAAAAAAAAAAGTGCATGAAGAATTAATTGGATAACAGTAGGGAACACTTTCCAAAATGTAACTTGCTTAGTACTCACAGCACACGGAAGGCAGGCTCATAGTTTGAGAGAAGCCTAACATGCAGTCACGGGAGAGGTATGTTAGCTGGTAGGGCCTGCGGGAGCTGCAGACTGTCACGTATATCAGGGTTACTGCAGTCAGTCATAGCTACCTGCAGGGTAAGAAAAAGTGGACAAGCAGGAAATTTTTCCCAGGCGCTGTGCTTTGCAAGGGCCCCGACTTGTTACGTTAGGGCATGTTCTAATGCAGAGAGACAGAGTCACAGCCCCAACAGGATGTGCCTCCCTGCTCTTGTGTGTTGCCTGCCTCCTCTCTCTCATTGCATGCAGGTATTTTAGAAAATTGCCAATTTGCTTATCCTTTGTGAGAACTGAAAGTTGCTGTATTCTTGACTGAGAATGACATAATGGAAATAGTGGTCTCACAATAACTAGATAAAATTAGTTCCATCACTGAGATTTCCATTCCATATAAAACAAGCTTTGAAGTGGGTAGAAGGTGAGACCAGGAGTCCTTAGATAGATAGCATCAGCAGGCTTATGGCCTGGGCTCTGCTATAATGTTTCCTTAACAGAATTAAGGCTTTATCTCCACACATGGTGGTGCCTCTGAGCTGGCAAAACCTCACCTTGTTGAGTGACACAGTCCTCTGCTGTTTGGCAGATGACAGAAAACACTGATGGCTGGTTCTTTGCCTCTGCTGGCTATGGCAGTTCTCCAGCACGCACCTTAAAGTCTGGCCAAATTTTATACTAAATAGAAGTTGTGTTCTCTCACACTGACAGAACTCAACCATAGGTAAAGTTCCGTTGGAGCATGTAGTAAGCACGTATGAAGGTTACAGATTCTTTCAAATCCTTTGCAAAGGGAAACAACATCTATCCAAATGCCATGTGCTGCTATAGAAAAGAAAGGAAGCTTCAAACCTTACAGGAACAGGACAAACATCTCTAGCTGGAAAGAAACAGGAGACATCCCAGAGTTAGCTTGATGAACAGGAAAGGGCAGGCAGGTGTGTCCATAGCAAAAAACAAATCCACAGCAGGAGAGGACCCTTTCACTAGGTCTTTGTCAAACCACTACAGAGTGCAGAGATGAGCCCAGAGTTTGACTAAGGACCTTTGAGTATCAGTATTGGTATGGATACCTCTAACAACTGATAATGTTAAAACCTGTTTTTAGAAAATGATTAACTTAAAATAAGCGTGAAAGAACAGTAACTTGAAGTGGTCAGCTCTACGTTCAGTACTTCCTAGAATGGAAGTACTGGGCAGGCCATGGAGCTCAGCTCTGCTGTACTGTCTTGGTGATACAAAAGTCACTTGATTCATCCGTACAACTAAGGGAATGACTTGATACAGCTATTCTGCTCTAGCTAGATAACTAGCTGCTCTTGAAACTGCTTCCAGTAGAATGGTACTAGTGCTTACCTGACCCATTAAGCTATAGAAGACTGTCCACTTAGGTCCCTCTAGTGGCTTACCATGCCTGCAGGAGTGGGTAGCCACCTGGGAGAGGGGCTGAGTTCAGCCTGTGCTGCAGCCTTGCAGGGTTGCCTGATGCTGTCTACACAGGCTGCTTTGTAGCAGGGATTGGCTTTATTTATACTGCAGCCTGGGTGAAACCCACAACTGTCAGGGCCAGGCTTTCCCTGCTGCCATGCATTTTTTTCCCAGTCTCTCAAGCATCTGCTATTCTGATCTGCTCAGAGCTTATCATTTGTCTATGGCAGCTCAATTGCAAAGTAAATGGAGAAYAGGGCTGTTTAACTTTTGCTCTCTTGGGTATGGTGTCCCTTGAAGTGATCTGTGGGGGGGATCCAGCCTGTCCTATCATTAAAGTCTGCTCCCAGTTCGCAAGTTGATGATGCTGATTTGAACCCCACAGCCTACTCTTCTGAAATATATACAGCTTACCTTGTGCCAGTGTTAAAGAATGGGTCTGAATTGTGTTGCTATGTGCCTGCTGTTTAAAAGCACTGCGAGTGGTGGATGCTTTTTGTATAAAGCTCATCCTTTTCCTTTGTTTGTAGGTAACTGTTATTGTCTTGGGAAACAAAACTGACCTCCTGGAGCAAAGACAAATGGAAACAGAAGCAGCACAGCAATGGGCAAGGGCTGAGAAAGTGAGACTGTGGGAAGTGACTGTGACAGATCGGAAAACACTGCTTGAGCCATTCACCTTCCTAGCTAGCAAACTCTCCCAGTCCCAGAACAAATCGACGTTTCCCTTGCCTGGAAGGAAGAGCAAAGTGAATAACTGTGATAACTGAGCCACCTTAACATTGTCTGCTGCTGCTAAGGTCACAGCCTTAGCCCTTTCTCTGCCATTTGCTTCTCACAATTTTACTTAAAGCAATAATCTCATTCAGCAATAAAATCAGCAAGCTCATGGCTAAGAGGTATCCTGCCTTTTTTGGGGCTTGGCTTGAAAAAGTCACTGATGGTCAAAGTCTTAAAAGCACTTCATGATAGGAATTATCTTGCAGCAATGGTTACAAGGGGAAGCAGGGGAGAGGCAGGCAGTCATGCCTTTAGCAGGAGCTTGACTTCCCTGGGTACAGCCATGTTGARGGACAAATCAACAGGCTTATAACTAAGCAATCCATGAGCAAGCCTGCAGATCTTTAGCCTCTAGTCACAAGAAGTGCTGGCTCCAATAAAGCGCTAAATCTGGAGAACACGTTTGAAATGGCAGGAGTTCTTTTACCTTGACCTTAAACAGGGACACTGCTGGCCACAGTGGTTTTTGGAGCTACAGGAGACTGGGGTCAGCATGTTGTTGCAGGAGAAAGGGTGTAGCAGGAGGTAAAACTACCAGCAGATTTAGCCTCTGCTAGTGTCGGGGTGGTGAGAGGGGAGTGGGACAACAAAACAAAACAAAACAAGCACCTTGTGAGAGACCCCAGAACAAGTTTACCTTGACATGAAGGTTGTCAGCAAAGTCTGGCAAATAGGGCTTTCAATTTAGGAATTTATTTGTACAAACCAGAAAAGCTCTCAGAGCACTCATTAATTTAACTGCAACGTGAAGGACAACATAGCTGTATGTGGTTTTGTTCCAGCATGTCCTGTACAAATCAGTCTCATTCACATAGGTGATAATTTTACTGAGAAATTATATGGAATAACTTTGCAAGCAGGAGGTACTGCACCAGAGTGCTTAGTGCATTACATAACACTCCTACCCAGCTGTACAGTGAAGCTGCAGTAATCCACAATCTGTACAAAGCTAGAGGCCTGATAACAACCGGTACAAAGCACTATACTGCTGTGTGAGAGGGGACTGGAGAGTGTAGGAGGCTGTCTTCTGGGAACATCCCTGCAGCAAATGCCCAGAAATACTTGTACAAATCTCTTGGCCTTAATAAGTGGCCCATTGTCCAGCAGCATGAGCACACTGTACTGCACTTCACTCTCCACATGGGTAAATCTGTGCTGCAGGAATTTGCTGTCCTAGGTCAGCCTGTCATTGCACAAAGCCAAATCAAATATAGAAGGGCAGAATGAGTCCAAAAGGTGACTGTCCTGGCAGGGGGCAGGCCAGGTTTTGCACCCTAACACACTAATTGATGCTCACTTTTCTCTGTTTTTGAAGATATGAATGGGGGATAGTGAACTGAAGTACTCAGTTCCGTAATTTTCCACTAAATTAATCTTGTTTTGAAAAAATATTGAGAATTTAATTGTGAGTCAGCAAAACCATAAGCAGTATTTGCACTGTCATATCATAACTGCTAAATAGTGTGTTTAATGAGCACAATTAATCTGTGTGCTTATAGCATTGCTCTTCCTGAATACTGACAAACCCTGTCAGCATTACTCACGTCAAAGCAACAGTACAATTCATTAAGAATTAAGCAAGTAYTCCTACCTTTATAATGGAAGTAGATGAAACTGTTTATATGCTTTGCTCAATATAGTTTGGATTGCTGTGGCCAAGGAGTAAGATAAGAGAGCAATTATGAATGAGCAAGCTCCTGTAATGCTCTGTAAGAAATATACGATCATTTCCATTGCAACACTGCAGCTGAGTAAGCACTGCAGCATGACCTCCCCCAACCTGGCTAGTAACAGTCATTGTCCCCAACGATGCTGTAGAACAACACTCCCTCCTCACTCATTTTCTACTGAACATACGTACGTGTGCTCAGAGCCTTCTCCCCACCCAGAAGACTCTGTCTGCCTGCATGTCGGGGAACTGGGGGTGACTTCAGAGTAGCAGAGGTTCACCACCTCCTTGCTGCAACCTCTCACCAAGGAACTAGTGATGTTCCCTCTTCTTCAGCTCAGCAGAACCCTTCTTCAAGAAGCGACTTGATTCAGCTTTGGATTAGTCAAAACAACCAAAGACCTCTGCTAACTGCACACTGTCGTTGAGGCTAACCCTTGAGCCACAGGAGCGCAGGTTGACAAGTGAAGCCAGGCAGGATTAATTTAAAACACTGTGGAGATGGAAGGGATGGAGATGACTAGTTCCTGTCCAGTTCTGCACCCCACAGGCTCAGTGCCAATTACCCTGCTGAGACTGACCTCCACACGCTTTGCTGCTGGAATCAGGGGGAGCCATCTCGTGTGAGATCAGCTGGTCCAAAGACACTCAGGACTTGACTGATCTAAGAAAGGCAGGAGAAAAAGGGATCTTCTAGGGTGGCTAAGACCATGTTTCCAAACAGATTATGTAAAGTCAAACACATTATCTTCTTTTTGGTCAAACTCATTTCTAGGATCCTTTTGGGCATTCACATAAGCAACCACTACCCACCGTTTTCCTTCATAGGCTTATTCTGCTGCTTTTTAAGCACTCAAATCAATTGCCTTTTCTAAGTACTACAGCATTTCAAAGACAAGTAATGGAAATGGTAGTTTTTTCTCTGCAAACAATGTGCACACAGTGGCTTGTACTGAGTCAAAGTGAAACTCTCTGTAGTACAGTTTTACATAGGGTTAATAAGTGAAGTACAACTGTACAATCTAGTGGCTAAAGGACAAGACAAGTATTTTTTTCTTTACTGTTCCACTGACTCAAAATCTGTCCTAGGTCACTGAGATCACTTATCTACTATGCAGCTAGACAGTCCTTTCACAGATAATGGAGAAGGAGGATTATTAAAAGGAAAAGAAAAAAAATCAGTAAATTCAGCCTTCTTTCTCCATTCCTCTTACACTTCTGTCCTGCTGAAAACAGGTTGCTCAGATCAGACATCTGAACCAGCTCCCTTTCCCCTACCAGGTACAAGAGTCAGTTTGGCTTGTACTGGTAATATGACACAAAAAGCAGACTGAAACCTACTAAGATTAAGCCATTTATATCCTCGCACAGTAAAGGGGAGAAAGAAATGAATTTAAGAGAGTCCTTTACCAGAGATGCTCCTGGTGTGATGTAGCTATATACCATTAATTTTCTTAGGCTGAGCCAGACAGCTGAGGGAGCTCATACACCAAAACATACTTTGTGTCAAAAAAAGGCATTTTAGCAGACAAGGCTAACATACTACTACCTACCACCACCTAGCAAAGGAAGGGCACCTGTAATTAGCAAGTTATTTTGAACCAAATTAGATCTGATCTATATATAGATAGGTAGAAAAGTATGTAAATCAATTAAATACAGATTTTTATTTTAAAGTACTGAAATAAATCTCAGAGAACAAGCACTCAGCACTCAGTGTGCTGGAACATGAAGTACCTGCCATGTGAAAATGAGTCTTTATTTCCTGCTATTACCTTAAGGGAGTGGTCAAAAATACCATATTCACAACTACCTGCTGTGCTACATACTTCAGTGCAAACAGTATATCTCTAGGAGATAATCTTTGTAGCTAGTTAAAGGATTCTACAGATTCAGCCTCCCTTACTCTCCTTTAAGCTGTCTTCTGCTAGCTACCCAGGACTCTTCTTTCTCCTCTTCCAACTGGGAATAGGGGACTCCATCAGAAAATCAGTCTCTTCTTCCTCTTGACAGTTGCCCTTCCAAATCTCTTAAACTTTTCCATCCATGCTTCCAAATAAAATACCAGTCCTGAAAAGCCAATACTGTGAAAATGTAACTTAAAAAGTAATTAGCAAGGACTCTGCAGCAGGCAACCTCTTCATGGGCCATGCGGGCCTGCCCAACACCATTGCCATCCAATGTATGCTTGTCTAGAAACATCTTCCCAAAATAGAAGCAGTCAGTGCACCCACCTGCAGAGCTCCCCTGTCTTCGTCCTTACCCRTATTATAATCCTTGAAGTGTACTGGGAGACACTGTTCTGGCAAAATGACAAAGCAGGGCACTAAGCAGAAGTCRTCTTTTTTTTTTTTAAACATCTTTTTATTAGCACAGTAACAAATGCAGACTTAAGTAGCCCACAACATACAACCAATCCACTGAGTGACTCCTATTCCATGCCTTACAGTTAAACAGCTTAAGGTATTTCACTACAGGTTGCCGTAAGTCCTGATTAAAACCTTTATTCTTTTCACAAAGATAGATTGGCTTATAAAATAATACATTAACTACCTCTCATTTCATATATGAGGCCATATATCCACTTCTCCATATCACAGATCATGAGATGACAGTCTTTAAAAAGGATTTGTTAAATACCGATGTGCCCTCCATGGGGGAAAATAATCCCAACATCTTTTTACAAAAAACCCAACCCAAAACAAAATAAAACCCCCAAACCAAAAACAAAATAAAAAAGCAAAAGCAGTGTGTAGAGTCTTGAAAGGACTTTTACATAAATGTTAACATATGTACCTGTACAAAATTAAGCTGTTTTAATCTTTTACATATTGCAAGCAAACTGAAAACCAGAAAAGTCTTAGAAGTTTACATTCTTCTTGGTACTATATGTGAGCTAATATTGCTGAACTAATTACAGTCTTAAAATATGCTATTCCCAATTCTAGCTGTCTACTGTAGCAAGATACCTTAAGTTACAACAACAAAATCTTAGGAAATAAAAGACTGAATAAAATCTGTTATAGAAATACCCTACTCTTTACCAGCACCCTCCCTTCTCCCACCCCTTCAAAATCATAAGCAGCTCTTTCCATCACAGACGAATAATGCAAGAGTTTGACAAAACTCCAAATTATGTAGCATATCTTTTGGTCCATTGTCTGGCCATTCTGTCATGCTCTGCTCTGTTAGTCATATACTGAGTGGCAATACTTCCAACCAGGGGGTCAGCTGAAAAGAAAAATATACCACTTATTTCAGGCAAGGTAGTGAATAAAAACCTAAAAAATACAGTTGAAGTGCGAGCTTAAAACTCACAAAGGAATCATATAGGTAAGGTACACTGCAAAACACCAGTTCAGTATATTTAGATTGTTGTGTCTTCATCAGTTTGTGTTTATTTATAGCACCATATTAATCTATTACTTAATCAGGAAGCAAATATCAATTAAAGTTTTAAGAAGTTTAAAAGACAACAATTCAGTAGTTGTATTTTGCATTACTGAAGGCTTTCACTGATTCATGTGTTTCAGGCTTATTTTACCTTTTCTAAAACTGCCCAGAACACACTTATTGCTAAATGTACTTGTATCAATATAAATCCGGCTTCTAGGAATGATCAGATCACAAGGAGAGGTTTTATTTTTCTAAACTTTTTTTTYAAAATACATAATATTATGTGAACTATCTGACATTTCTCTCATCTTTTATAGACACAGACATACAACCTGTAAAATTGACTTTGTAAAGAAAGACACATTCCTTGTAACTGGTATGGATAATGGGTGGGGTAACAGGGGAGTGGTGATGACTACTTTTGGCGTAGTTGGTAACTGTATTTAAATAGATGGTGGAAAGTAAATAGCTAATCCACTCATTTTCAGAACTGTGTGTGGTTTTTACAGCTCTATCTGCTACCAAATTACTACAGTTTTGCACCTGTGCCTGGCACAGACCAGTGAGGAGTGTTTAACGCCTCTCCCTTCCCTTCCAAACCAACACTGATTTTGGATTTTAAATTGCAGGAGGGGCACTGCCACTTTCCCTGCAGCTCAGCTTGAGGAGAGGTGACCACAGGGCAGGTAGGGGCATCCAACCCACCACCTCTAGTCCCTCCTGAGCTGCCCTGGGGACAGAAACGTGCTGTGCTAGAGGCCAGAGCTATGCTGGCTGCAGTCAACAGGATGAGACAAGGGCCAAGTTATTTAAATGCCAGGTGGGGTATAGCCTTACAGGTGGCCTCTGTCACAGCGTAGGGAACTTACCCGGGTTGCAGTCTGTGAGAAGGGAGCAGATGGAGAGGAGAACTTTAGAAATGGTTAATGCTGGACTCCAGTTGTCTTTTAAAATGTCCAGGCAGATGACGCCTTGGCTGTTAATATTACAGTGATAGATTCTTGTCCGAAACGTTACCTACAAGAAACAGCTATTAGACGGTGGGCTAACATGTCACACACGACGGGCTGATAACGTCAGTTAAAACTCTGATCCGACAGTAAAAATATAATTTTTATTTTAAGAAGAAAAAACACCCACAGTCACAGAGAGCAGGAGATGGGAGGCAGGCTCTGGGTTGGGGCCAAGCGTGCCCTTACAGGGCCGGGGCGAGGCAGGGCCCGGAGGCAGCCGGCCCCGAGGTGCCCGCTCCGCTCCCGTCCCGTCAGGCGGGGCGGGGCGGGGCGGGGCGGGGCGGGGCGGGCTCGCCGGGGCGCTGCCGCCCTCTGGCGGCCGTTGGCGAGATGGCAGCGGCGCCCCTCCCCCTCCCCCGCCGCCGCGGGCAGCCCGCCCTGCTCTCTCACGGGCCTGACGGCCACCGGTTCAGCTTAAGACTTTACGGGAAGGCGGCATGTTTGTTTTCACAGAGCAACCGGCTCAGGAGTCAGGTTGGCACTTTGCTAACATCCCCCGAATATCTGTGGTTTTCTTTTGCTGCCCGGCTGCCTCCATTTCAGGCCTGCACATCGCATCTCACGTTGGCTTTCCTTAGCACTACTTGCTCCAAGGGCTGCCTCCGCTCACTTAAAATTCCTCAGAACCGGCAAAAAAAAGTCAGATCGGTGGTGGGGGGAGGGGGGGAAATGTCCTTTTCTCCTCCCACCTGGACTTGAAGCAATTCTACCAAAACGGCTCCATACCCTTTCAAAACTTTGGCTGTGTCACTGGCGTTGATGACAAGGTTTGGTGCATACCCATGCACTCGGAATGGCAAGGCAGCGGCCACATTAACTTCACCAAGGCCACCAGATAAAAGTTTCTGGTTGCAGTTAATATGCTAAAGTTAATTGTATTTATAGTAACAAAGAGCTGATAAATACTTTCAGTGCCTTTCCTTTTCAAAGTTGTCAGATCTTGGAGTTTTACCATAAGCTACATGTTGCAGGAAGTCTGAGGACCCCAGATTCTGCACAGAAATAATTACCTGGGAATTTCAGCTTGTATTAAAAAGAAGTTTCTAGCTGATAATTCCAGGGTAAAATATAAAGATATGACTCAAGTACAACCTTGAAGCCAGAGGCAAATAAGAAGAGCTTTAATTTGAACTAAAAATAAATAAAAATCTCACAAGTGTGTAGCTGACAATACTGTTTCCAGCCTCTCTGAATACACCTCAGCTGTGTTAATAAACAGCCACCCTCCTTATACTGCTAAAGGTCACATTACAGTTTTCGCTTTTAAAGGAAAGGAAACTGAAATTTAGAGCTTAAGTGATTTATCAAAGGCCTCAGAATGAATCAGTGCTGTCTCAGCATGTCTAAGCAAAGAGTCATAAATGACAACACAGTTACAATCTCACTACAAAACTATGGCCAAGTTTTCAAGTTTGGATGCTTACGGTCACTGTGAAATCCAGCTTTTTTATTATGTTATGTCTTTTTGCTCACAGCAGCAAAGAGGTCTTATGCTTTAACACCATCCACCAACACTATTCTCTCCTTGGACTCCCAATCACTTATAAAAACCTTCAGATACACCAGGGTACTTTGGAATTGCAGCTCTTGTCACTTCCAAGCGCAGCTAACAGAGGCAGCGAACAGACGCAGCAGTTTGCACAGCAGTTCGTGCAGAAGGGCGCACGAAGGTACCTTCGTTTCTGTTCCCTTGGTGTACGCTTCCTCAAGTATGGCTGTGACACGCCACAGAGCGTGTTCCCCAGTGGCTGTTGGAGTTGCTGTGTCAGAGGCTTGGACCCAGACTGACCCTCTGACAGTAGATGCAGCTCTAAAAGTCTCAGGCTGCAGGGAGTGCTTGGGGCCTCTCTGGGAGGCCTGGGCTGGCAGTCAGCTCTCCTGCAGGAGGTGTGCTGCTGTTGACAAGTTGTGCCATCAGGTAAGGGAGTTACGGGAGGAGGTCAGTAGGCTGCGCAACATCCGAGAAGATGAGCAAGAGATAGACAGGGTATTCTTGGAGACTGTGCAGCTTTGGGAGCCCCAACCCCTCACAGCAGTGCAGTTGCCAGAGGGCTCTGTGCCGTGTGAAACGGTACATCATAACACCGTAGAAGAAGGCTGGAAACTGGTCACTGCTCGTGGGAGGAGAAAGGCTCCTACTCTTCCTGAAGACTTGCAGCTGAAGAACAGGTTTAGCGCCCTCCAGGATGAGGAAGAGATCGGCATGGCTGCAAAGGAAGTACCTGGAACAACAGATCCTGTGCCTTGCTGGAACGCCCGGAARAAGCGGYGGGTGATTGCTGTGGGGGGACTCCCTGCTGCAGGGGACAGAGGCATCTATCTGCCGACCTGACCTCATGTCTAGAGAGGTTTGTGGCCTGCCAGGGGCTTGCGTGAGAGATGTCATGGAAAGACTGCCAAGGCTTGTCCACGCTTAGGACTATTACCCACTGCTGCTCTTCCATGTGGGTGCTAATGACACCAAGGGCAAACTGGAGACCATCAAGCAGGATTTCAGAGCTCTGGGGATGGTGGTCAAGGGTCTGGGAGCCCRGGTCATCTTCTCCTCAATCCTGCCAGTGAGGGGGATGGTTGAGAGGAGGAGAAGATGGACTTTCCAAGTTAACGACTGGCTGCGCCGCTGGTGTTGGCAACAGGGTTTTGGTTTCTACGACCATGGGACCCTGTTTGAAGATCGACAACTGCTGGGGAGAGATGGGATCCACCTCACAAAGCGGGGCGCACGGGTCTTTGCCAACAGGTTGGCCAACCTGGTAAGGAGGGCTTTAAACTAGGAAAGRYRGGGGAAGGGGAGAGTTATAGTGMCAGGGTAGTTGGCAAAAGACAGCTCAAGTCAGGACGCCTCCAGCAGGTGAATGCAGCCAGGGAAGTGCGCATGGGATGTGGCTATGGAGGATCCTCTTTTACCCCTCCTGGGAAACCTGCATGCTTGATCACCACTCTGAAATGCTTGTACACC
>NW_020448686.1:87618-303236 GCF_003343035.1 Apteryx rowi
CCAATGGTATCCTGGGGTGCATCAGGAAGAGTGTTGCCAGCAGGTCGAGGGAGGTGATTCTCCCCCTCTACTCAGCCCCGGTGAGGCCACAGCTGGAGTACTGTGTCCAGTTCTGGGCTCCCCAGTACAAGAGGGATGTGGCACTACTGGAGCAAGTCCAGCGAAAGGCTACAAAGATGATCAGGGGACTGGAGCATCTCTCTTATGAGGAAAGACTGAGAGAGCTGGGCCTGTTTAGCTTGGAGAAGAGAAGGCTGAGAGGAGATCTTATCAATGTGTCTGAGTATCTGAAGGGAGGGTGTCAAGACRATGGGTGCCCAGCGACAGGACGCGAGGCAACGGGCACAAACTGAAACACAGGCAGTTCCATCTGAACATGAGGAAATACTTTTTCACTGTGAGGGTGACAGAGCACTGGAACAGGTTGACCAGAGAGGTTGTGGAGCCTCCTTCTCTGGAGATATTCAAAAGCTGCCTGGACGCGATCCTGTGCAACGTGCTCTAGGCGACCCTGCTTGAGCAGAGGGGTTGGACTAGATGATCTCCAGAGGTCCCTTCCAACCTCAGCGATTCTGTGATTCTGTGATTCTAAGTGCTCAGCATACAGAGAAGTCAGTTGGATTTTATTGTTTTCAAATTTGGGAGATGTGAATGAACTGGGCAACTTGCCACAAAAGTTATCCAAAAGAGAAACAAAAGCATGATGACACTGTTTTCAGAAGAATGTGACCTGTAGAAAGGTCTCCTGACTCACTTGAGGAACAGTGACAACAAATTTGGTGGAACTTGCATGAATTAGTATTATCTGCATGAATAAAGGTTGTAGGGTTCATGCCCTAAATCCTCAGAATTTGTCAGCTATCCACACCCACAAATTTTATTGTCTGTTTATAGGTCACAGGGGTATTTGTGAAACACATTTGGTAAGCGTGTGGTATGACGAGAAAAACACACTAGTGTTTTCCCCTGAGATTAGATCAGCCCACACATAAAACTTGCCAGTCAACCGTCTTTTTTTTTTTTTCCTACTGTCTTTCTGATGCAAAAACGTTGGTTGTGACTCTCCTCTTCCAGGCTCTGGGAGCAGAGGTGGGGTGGGGTTACATAGCTGCAAAACTGTAGCGCTTCTTGTTTTCCATGTACTGCATCTCTAAGTTTCCAAGAACGTTCCTGATGTACAGAGCACTCCAGCTATTTTTGGTCTCACAACTGCAGTTACTTGTCACACTGGAGACACCCACACTATGCACTTGGGGAGACTTTCCACTTTGTTCCTTGTAAATTGCTTGGATTTTAGATTAAAACAAAAAACAAAAAAGCAAAAAACCCCTGCATTTTTGCACATTATGGGTGGGAACAGCATAGTGTCTGCGAGAGACCAGAGATGTGCCCCCCTGCCCTGCAACAAGCTACAACTCTAGAAACAAGAACCCTGCTGCTATCCACACAGAACCTCAGAGGTACAGCAGGTAAAACAACAGGATGATGTTCGTTTCCTAGATCATGTAATCCTCAATGGGAAGAGCAGCAAGGGCTCTCTACAGTCATGTGGGACCCACGTACATCAGCCTGAACAGAGGGCTGACCTGACTCGGTGATACCTACCCTAACCCATACTGTTTACTGTAAGACAAAAGAGAAGTTGGTGGCATTTACAATTGCTGGCAATGGCTTTGCCTTTGGTTCCCAAGCAGCCCTCAATCCAGCCCACTGCTTGCTCAGTATTTCTCTATTTGACCTACAGCTTTGGTCTCTTTCCAAGAAGGCTTCTAAATGTAGGTGAGGTAATAATTTTAACAGATTAAACACTTCCAGAAGGGGAAGCGTGGAGTATTTCCAAGTTGATACAATAAGTACCAAATTAACAGACAGGTCAAGAGTTCTAATTTGAGCACAACAGTTAAATACTTGATATCTGAGAAAGCAATCTCTTTAGACAATCTCTCAGTCCAGTGGACTAATAACTTATAACAAGGCACAAATCATATTTGCCTCTGAGAATCAGACTTACTTTTTTATTATTGCTTAGGGAAGGAGAAGAAAGAGAGAAAGAAATAAAACTCCCATATACGTGCACAACAGCCTGGTGAAATCTTAAGGGTTTTACCATGGCACCAAAAGTGGGTTTCTCCAGTTAGAGGAGCTCTGCCTACCGAAAGCACTGTGGGAAAGATCTAAAATTTTTTTCACTTAAGCAGCAAGACAGAACTGGGATGGTGTTAGACACATGTAGCCCAGCTGTTTACCATTTACAATTTTTGCTGATGGTACAAAAGCCAGCAGCGCAGAGAACCCAAATGAAACTGGGAAAGGGGGAGGAATTACAAGCCCACTTACAAACAAACAAACAACGTTTAGAGTAAATGCTCATTATACATTATAGGAATAAAAAAAAAAAAATCACATAAAACTAGCACATTCAAACCAAAACCAGGAGAAACTGAGATACTTAGAAGGTAGTACAATGTATTCAGGGTCAAGAAACTACTGTGTGGAATAGCAGAAAAGTATAGTGGAACTGAACAATCCTTTGGGAATGTCTCACCTGAGATTATATTAATGCAGTAACTACACAAAGTTAAGCACAGCTTTTGAAAAGACACGAAGAAGCTAATCTCAACCTTACCCTGAAGTGACAGTGTAGGTTAATTTACACAACCAGCAAAATGGGAGTGGGGGGAAGGAAGTGGTTAGAGGTTATTAATATGAATGATAAAAGCACGCACCAGGTCAACCCAAGCTACAGTTTTCACCTTGGTAAATGATATCTAACCAAACTATAATGCAACACTTGGGAAAATATTCAGTGTAATAGTATGAAACAATAGCAGTCATCTTGAGGACCAAATATTGAACTCTTAAATTCTCATTATACTTGTTTATTGGATACTCCTGAATACAGGCCCACCCAGCATATGCCTGCCTCAGTCGCTATCTGAAACATAAAGGCAAAAACAGACTACCACATAAAATGAAAATAGAAAAATGGAGAACAGATTACCACTAACTTCTTCAAAGTGCTGTATGAAGTGCTCAATGAATGCAAAAGAGCTCCATTATGCATATTTAGGACAAAGAGAGGGAGTATCTGGCCCTGTTTCAGATTTCTCCCACTGAAGTCCCTTGTATTGTCTGATGTATTTCAAAGTCGAATTTATGACTTCTCACTTCTCCAGGCTCAAGTACAGTAGTGCAGGTTGACAAACTACTCTTTCTATTTGCAGACAGGAAAATTGAGGCATCAATGGAACAGCAACCAAACTTTCTGTACAAGCAAAACAATGTGAGGAAAACATTGCAGAAGGCAGCTGTCCCTCTTTCTATCCTTCTAGGAATCAGTTAGTATCACTTACTGCACAGGCCCTCCGACTCTCCTACGGCAACATCTTCCCCCAAAAGGTTGCCCCAACATATCCTTTAACATATTGTATTAAACTCTCAGTTGGAGCTAGCACCAGTCCTCAAAGCCTGGACCTCTATATCGTCACCACACATTTGTTACAGGATGCTTGCCAACCACATTTGTCAGTAGTGGCTATACTGCAGTACCTTCTTTCACTCATCCTCCTAAGAACTTGGCAGCCTGCCAGGATGACCAGTTTCATCTCTTTCTCTCTGTCTCTCCCTGTGCCCTCCCCCCCTTCTTTTTTTTTAAAAAGGCAAGTCCTTTAATGACATTTCATTTTCAAGTTATGAAATGTGTTCTGCTATAGGCACTTTGCTATGGGGCAGCCCATTGTAGGACTGTCCTCCTAATAGTTACAGAGGACTTAAAGGGGCAGCAGAAGTTTTCTTCCACCTCTCTTTGAAGGCTTACCGAGGAAGATTCAAGGGAAACTAGTCCTTTCACTCCAGTCAGCTTAATATTTTCAGAGGTCAAGGCGTTTGAAATTGCCTTCAACCATTCTGCTACTCTACTAATGTTTATCATCAAGATGATACACTGGCATTGTTTGAACTAGCTGTTTCTTCACTTGTTGCCCTAAAATATAGGAAAGCTATGGCAATAACATTAGTCCTACCACTTCCAAATGACCCACAAATAATATTTACCAGTCAGTGCAAGCAGCTGGGCAACTTGAAATCAACAAATTAGTGGGAAGAAAGTAGGAGCAAGCATTACGTTAATATGGTAATTATATTTTCCACACTATCATTGATTAACACCAGCAAAGGTGTTAATACAGGAGCCACTATAACAGTCTTTGGTTCTCAGCAAGGAAAAGATTCTTCATTTAGAACCCAAAGTACACAAGTAGCACAGGCAGATGCTGTTAGATCACTGCTATGCTTTCTCCTACATCCCATCCCCATGGGWCTGAAGCAATACATATTTTATTCACATATGTATATGTGGTTTGTAAATCAGCTTAGATGCTGCTAGATGAAAGACTCCATTTAAATGCAACTCTGCTACAATACAGTGAACCTCCACTGAACTAGTTTTTTGAGGCCTTAATATGTGGTGCTTTTTTTTTTTTTTTTTTTAATCCAATGTGTTTTTTAGTCTGGGTGAAGGTTTAGATCCAAAGATAAGGGCAAAGAGATCCCAGTCAGAGGCCCAGAACAGAAAACAGGGCTGAACTGGACTGACAAAACTGTATTTTTGGTTCTGTGTCAGAGAACTCAGCATACAGGGCCATCTCAATACTTTGGTAGTTACAATAAGGTCTGCTGAGGTATCAGGCTGGACAAACCTGAGACCGTAAATGCTTCCAGCCTGTAGCGTGGGAAGCAAAAGTGTGGAATAGCACACATGAAGGCCAAAGATCCTTCTTTAAATACTTATTGGGCTCATGACATAAGATGTTGTTGGACAAAAAGTTATCCATTACTTCTTATGCAAGCTAATTACAAACAAAATAATAAAAAAGTATTCTGAACTGAATTAAATTCTAACCCAAGACACAGAAGCAGAACCATCCATACAGCCAGAGGACCTCCCTAAGAGGGATGGACAGGTGTCACCAGGAAATCACTACAGATGTCCCAAGGTAGACCATGCTGCTTGTGGATCAGAGCCCTAAGCTGACAGGTGGAATTTAATGTCTTCATGCTACCAAAAAAGCCGTAGTTACACTGACAAAAACAATTCAACAGTTTCCTTCATTTGGGAAATTTTTATTAATTCGGCTGGTATGACCAATTAGCAGCGTCTCCACTAAAATGGACTGATGGCCTGAGCTATGGCAGGAAGTCTTTTCTACTCCAGACTAGACCAACATCTTTGAAGGCGCTGCAGTCATTGGTGTTTATCTCATCAGTGTGACTACTCTTGAGTAGAAAGTTAAACATGCACATAAATGCTTTCAAATACAAGGCAAACATGAAGTGTGTATACAACCACCTCTTCTTGTTAACGAACACTCTTCCTCTGGCCAAGTATGTGAACCACAAGATAACGTTCACTTGCCCTGGTATTTGCCTTGTAGCATTAGAACACAACAACAATGGAATATGAGAGTTTCAAAAATATCACACAACTACAGAAAAAGATTGCTACTGCACAAGTAAGTAAACAACACAAGCGCCCAACAAAACCAAAAACTTAAATTCCACTTTAGTGTCCAAAACATACAAAAATACTACACTTGTGGTAACTGAGTGATTAGAGAAACAAACATTTGTTTCCTCCCCCCTACCCAAGTTTGTTTACTTTTCAGTTTCTCAGTCCTGTCCTGATGCCTGTACTAACTGTATAGGCTCTCTTAAACTGAAACAGGGAAAAGAAAACAAGCTCTAAAATAGTGATCAAATGGACTGGAAAAGCAGTTAACATTAGCTAAGAGAAACCAATGCAGTGTCTGAAATGAGCTTAAACTTGTTCTTAAAGTATACTGACTTTCAAATGGGCTGCATCCCATTAACACTGCTTGCTACTAAATGGTTTGTTGAGCATTCATAACCTAAGATATCAACTACAGGTGTCTTACCTTTGGAGGCTTGAAAGGATATTCTGGTGTAAATGTGATGTCAAGGAAGAAAACACCTCCCTCATAGACTGAGCCTGGAGGTCCTAGAATGGTTGATCTCCATTCATAGATGTTATCACCTTTGGGGCCAGCGCTAAGAGATAAAAAACAAATAGTTTAAGAATATTACCACAGTTTGAATAAATATGACCTCATATATTCTCAGAGTATGACACAGCAGAATGTTTTCAGCATTACACTTCATATACCACCTGGAGTAAAGACCATGATACAAAGTAGACTGAATGCTTCCAAAAAATCCCTGAAGTCTTATTTGGACTCAGTGTTCCAGACTGCTTAGCAAAGGTCTGCTGAGAAACTAGGAATGGCTGTTTTTTTCAGCCTCTCTCATCTGACGTTTATAAAAGAAGCATTACCCAGAACTTCTCCTAAACAAACTACAACACAACAATCTCAACATAACAGAAAACATGAAAGTTTCAAAGAAAAAGTTTTTACTATATTTCAGAAATGGCTGCTGTAGCTCAGCCTTACTATAACTGCATCACATCAAAGACCATATTTAATAATTTAGGGACTGATACCGATTTTATTCATCCTAAAACATAGCACACAAGAGTAAAAGTATATCACTACATTATTGCTAAACCATGGCTCACTTTGTATAATTAAGTGAATCCAAGTGTATGATGACACTCTTAAATGTCAAGATTTTCCTCACTCATATCATTTTGCTACAATGATTTCTAAAATAAAGCCACATGGACTGATCCCATTGATACTGTCTGCATTACAGAACTACATTTTGTAAGGAGAATTAAACTCATCATGTCAAACTAAAACTGTGCTTCTCAAATCAGCTTTGTCTAATTCTAGATTCTCCCTAACTTACTAGCACCTCTCAAAGAACAATACACACTAAAGATATTGCAGAACACAAATGTCCGCCTGTTGAAAATTAGTTTTATTGACATCCTCAGACACTTGCATTCTGTAGTGTGCCATATGCCTCTCAATATTTCAAAGTGCAGCTCAACCTATAATGCCGTTAATGGTTTAGGACTCCATTGCTACCTCTTTCTTTCTGTGCTGCTACAGTAGTATTTTATCAGCAAGATGCTAGGGCTGGAAACTCCCTTTGCATAAAGGGAGGTGCTGACACAGCTTTTCCCATCATGCATGTGCTGTGACTTCCAAAATCTCTTCTGCCCTTGTTCTGCAAGGGGCTGGATTTTAACATCCCTAATGCAAGAAAAGACAGCTTTTCCTCTTCCCTCCCCTTTCTTTTAACCAGGCTGGTGTGAGGCAGAGGGATAAACAAAGGCTCTTCTCATATTATAACAAGCATGGAGCAGTAACACTTGAGAGGGAAGGCAATCCAATAAATTCAATATATACATGACAATATGCATTTGATTACTGTGAAGGGAACCAAAGTAATTGCTAGTGTTGCTGGTGTTAGTAATAGTGTTACAAATAGAAATACAATTACAAAAATATAAATTCTCAACATAACAGGGATCAGAGACCTGTTTTTTCCTGCCCTCTGCAGTACCGGTGAACATGTTCTTGACAGCAAGGGAATCAGGGGAGAGGAAGCCAATTAGTTTTGTTATCAAATCTCTCTAAAATTTCATTTTCAGATTGCACAGAAAATAAAAGTTCATGATATTTTGATGCTAACTAGTTCAGTAATAGTGAAGCTACCACTAAAAGCATGCTTGTAGGGGAGGGAGAGCATGTAGGAAGGTATTAAAGGGAGACAGGTTCTGTGCAAAGTGATGCACCATCTGTTGGGGAAAGATTTCTCTGATCAAAACACAAAACCTCACACTGCTCACAAGAATTGCACTAAATTAAAGTAAAAGCCTTTCCATCCTGAAGATTCCTTGCATCCTGCTCCACCTTAATGACTTGTCCCTGTCCTATATGGGTCCATATATTTGGACACTCATTACTCTCCAGCTACCACTTGCTCAATGAATTGGAATAGCATGATATCTTGACAGGAAGCTCTAGCTCTTGAAAGGCACCAGCTTAACTGTGAAAACTTACCAAAAAGGACTCTCTTGGGCACCCTTAGCCACCACTCCAAGGAATCACCTCTCTATATACGTATTAGCAACCTACTGAAACACCATCATTGCTCCAAGTTGCACCAATGATCATCCTTCTCCCCTCCCTCCCCTAAAGATGGAGCTACTGAACAGAACAGGTACTTGAGATTTGTTAGTACCAATTTACTGTTGGAATTTATATCACAAGACCTGCCAACTGGGAGCACTTCAACATTCAAGAAATGTGGTGTGCAATTAGCACTGAATACAGCCTTCTGAAGCAATGAGAAATATTTCAACATTTTGCATTTTATTCCCAGCTTCAACCCAAAGGACTGTCAATAAAAGAAATCCCACTGACTTAAAAAATAATGTATTATTATTTATAATAGTCTTAGAAATCCCTTGTACCCTATGAGGTTTCCAATTAGAGCTATCACTGCATGCAAGTAATATACTGCTAGACCTCTGTATTAAAAGAATGCAACATCTTTGTAAAACATCAGTAGGCTTTAACAGTGATGTACTAAGCTTACCTTTTAAGCTTTTCATAATTCAATTAACAGAGTGAAATAGCTGTAGATTTCCAATTTTTACATATTAACATTGATTTCTTATAAAGGAAAGACTGAAAGAGGGAGATGCAAGTCAGCTTCAGAGTGTAATATTGCTTGGGTTTAAATTAGGATTAGGTAGTATCAAGCAGCTCAAGACGCCCTAGTACTTAATAGAAAAGTGATGATACTGGAACATAGCTTAAGTGCAGTGGCATTAACTTTGGTGGAGATATAAAAATTGTCAAAGGTTAAAGATTACATTCTTTGTTTAAAATCCTTGCAATTATCCGCTTCAAAAATAAATTCACTGATACATAGATACAGGGCTCACAGGCACAGCTGCCACCCTCCCTGATATGTGTCACCACTGCTCAAATTAAGTGTCTGTATCTACTAATACAACATTTTGAAGCTGCCCAGCATATGACCACTGTGAATACAATTTTAGCTAACTATATATAAATTGTTTCCACTGCAAGACAAGAGTATGCGAGGTACAACTTTCTGTATTAAACTCAATAACCCACAACCTCTTCACTTCCAAAGAAAGAAATGAGAGAAGACTGGTAGTGAAAAGATGACCTCAAAAACAAAAACCAACAAACAACAAAAAACACCCAAACCCCACCACAACCTACCATCAAAGTATGGTATCAGTGTAACACAACAGTACAGCTGAGCATCTCTTCCCTGGAAACATAGTGATATATTCAGTGAGGATGCACTACAGCCACTGTAACAACTGTTCCTTATCATACCCAAGTTGCTGCTAGCCTGTGCTCTGGGCAAATGTTATGACATTAATGCCTTTAGGAAATTGCCAGTGCAAAGATAGATGGTCCTTGAATGAAAAACTAATTTCTCAAGTGTAGAAGCAACAGTCCGAATACTGCTGTTAAATGCAAGGTAGGGAGAATTTCTAGACACAGAGATGAGACCCAGTTCAAAGATCTGCCTGGGGTAAGTCCCAACCAGCCTTGTGCCGCTTTGGAAAAAGCCCATTTTGCTCTGCCTCCCTTTTCTGGCAGATGCCATGTTCTTTCTCAGTTTAAAAAACAAACAGCTACATTAGAAATGCCTGCAGCAGAGGCTGGGGAGCAGAATAAAGCCTAGCTAAATAGGCTGCATACTTAGATGCCTTGCTGATACTCAGGAAGAAAAGCAATTGTAAACATAGAACTCTCATCTCAGAGACTAAATATTCATGGAGAAAACACATACACACATACCTTTTCATGTGTTAAAAAGGCCTGAAATGACAGATAGGATAGTCTAGCGCAAGAACAGCCAGCCTGTGCCTTTTACCTGTAAGCAGGTTAGCTATAACCTCTGCTGCTGCTGGCCTACATTACACAATACAAACCCAATACTTTGCACCCACGAAGTCAGTGCCCTCCTCTGCCCAGACATCCCTAGGCAAACTATTCAAAGCATATCTACGTCATGGAGGGAAGGCAGGATTTTTTGTTGTTAGCCACATATTGTTCATGTACTAAAATCCCAGGTAACACACCGCTGACATTCTCAAGGGCAAGATCCAGGAAAAAATTACTAGGAAGGAGCCCACTGTTTGCATCAGCTTGCTAATACATTTGAAAACTATCTAGTCCTTTCTAGGAGTTGACCACATGATAACATAAGCTTTCCTCTAGTAAAAATATATCCCAGTCAATACTTCAGTTCCTCTTCTGTGAAATACAGAGAGCATGCAATAGCAGAGCACTGTATTGATAAATGAATCAAAACCAGTCAATGCTATAGGTACTACACAAATACCCAGATATACCAAAGAAGTGTATGTTCCTTTTAAAAGGGAACTGATTTAGCAGTCATTTAAAATGCCAGAGCGCCTTCCCTCAGGATGAGAAGAAGGACAATTTCATGGTATGCTGAAGTAAACAGCAGCTAATGAAAAACTAGCAAGTGTTTCAATTAAAACCATAAGCAACAAAACTACGAACTCATATTTCAACTACTCCATACTCCTATGAGACTATTTTTTCCTGAGCAGGAAGAGTCTGATGCAAGTAGCTATGCTGTTTTGAAGTTGCACACTTGTAGAAAAATAAATGTGATTTCCAAAAACACTGCAGACACGACCTTTTCCAAGAGACATAACTCAAACTAGAAAGAAACAACATACTAGAAGTATATGGGAATTCCAAGGCGGCAGAGTACCTAAATGATCTCCAGTGTAAAGCTGTTCCATTACAAACTGATAGCAACATCGATTTTTTTTGTTTTGTAGGTAAGAAATAGTGAGTGACTGAACAAGGAATTGCATATCAAAGGTCACATGGTCATCACCTTGCTAGGAAGCTTTAGGAAATATTTAGCTGACTGTTAGAAGATCATCATTTTTTTCCTCTTTAAAGAGGCAAGCACAAAATGCATTAGAAACAGTTTGGCTGGTAGCTGCTAGGGAAGAAGGATGACATCCTCACATGAAGTCCTGGTGCTTCTTGATTTTCCTTTCTAATACACCACATTCCTGACGTCGCGTTACAAATGCTGCCTTTTCTGGTAGTCCACCAAGAGGGTTCATGCTGCGATTGCTAACCTAGGTTGTGAGCATGAATTTGGGGCAGGAATTATAGAGGAACCTCAGAAGTCCTAGCTCACTGGGAGAGGCAGGTGCAGGGTCCCTGGAAGAAAGCAGGACAGCTACTTAGCTTAGCCATTGAAAACACACACACTTACAAAATCCCTTATTTAAAGAAATTTTGCTCTACAGACCCTTAATTAAGCTGTGTTAAAAATGGGAATGTCAAAGTCAAGTTAAAAAAAAAAAAGCAGCTAATCCTTTGGTCACAATGTCATGTCAAAAACTTCATATTAATGCACAGCTGTAATTTTATAAATAGTTGTCACTTCCCCCACACACTTTAGCTACTAAAATGTATTATGATGATTATTATTTTTAATACTATAGCACTGAGGCACTCCATTCACGGACAGGACCCCACTACGCTAAGCACCCTACAATGCAATCCAAAGACACTTATGCACAACTTAAAACAGGTTTTTCATTTATAAAATAACCATTAAAACATTACATAGTTATTGGGAAGAAATTTGACCAGACAAACAGAAGCAGTTAAGAAGATATCCTGGGCCATCCATTTAATTGCCACTTTTCAGTCCAGTAGCTTAAATGTCGGGTACAATTTTCCTGCCTCTCATTTTTAATCAAAGAAAGGAAAAGAAAAGAAAAAAAAATCATGACAACAAAACCTCCCCTAGGCAACCATGGAAAGTTAATGGTAACATACTGAATTATCACGTGACTATGTGAATCGGAGCAATATTTTTGCCCACTGCCATTATACAGCAGCCAAGCTGCTCCCCTGTGTCAAGATTAGCTACAAATGATGGATTGACCATGGGTGAAATGTCTAGGAGTTCAATGAGAGGCATAGGGAAAGGAGGGTAAGGGAAAAAGTTGCAGCTGGCTGTAATTAAAAAATAAGAAGGAAGCAAAGGAATAAAAAGGGAGGTAAGTAAGCAAAGATGGAATATTYTACTGCTACAGCACTTTCAACTATAAAATTGTGGTAACAAAACTTAATTCTCTTTCTAATCCATGTTCAGGGATATGTTTTTAAAATACAAAGCAGTAAATATTATTATTTTTGTTGTAACTTGTTGATAGTTATTGTATTTTCTGCCTTAAATTTAAAATGGCAGTCACAGTATTATTGCACAAGGGTAAATGCCTTACAAATCCCACCATGTTTCTAAGAGAGAAGAGCACACAAAATTTCTGTTTTTAGCATCTGGAAAGCTTTTCCCTTAAGTATCAGACTAATGTAAAACAGGGGGGATTGAAAAATTGCACATAAATTGCACAAAGCTTAAACTGGATGGTAAACTGTGCAGTGAATTACATTCTTAGGATGTTAAAAAAAAAGGAACTAAATAGCTCTGATAATGGAATTGATAAGGTGCTACACAGGGATTTATGAGACTTCAGGGAAAACTGTTTCAGAGAGTATTTCTTTGGAAAAAAAATAAAGTAGGTTTTCCAGGTGAGAACAGTTTATATCAAAAATATTTGGCAACAAGATCACATCACAACCAAGAGGGCCTGATCCTTTCCAAGAACTCACTCTTTTCAATTACAACAGGAGTACTTGAAAATTTAGGGCCATCACCTGAAATATTTTAGTCTCAGCAACATATTACTCGGCAGTTACTACAAAACTACTCTGTGAAAAGGCCAGCCCTCTTGAATAATTTTGCTGCAAAGCTTGATTTTTAAACTGGGCTTCAAAGATTTCAAATAAAAGCTCAGTTAACGCAGAGGTCGGGAGGAGACTTAGAATATTCTCAGGAGTGTGCTGCAGCTCTATCTAGTTTAACAATAATCACTTCAATTTAGAAGCAAGTCCTCATAAAAAGGTTCAAGAGAAATTAATCCATTTAGCATTGGTTCCAAAATTGAAAATAAATCCAGCCTGCTCAACTCTCAAGGGCTTCCTCTTTCCTTAGAGCTGGCTTCTTCCTAGCCTTCTCTGCCTTAAAGCGCTGAAGTTTGTCCCACTACATGCAGGGCCATTCTCCAAGTGTCCAGCCTGACTACAGAGAGGCTGACTGCTTCTGGAAGTCTATGGTTTCAATATATACAGTATGCAAACACATGAAATGCCAAGCTTTAAAAATGTCAGTGAAATTACTTTTATTGTATGCAAATCTGTTTTCCTCTTCGCCTCACAGTCCTTGCTTGACACCTTACCACCCCCACCACGCCCAAATTAAAATGTACTGGCTTATATTTGACCTTGCTTCTCCCATTAAATAATACCCTGCACAGGAAAGAATAAAATAAATTGGGAAAGAGTAGAAGAGAATCTGACTCGCCTAACAATCAGCAGTGGCTTATTTAAAATGACAAAAAGATGTGATGGTAGAAGCTATGCTCTGCCAACTTAACCTTGTGTTATTTTTACCATCAGTTTCCTTCCTGCCATTTGTCAGCCGGATTATTAGCTGCCAACATGATGTGAAGGAATATCTGTCCCCATCAGACCTCATTTCCAAATTTAGTATTTATGGCACAGATGTGTAATTTACAATTGGTAAGCAAAACTAAGCATTCCCACAAATGCAACATTTGTGTGACTGCACCACTTGCTCAGGACCTCAAATTCCAACAGGGCTAGCATACAGGTAGCTAGTATACTAGTAAACATATTTATTTCTGTAACTTTAATGCTTTCATAAGGCAAACACACTTTCAAAGTGATTGCCCAACCAAATTGACAGTTCTGTATTTAGAGACAAGAAAAGAGAATCAATTCCGCTTAGAAACAGCATATCAATGCTATTAGTAAATACCAAAGTTCTTGGGTCATTAATCTCAGCTGTGGTGTACACCTCAGAAGATAAAACAAAAACAAATGCTCTGCTTCCTCCTATTACCTATCCCTATCCTCTCTAAAAACATAACAGCTCTGTAACACCCCCTTTCTCCTCCCAGAAGCAGCCTGTCCAATGCTTCTTTAAAGCAATCAGAGGGCTCTCCCCTAAATCATGTTTTACCCACAAGGAAAAATGGATATTCACCACAATTAACCTGCCATTCCAGAATCAAGCCAGAACATACATCTGTGTTTTCATCTGCCACGCCAAATTACTGTCCTACCCATATCAGTGTGGGAATATGAAAGGTGGTCTTGATAAACAGATAGATAATCCCAGCACATCATAAATATTTAGGTACCCTGTAGTACATCAGTAGCAAAACTTCTAAGCTAACTACTTTGTTTAGATTCATGTGATATGGAAGCTTCTGTCTCTTCAGAAGTCATTTGCTCTATTAAAAAAAGAATCCCATCTGTTTAGTAAAGCTACCTATTCAGCATTAAGATAACATAGTGGACTGATTATTGCAGACTTCATTATCATCAGTTTACACTATTCATTTTGTTATAACTACTAATTCCATAGATCAAGAAATGCATATGCTAAACAACTTAGGTTGAAAAGGCAATGGCAGCTACAAACCAGTTTGCAAAAACTAGCCCCAGAAAGTTAAAAATTATGTGTAATATTTGGCAAGAGGCCCCTGCTGTGCTGAAAATTGAAAGCAAAGACTCTCGAACTTCCTCAAACTAGTAAGGACATGGTCCTTGTGGCTTCACCCAACTGTCTCCTCAAGCTAGCTTTCACAGTTCCATGGGGGAAAAAAGGTTATTTTAAAGAGGACAGACAATGCACTGTCAGACTACAAGTGTACTGCAGTCTCTCTTGTCCTGTAACAAAAGCAATTCTGTAGAAAGTCTGTACTCAGACCAGATCATGCAGTACTTAAGATTACCACTTTATATGCAACTTTAACTTATCAAGAAAACATAACCCAAAGAAAAAAATCTTCACATGTACCATGTGCTCCAAAACTGATCCCTCTACCATTGTCCCGCCAACTACTTAGCAACCAATTCACCTTAAAAACATACTACAAATTAAAACAAATGTATCAGCCAATCAACACCAACACAGTCACTTTCCCATTAGATCATGGATAGGTGGCATCATCACTACTTACCTGGAGAACTAGGTCATCACATTAGCTTGGCCACTATATTGCTTCCAATCAGCATATCAGTGCTGATACCAATAACATTATGTTGCTAATCAAAATATAATCCGTGGCATACGTCTTTTGAAGGATATATTTTAAAGCTATATGAAACCTAGAAAGAAAAAAAAAAATCTAATCTGGATGTCTTCCCCTTCTCTTTTATCTACATTAAACTTCCTACATCAGCTTACTTTCCTTGTCATTCACTCAACAAATCAAGATCACTGCATTTGGTTTAACCCACTGCAGGCAGCAAGAGCAAAATTAAACAAACCACCCAATACCAATACAAAATTTGCTTACCCTTCTCAAGACAACAACAAAGTATTACCAATTATTATGCAACGCCCAGAGCATCTCTTTACTGATTTTCACAGTTCTTAACTACTATTGAAGCTGCCCAACAGAAAAGTTTTCTTAAGACAAACACTGTCTTTGACTTTTAAAATTGTAACATGCAAAGACTAGAAGTTTTGCTCAGAGATATGAGATGCAAGTTTACTATTTTTAAGTAAAACAACTTTACCTACAATTTAATATAGCACAGCTGTCAGCCAGTTACATAGCAGTCACTAAAATTTGTTTATATACTACTGCAAGTTGTTCTTATTAATAACAGTTCCAAGCATTAGCCATGTCACTGCAGTTAATCAACATTTATTGTAGCAGCAACATATGTAAATATTATTCTGAAGCTGACTTTGAGAGTCAAAGCTTGAAATAAAAGTTATCTTTCAAAAGGACTTAAAAACAAAATAAGTTCTTGATTTTTTCACAGGGATAGCCTGACAAGGAATTTGTGGTGGCTTTCTGAAGTTTTATTTGTTTTTTGTCTTCAAAGTATTAGGAATATTAAATTTAATCCACATTAGGTGTCACAAGAGAACTAAGCAGTGGTCTCAAATAATGTATACAGTGTTGGGGCCCAACTTTCATGCCTTAACTTGAAGGGAGAGATAGTCCTTTGCAAATTATCTTTTTTCTCCAGAACCCTATTCAGCCATTAAGTAACTTGCCCCCCAAACAAAAAAAAAGTTATCATTGACAGCTTTCTTTTTTGACTTTTGAACTTCACAATGCCTTCATTTCCCTATGTTTTTGACTGAAAGCATCTCAAGAATGTAAGGAAACATTACAGACAATGAAGTGCCAGGCAAGAAGAGCTTCAACTCACTTAGGGCATTACATCACTTACACCTATATAAAAAGCAAACCACATACATAAAAGCCAGCATGGGGTCTGTCCCTCCCCAATTTCCACGTAAGAGGGAAGACTTAACAACAATTTAATAAGCTGGAAACAAGACACCCATGGATGGCAGTTAAGTTCTGGCAACAGAGGCCCACAGGCAGCTGGGTAAAAGGGAATTGCACATTATAATTAGCTGAAAATACTGATATTAAATACTACTTCAGGTATGCTCTCATAATCCAGAGGCTCTTCAAGTTCACAACAAATACCTGTTTTCTCATAAACTTCCTAAACAACCTATAAAGTTCATAGAGAAGGATCTTCAGTGGCATTTAGTAAAAATTCACGTATTTCTAGACTGGATAGTGTTAACAATTTAATTTGTAGCAATTCTAAATTTCTATTATGTTTCATAATTACGTACACAGGAAGGAAAGCACACCACTCACACATATGCAATTGTTTCAGATAAGCAATTCACATTTTCTAACATTATAACCTGGCTACTGTTACAATTAATGCCTTAAAGCAATAGTGAAAAGATTAGAAAAGAATTCCTTGCATGTTTTGAGAGTTGTGCAGTTTTGTATGCCATGGCTATTTTTCCATACAGACACACATGAAAAAAATTTCTATAGAGGCATGCCTATAAAACTTTAAAACTGACAGAGATAGCTAGGCAGTTTGCACCTAGTTTTACACTACTAGCTTTCTGAAGAAAAACTGAGTACACTACTTACAATTAGGCACAAACACAAAACAGGCAAAATAATATATGGTAATATGGCAAAACACCTGGAAGAACTGACAGCCTTAATATCCAAGTTTGATATAACTTTACATACATATCAACACAAGAAGAGAAATGAATCTATCATTAGCTACAAATCCCAG
Source organism: Apteryx rowi (assembly GCF_003343035.1). Classification (NCBI taxonomy): domain Eukaryota; kingdom Metazoa; phylum Chordata; class Aves; order Apterygiformes; family Apterygidae; genus Apteryx; species Apteryx rowi. The sequence continues at coordinate 104,835 of NW_020448686.1, forward strand.
GTTTTTCTCTTATAGGAAGGTAAGGAAATGGACTGCAAGAAGAAAGCAAAGCGGTTTGTTTCCAGTCTCTACAGCTTCATTTGAAAAGACTCATTCACTTGGCTTTCTCACTAAAAGACAAAAAGTACACTTCAAATATTCCTTTCAGTGAAATAATAAAGATGTTCAAACAGCAACATGTTTACAATGTACATATATTTACACTATTTACGTTATGTTAGAAAATTCCTTAGCTAGTTTAGGTAATCTCATCTGAACATTCAAAATAAAATAATGATAAGAAACAGTCCTTCATTTAAGTTTCCATATCATGGTCGCAGTTTGGAAAGGTCAGTAAATAGAACAAAACCCTGAAAGTACACACATACAGTCTTCTTAATAAATCTGTAAGAACAGACAAATTCCAAAGGCAGATGGCACTCCCATCATTAAAACAGCCTTTTAATAAACTGTTTTATTTTAAATTGTTTTTTTAATCAAACGTAATTAAAAGTTATAATGAGACAACTCTCTTTTTGAGTTAAGGCAAACTAACTGAAACTAGTTCCATTCTGCAGAGCTTGTGCTTGTCACAGTAAGGTAAGACAGATGACAAAAAAATTGTAGGTAAATGTTAATCACCCAAATGGATTAGCAAGCTACCAATACTGACATGATTTCTTTATTTACTCTGTATAAATATATAAAACTACATGTCATATTGATGCAATTTGCAAGCCATGAATTAATGATATCAGAAACAAAGTTTGATCAGGCAAAATCACCCTTAAGATTAAACACTGGAGTAAGAAACTGAAGTATGCACGCTCTTTAGTTTTCACCTTTAAAACTCAGTTCTTTGAGACAGATAGTAATTTAACAAAGCTATTAAGAAAAATATTTCTGAAAATCACTCTTGCAGGTGCTTGTGTCATATATATGTTTCACAGTGCACAAATCTGTTATAACATGACTTGCAAAGATAAGATTGTTTGTAAACACATTTTTTTTCTGTCAATTTTTAAGCACTTAAAATAAATAAATAAATAAATAAAGCTTCATACACCCGTTAGTATAATAGAAATAGTATTACTGCAAAGACTTTGATCACAGGTCAAATGCAAATTTTGTCACAGAACTTTGTTCCTCTACCAGCTTATCAGAAGGAATATAGGAATCACCATGCTGGATCAGATCGGAAGTGCACCTATTCCAAAAGCCTTTCTCTGACTGGTTTCCAGTGCCAAATGGGGGATGTCAAACGCCGAGATCCAGAATGCTGGTGCCAGGTCATTTTCTTTCCTGACTGTAGCAACAGCCTCATCAGTAACTAGCTGAACCTCTAAAACATGCACGTACATTTCTCTTCTGAAATCGGTGTTACAAATAAGCTAGAGTAATTCCGTCTGGCTTTGCTCTCCATAGAAATGCCCGAGTCCTTTTGAAGTCTGCTAAATTCCCGGCTTCAGCAATGTAATATGACATGGAATCTCAGTTTCTAATTTCATGCCACAAAAATTAAATAAATTAAATTTCTCTATCTTTTAATCTCATTCCATATGCCTTTGTTCTTTTATTATAAAACAGAAGAAAATAAGTTTCCCATCTATTTTCTCTAGAGAATAAAAATAAGGAAGAGAAATATTCTATCTATTTTCTGAAGTAAACAATCCCTGTATCTTCACATGAGAACTCTTCCAGGGTTTATCATTCCCATCTGTCCTCTCCAAAATCCAACTACTTCTGCAATATTCTTTTCGAGATAAAGTGGGCAGCATTACACAAAATTTTGCAGACAAGGCTTTACTTTTTATGTATCTGTATTGAGCCTAATTCCCATTCACATACTCGAAATACTTATTGCCCTTCCTTGTTCAAAATGGGAACGCTTATCACCATAGGTATGTCCTATATGAGCACTAGGCCAGTAAAGAATAAGTTTCTTCCATAGTTTCAAAATAAAAAGTTTAAAGCAGACCATACTTTGTTAAAGATGCATCTTGTCAGCAAAGTCATTTGTAAAGAGTTTTGTTAGTTTGTTTTGTTTTTAGAAGCCAGTAGTTCCATATCAACCTGAGCTAGGCAAAATCCTCAGCCTGTTGAAGTCAATGGCAAAACTCCCATCAAATTCAGCAAAACGACAGTTTCATGTGCAATGAGGGACACACAAATCTCTTTTGGGAACCCAGAAGAAATAACAGCGACTGCAAGAGCCAGATTGCTGCAAAGCACTTGGCTGGGGGGTTATTTCATCACACTTAGCCCAGTTAGTAATTATGTCATTCCCCCATTCTCACTATCAGCAAAGAACACTTTTAAAAGTGTCCTTGTTCCTTCTGCATTCTCTAAAAAGATAAAATATTGTATTCTTTATGGAAGAATAAGCATTTGTGATCAATTGATGCTGCAGCTGACCATATTATAAATAAGCAACAAACTCTGCTTCTGACACTCTGCTTCTAAACGCTACCTGACCATAGCTTTGGGGTAATAACAGAGCAGTGGAACCTTACGTAGGAATTTATACAGTTCTGCAAAGAGAACTGAACTCTTCTACAGGAGACGTGTTAAGGTTATTTCTTTTAAAACCAAATGATTTATTCAAATGTCCTTTCCGATACTCCCAATAAGAGAAGCTGAAGACAGTGGATATTTTGGCTAGTGCCCAGGGATTTCTAATTGTTTTTCCTATTATATTTTTGTTCAAGTACTTTTTTTTTTTTCCTGATATTACAGATAATAAAGACCTTCAGCATATCAAAAAGATACTGCCCCACTTCCTGTGTAGGGACTGTATGGCTTAAAGCCCTGCTGAGATTTGCAGGCATAAATGTCAGCTACAGTAGTCAAACCTTYTAACATATATATTACTTCTCTCCTTATATTCTTCCACTCTGTGGAATTAATTCCATAATTTAAAGTGCCACTTATTAAAAAGCCAAGACATGGTAAAGAGCCTGCTACCTTCAGCATTTCCTTTTCAGAAATATAGTGATTTCACTCATTACAGTGTGTTTAAGTTTAATCAACTTTGCAGCTCTTGCTCTATGTAGGTGTTGATCACTCATAAGTTTTAGGATTCTATTTCTCACTTCAGAGGTCATTTCCACAGGCATTTCTGTGCAACCTGATCAGACATGGTGCATAATGGTCATTTCTGGGATGAGATGATAACATTACTAGGAAAAGGCCAAAGATAATATTTAAGGAGGATATCCAGCCCCAAAGAGACACAAAACAGGTGCATATATGTATATTTAGAGGAAGGCAAGGAGAAAATGTTTGCATGTGTGCAAGCTGGGATTAAAAGGAAGGGAGATTTCCATTCAAGGTTCAGAATTCAAGCACATTTTAGTTTGTATGCAAGCTTAATTTGAGGGAACACCCAAAATCTGCTCTTCTGTTAGGATATCTCAAGATAAACTTGCTCAAGTTTAGGAGCCTAGGTTTAATATTTCTCCCAAATCACCGTAATTAATAAGAATTACTTTGAATATTCACAACATCCAAATGCCTGCCCAATTCTGTTTCAAATTCTGTTATGTTCTTGGCCTCATTTTCTTGTGACAGTAAGTTCTGCAGTCTAATTATATGTGTGAAAGACACATATAATACATTCCTTTTATTACTCTTGTATTTGCCACCTTTAATTTCAATAGAATATTTCTTTGTTCTTATGTTATGAGAAAAAGGAAAACAGATGTTTCCAATTTATTTTCTTTTACAGTAGTATTCAATGCAGCATGAAGCAAACAGTTAACTAAATAACTGAAGTATTTCACCCTGGCTATGTTCTTCCAGACAGAGTAAACTTTCCTGTCTACTAGTAGAATCCAAGAAAGAGGAACTAATAAAGGAACTAAAAAGCCTAAACTTCATGAACTCAGAGCAAGCTGCTTATGAGGAAACATGAGAAAACAACTACTGAGAGCATTAAAAATGGTCCTCTATTCAACACTAGTAAACCTATATTTGAAAAATAAATAAGTAAACAAACCCTCCAACCAAATGAAATATAGCATCTGTGTGGCTGAAGATGCTAGCAAGGGAGAGGGGTAATAATCCTTCCCACCCCTTCCTGAATCAGCATTAAAAAAAAAAAAAAGAAGACACCCTATCAGGTAATGTCACCCTAACCTCTGATATCACCAATGTTCAGTGTGCTATTTTAAACCTCATTGTAGAAGCAGTAGCAGTCAACGGTTCCAACTCATTTTGTGAGCATAAGCAAGTTCTTAGAAGCCATCACCAGCATCATGGTTGAGTGGTTTAAAAGGAATTGATGCCACGACTTTACAATGACATTTCAGGGAACTTGCAGGAAGGGCGTACATCTGTATTTGCATATAACTGCTATTACCAGGGTGAAAGCTGCACCAAGCACAAACATGACTTCAACCAAAACATTTCATAAAATAGGGATCTCTACAAAGAGGCACTGAATTTACAAAAGCAATTGAAGGAGGTTTCAGAGGGACTTGATAGGGTTACAAACGGATGACTGGTGTTGCAGTTTCAGTGGAAACCCTGCTTGATTAAGTTATTGAAGGATAAAAAAGAAGGACAATTCAGAGACACTGCAGAGCTTTTCCATTACCTAAGCTATAGGACTGGAACCTAAATACAAAGGTTACTCTCAGATTCAATACTAGATCAGAGCCTGCAGCGTGGCTGACCAAGCACAATTCCAACTTCCTTCGCCTTCCAATGGCAGATATGCTGCTGCAGTTAGCTGTGTCCAAAACAGCATCAAATTGTCCAAGTAAAATCACAGAACACAGAAAAAGTTGACTTAAGAAGTCTGGCAGTTTCTGTAGGAAGTCTAACCCACCCGCCAAGTAGCATTCGAGCATGCTCTATGCACATTTGCGTTAGTTTGGCTGAAACTTCCTCACAGGCCAGGTACTGAAAATCATAGTGAGAAGGCAGTAATTCAGAAGAAAAAAATATAAAACCAATGGATTTGAGAAGACTGAGATCACAGTGCTTTAATATTAAACTGCTTAAATGAGGACTACAACCTCTTCATTTTGAATAATTTGGTTCTTTTTATGTTTAGAGAAATGAAGCTTGGACTTGAGGAAAATGTTTACATCACAATGCTTCATTCTGCAAAATCATGGATGCAGTGCTGTTTTTTTCCCCCTGAAGTCTACTTTTTCCTTCAGGAAACAAAACTGTGGCGGGCTAACCCCCCCCGGGGAGAAAGTGAGATCCTTGATCTTTACACCCGCATTATTAATATGCATTTAGAAAAGGCATTAGTTATATGAGAACAGGTTTCAGGACTTGAAAACAAATTTCTGGAACAGAAAAACTGTTGTTGACAATACTAATCATGTGGACCAGATTTTTTTTAAGGTATATTTTGACAATGAAAGAATTCATAAAACCAAGTATGCTTTTACATCGTTAAGAAGTTCATTTTTCCAAGTTAAAACTCTGCAAGGACTGTGGGAAAGCCACCAGTCTGCTATTATTGGTAGTTGCCAAGGGCACAAGAGCACAATTTGTTCTTACTTGCTGACAGAAGGATCTGTTTGAAAAAGGAAACCCAGGTGAGTGAAAGACAAAAAGAGGTGCCTTAATCAAGTGTGATGACATTCGGACCGAGTTTTCTAAAAAAGACATACATCTTTAAACAAACTTGGGTGACAAGGTACAATTATGTCCCATCCTGATCATACATGCACTTTATTTCATATAAAAAATATGTTTAAATATGCATGCGTCTATATATACACGCATATGGGCACACATGCACAAAATTGGTATGTCTCCATAGGTGTAGTAACTCGACTCAGTGACAGTTAAAATGAACAGCTACTGCTACAGTCACAAGACTAAGAAAGCAGAAAGGCCATCCAGGACTGATATGAGAGAATTAGCCTGCTTCAGCCCCCTTGCTTAAGTATTTGTTCAGAACACACATGCTTTTATCTGGTCTTCCATGATGGCAGATCTAGAATTATATTACTACTTTAGCAACCTATTTTTGCTACAAAATGATGACAGAATATACAATATTGCAGCACCAATCAAAGCTAACAGTTCTTGCTCTCAGTCATGACAACATTTGGCCTTATTGTTTATACTTCTGGGATTAACTGTGGCAACTCAACATTATCCCTGGGAGTCTGTTTTGCCTGCACCTAAGGGACTTTCCCACGTGTGCTTCTCCTGGGTGATGCAATGTTTAGAATTTAGGAAAACATGTATTCTGTTCACTTCAGCAAGTCAAGTTAAATGCTAAAGAAAAGAAAAGTTGATCTTACAATTCTTTTCCATTACAGCTGTTTTTGTGCATTTTGGAGAAAGCAATGATGGGAAAAGTAAGCAGAAAACTTTACTTTCTCAGAAATACAACTGCCCTCTGATAAATGAATTCAAAAGGGGCGTGTGCACATATGTGCACACTCTGAACATACCATGAACAGAAAGCAGATCAGATGTAACACTGCTGCCTTAGAGCTCTTGTACAGATGATATCTAGAGATTTTAAAATTTGCAAGTTATTAATAATTCCTTCTAACTACCCTGGAAAATACAATGAACTAGTGGGCAAAATAAAATCTAACTGAAACTCTACTTCACCTATTTCAAAGTTGAAGTCTGGCATCTATATTGCACTCTCATCCTTCTTCAACAATTTACCTATGGCAAAACACATACTGAAATAGAACAAGGCATCAGTCAGCGCTTCCCTTGCTGTTACACATTCACCTTCATCTACYTGCAAAATCCGAATACGCATTCTCTCTCCTGAGCATCTTTTCGTCTTGACAGTTTGGTTCTGTTCCTTTAATCCAAGTAGAGAAGACCCCAACAAGTACGTATGCCTCCCCAGCACACACACCACAGAAGGAATGCAGTGTTGGCTCAGTGGCAACTGGAGTTCAGATAGCTTTCTGAATCGAGTGGAAAGAAGGATCTAAGCTACACAAGCTCCAATTAAAGCAGAAGAGCTTAAACTAAGGCAATCTATTTATTAAAAATATTTTAGCAGCTGTAACCAATGTGGATGAAAAGTAGTATCAGAGGCTGCACAGTGGCTGTTGTGCTGTTTTTAAACACATTTTCCACTAGGGTTAGGAATGATCAAGAGACTCATCATCTCAACGAGTGCTCTTACTGTAAACAGCTAATGTCAAAAGTCAGACCCGTAATAAATATATGCATTTAATAATCTCACTCCTGAGACATGCAGTTCTGTTACAGACTAAAATGGGTACAGAAAGAACCAAAAAATATAGGCTAACGTAAGCCCTTTGTTTTCTTCAGTATTACTTGTAAAGAGATGAACTTGAACATGTAGAACAAATTACCTTTCATAATCCCTGCGAGGGTGCTCAGGATGCACATGGGACTGATTCCCCACAGGCATACAAGTATTAACAAGAGTTCAACAGACCTTCCCTCATCTAGATCAATGTCTTTCTGCACATGCATCTTTTTCCTTTCCTTGTTTGCTACATGCTCGTTCGCTCTACAACTGTTTAAGTTTCCTAAAATCAGATGACTGCAATGGTCAAACTAATGCATGGAGGAAAAAGAAAACAAACAAAACACAAAAAAACCAGCACAGCATGCCCTAGCATTTCTTACACTTGCAACAGGATAATAAATACCAGAAAGGAAGCACCATGAATCTGAACATTGTATTATTACTATTATTAAACAAACAGTCTATATATTTGCATTTCATTAGCTCCCTGTGGTGGCAAAACTATAAAAGTTATCAGAGACAAAAAATTAAGTAGCCAATAGCAAAGATTTCAAATACACTTACAGAACCACATGGTTTTACAGCTGCTTTACGTAATAATAAAAATGTAATACACGGTAGGTTTTTGGCAGCATGAGGAGAGACAGCATCAAATAGCAATAACAGAGTAAGTACAAATGATCTCTTTTGAACAATTAAGCAATTTTAGAAGCACCACTATGTCCAAGAGCTAATGGGTCCAAAGAGACATAAAGGTCAAAAGTGTGAGTTTCTCTCTACTGACCAGATAACACATACATGGCCCTTAGGAAGAGAAGATAATTGCATAATCATATTATATAATCCCTACTAGAAAACAATCCTATACAATACCCAGCACATTAAAAAAAAAAAAAAAAGAAAAAGAAATATCTTTCCTACAGAAGCCAAAAGCAAGAAGCAATCTTCCATACAGCTGTCTCGGCCTAATTAATAAATGAAGAAAAAAAAAAAAAGGAAAGGAAAGAAATGCTTACTGTCATTGCATATACTAGTTGAGAGAAAGAAAGCCACTGGATATATATAAAACAGTAAGGTGCTCGAATAGTTCAATAATGAATTTTATACATTAAAACTCACAACTCTTGTAGTGACCTTCAACTCTAATAACATGAACATAGACAAATACAAACACTTGCTTCTGAAAGCAGTTCATTCACTATCTTCAGCAAGGGCAGAAATTTAGCACTTGATCTCATGTTGTTTATGACACATTACATGTTCTCATGACCCCAAAGTGAAGTTTAGATACATCGTCTTGACTAGAAACCTTTTAAGGTAATAAAATACACTTTTCTAATGACCAAAGAATACCATGCAAATGAAGATGACAAATGTCAATTCCTATGTGTTCCTCACACTCAGGATTATCCCAATTGACCATTTAAGCACTTCAAAAACACTTTTTCCTGTCTCCCTTTTATCAAGCTCTTCTGATTCATGATCTGAATACTTAATTCAAAAAATCTATGTACACATTCAGTAGTTCAGTTGATCACTGCTACTTCATTTGCAAGTAAATTAATAAAACAAGATAGATTTTATTTGTTCGGTTTTTAAATTCCTCATAACCATTTGCTTTCTGTCGACAGGAGAACCTTGCCTCTTCAGTTTCCCAGCAGACACGGGCTGCAGAGTTTGACAAAGGTAATGGCTTACTGCAGAAAGATTGGTGCGAGTGTTAGGAAAGAGAAGGGGCCAGAACCAGTTCTGTGCAGCAGGAAAAGAAGGCAGGAAGACACTAACACTGTTCTTCACAAGCCTGTGATGGTTTGCAGAAGAGGGCCACTGCCACGGGCCAGAACAGGCACACTGGCTCTCTTCTGCAAAGCTTACATCACACTGGTGAGTTGGTACACACTAGACTGCAATGAAGAAATAGCCTGGAAGAGAAATGCAAAGAGCCGTGAATCTGCTTAAGAGACTGTCAGGTTTGCTACTGGGAAAAAGGATTTGGCAAAATACATTTTTTCTCCCTAGGTTCTCCACTTCCAAGGTAAATATGTGACTTCACCCCACACATTCCCAGTCTTCCCCAGTGTGTAATAGTTCAGTTATCAGCTTTAGCACCTTTCTCTTTTTCTGTTCTTTCTGAATCAATGAAGACTGCTGCAAATTGAATAGACTTCACAAGCTACCACACAATTCTCCTTCCCAGATCCACACCCCATTTGGGCTCCTTCCTTTGCTCTCTTTAAGCCAAACTGATCACAAACAAATCCCATCCAGCTGTTCAGTCAACCACAATAAGAGAGAGATCATGGCATGTCCCCACTTTTCCTCAGCCTTTTACTCCACTTCTACCTGCCTAGACCTTGCCAGTTCATCACATCTCCAGTGCAAAGCATTACCATCCCAAGGCTCTACTGTCCTATCCCTATTTTTTAATCTTTCCTGACAAAATCCAGTACTAGATACTGAAGATGTCGTAAATAGCTAGTTCTGTGATATTTAGCACTGCAATGAAACATGTACCTGAGCAATCTCAGTGCTAAATTATCTAAAAGCATAACTTTACATCTCTGCATAAAGAACAAAATCTACTATGAAAAGCAAAGCAAATATCCTTGTAAAGTGATGTAGAAGTCACAGCTTGCACCATCTACATGCATCTAAATTTGCAATTGCTGTGGAAAAAAATATCTACAAGACACACCTGATATATTGCAAAAGCTCAAATATAACAGAATATTTATAGTCATTAGGAGTTAAGTACACACACTGAATACTAAGTACTTTAAATTGGAATGTCTCAGCACATGTAATAGCTCTGCAATTTAACTAATATTTCTCTAACAAATAGTTACAGTCCTTCTAGTTATTGAGGCGGAAGGTGAAGTGGGAGCACAAAGACAGCAAAGAAAGAGATTAGCTGTTGGACACCTTTATTATTTCTCTGCTACTATCCAGAAAAAAACTAATATATCTCAAAACACATTATCCTATTACAATGTAGTAGTATCATAAAGTAACAGCTGTGATAACCTTGATGTGCATAAAACCGGAAAATAACCAAATCACATATTCAAGATACTACAATAGCTGCTGAATAAAACAACTCACTTATTTACTTCAATCAGATAAGAAAAAAATGCAATGTCAGAACATAAGCAGAACTTAATTTTTTGGGGAGGTGGCATGGAYAGGGAGACATCTACAAGCCCAAGGACTAAGCCTATTTTATTATTAAAGAATATTTAAACATAGCTGGAAATTTACATACTGCTTTGCAAACACAGACAAGAAGAAAAGAAGTCCTTTGCCCTGAAAATTTTACAGTCTAAATTCAACAATTCAGCATGTAGGTTAACCCTTCACAAAGGCAAAGAGAAGTGGCTGAGTGATAGAAAATGAGGGATTGTTTTAAAAAGCAAAACTTAAGAAGAAAAGAGGCAGGAACTCTTCCATAAAGGGCAGAAGTTGAACATTTTGTGTCTAAAAGCAACACCGAGTGGAACAAGGTAACAGAAAAGAGACCAAAGTTAGTGGACTAGAGTGAGGGTAAGAAGGACAACAGGGAAAAGGGGGACAGAAAAGCAGAAACTGCGTATTTGGTGGGTACTCCACTAATAAAGTAAAAAGGCCCCTTTTGGGTCATCTAATTCAATATCCTGTTCCTGACAGTGGCAAGAACAGATACTATTTAGAGGGAATACATGACTGTGGCCACTATCTCCAGTCTATTCCCCTTGTACTCCCACAGCATCCAGAGCCACTGGATTAGGGATGATAAAGGGTACATCCCCGATTTCTCTCTTTGTATCTGTTTATCTGGTGCCCATAAATTTGTTCAGCCCATTTTCAAATGTGCTGATACTATTTGCCTCCACAACCTCCTGCAGCAACAGATTCCTGAATTCCACTGCCTGTACACAAGGACTTTATCTGTTTTAGAGTGACCCCCAGCAGTTTCAGTGAATTTTCAAATACTATTTCAAATACTACAGGATTTAGTGAGTAAGAGATCTTGTCACGCTTCTCTTCCAGTGGCTAATGAAGGAGGGTGTGTTCCTTTAGGAGACAGAGGTTCACTGGGCCTTCAACAACTTAAGTCTGCAGCTTCCTGTCTTTAATACTAGTCTACATTGATTGATATCCACTGAGTTTTAAGTGATTTTTGAACTTTCCTACCCTTTTTCGTCTTGCTTACCTGTTTCCCTCTCTTCCTTCCTCCCCCYCCCTCTATTTCTGCATTGGCCTTTCTCTCACTCCATTCCTTTCTTGCTATCACTCCCCTAATTTTCTTTTCCCACTCCTCACCGTTGTTTTCTCGCTCACGCTCTTACTCATGCGCTTCTAAAGATATAGGAAGACAATCCATGGCTCAAGAGCCGCACGCAGCTCATGTAGCAGTTCGAGGAGGCCTGCAAAGATACAGTTGGGCACCTGTTACATGCATTGTATTCTGAAAGGTGTAGTAGGTTGTGCCTTCTTGTTTTACAGAGCATTGTGAGCAGTTAAAAGATTGTATAAACATGTTGACTTTATTGCTATGTGAATATTTTGCCTTGCAAGTGGGTGTATAATACAACAGTGCAGTGAAAACTATTGTGGCAGCTTGCATGCTGGCTTGTTATTTAAAACTCACTCATACCCAAGAAAAGGTTGGCCCATGGATGGCCCTCTCCATCCATGCAAGAGAAGGATGTCCCATCTCTTATGCTCCTTAAAGAGGGCAATAAGAAAGTGGAGCTAAATTGCTGGAGCTGAGAGAAAATTCAGCCTTCCTCCGCTTTCCACCTTTGCCACAACCCTTTCTTTCTGCAACTGGTGCAAAATTGTCTCAGCCATCCTGATGGGCCATCTCTCTGTGCCACCCCCTACACTCACCATTAATATCTCTATGCACAATATTGCTGTCCATAGGACACAAGACCTTCTGCCCAAAGTGGTTTGTGTCTCTACTCAAATTCCAGCTAGAAAGCACACCTTTCCACTTTTTCACCAACTCATTCATTCTCACAGTCTTATCAACACCAACAATATGATTAACCTCATATGGTGAGTAAGGGGATGGAAAAATATCGGGAAGATGTTATTCCAAAGAAAATGTTAAAATTTCACTAGAGGCTTAAATCCAGAGATGCTACTAAAAGACAAGCAGTATGGCACCTGAAAATAAACTGAAGACCTGACACYGGTTACATTCCCAGTGACAGCCTTCCTACGTCATTCTTGTAACTATTATACATCATCTTGCCCGAGTTCCTAGATCACTATAGTGTAGTGCTGAAGTTCAGTTTTAAGTAGGAGAGAAAGTATCAACACAGCTTTATGGAGAATTATAGTCAGATTCATGGTATTTTGAGATTTTATTTGGCATAGCCATTTAAAGTATACTGTCTTCTCCCTCTCACCCATGGTGCCCCCAAGTGTAAGTAACATAAATAGTTTTCTCAAAAAACAGAGCATAATGAAACATGATGTGATTCCCAAATTTAAAAAAATAAAATAAAATAAATCACACCATCAAAAACAAAACTAGACAATTCTTGCTGATGAACAACTTAAAAGGTAGTTAAGAAGGACACCAGCTATACATGCTTACATGCATCATCTAATATATCTCCTTTAAAAAGTTTACCAAGACACGTAGGAAATAATTAATGTGCAAATGTGATATTACAACAATCAGCTTGATTGATCAGAAATTTCTGATGAAATGACCTTTTGTGGTATATTACAGTATTGATATAACTGCTTTAAAACTGTATGTTATTACAACTGCGTGCATTTTAGCAATCTTTCAAAACCATCTGCAACAGTTAAGCACCGCTTTAATTAAAATATACTGCAATTTCTTTACTGTTTATAGGCCATTTCTCAGAGCAGCCAGAGTCTATGCTTGTTCAGAATACCAAATAATACATTAAAACTTTCTGGAAGTTGTCCACTTGAAAATTTCAAATGTATGACACATCCATAACAGTGATCACCTAAATAAGCATTTTAACATTTAAGTGGGGATTGTCAGTCTGCAGGTAAAACATTTTGGACAGTTATCCTGACAGGCTTCCTTGTGTAATGATCATTACTGCACTGAAGCTCTTCTGGTGTCTCCTAAAACCCTGATGAATTTCTGGGCCCATACAAAAAGATTTCTCCCCTGCTTCCCCCATCAACTTATCTATTGTGAAAAGCCACCTTTAGCTTCAGAATTAATTTTTAACATTTGTGGGGGTTTTTTTCACTCCTGTTTGCAATTCTCAGCAGGAGCTCAGGCATTAAAGAAAAGAAAACAAACAAACAAACAAAMAAAAAAACCTACTGGTTTCTCCTTAACAGACACTGGAATTAGCTTCATTGGCAAAAATCTATTGCTCAGAAATCCACAGCAGAAAGAACATTAAATACTAGCAGCTCACCCACCACAGGAATACCTCTATTCTAGCCAGTAACATTTACTACTGCCTTTGCAATTCTCTGCAACATTTCAAGATTGTCTAGGCTTCCAGTGAGCCCAACAGCTCCAGAGGGAAAGATCAGAAATGCAGTTCTCTAATCTCTTGGACAATCTTTAATACTGATACAAAGAAAATGTAAAATACATCCACTGGCATCCTGATTTGGTTTACACTCACTGTTGACTAAAAGTTGAAGACCTTGGAGGAATCAAGCCTTAAATTCTGCACTGCTTCACAGAAAGATAGAAGCAAAGAAATTTAACAGGACTCTACATCATTAATCGTACAGCCTCCTTAATCCAATTACTTTGTATTTTCTCTTAAACAAATGAACTGCCAAAACTTGGCCTGGGCCCAGTTTTCAAAACAGCTCAACTAAATCTTACCTGATCTAGATTTTAAGTTGTGAAATCATGCAGGAGAAGGGGAAGAATCAAACACTACCTCTAATACAAGTTACAATCTGATTGACCCGCTCTCCTCTTCTTCCCCACCTCCCATCCCAGGGAGCCCAGGTTAATGAAGAATGCTGCTCGTTTGATGATGCAGTTAAGAATACAGATCTGTGTTATATTCTCCTGGTAATGTCAATTAGTCTCTCACACACAGAAAATATTTATTAAATGCACTGTAGTAACCATTACACTTTCCACAAATGCCTTGGAAGATCAATTGCATGCTGCTGAAATTTGCAAATTGGCAAGGGAATCAAGAAACCCCCTCTGAATTCCACATGTACAGTGTTTACTTTGACAGTTTTTGTTTATTTATAGTACTTGACAATACATGTTCTCTAGTTCATCTTGTAAAGTAATGAAGCAAGTATTTACACCTGCAGTGTTAAGCCTCAGAGGGAAAAATACGTATAAACTTAAGCCATTCAAATAAATGTACAGATTGGTGAGATTCTACTATAATGACTAAATAATATCATTAATTTAACTTAGTCTAAAGCACTTACTTTGGTAGAGAAAGCCTAGCCCTTAACTTTGTATATGGTATACAAGTCTATACAGATGTGCAATAATCTCTTAACCCATTCACATAAAATCATATGTCCTTCTTGTTTAGTACATTAAATACTTTTAAAGGAGTGCTATACGGAAGACTGGGGTCTCCCACTTAAAATTACACAAGACTACAGGCAGAGGCTGTAGAAGTTTTGCTATGCACAAGCTTGTCAATAACCTTAATCCATTGACGTAACTTCTATGAGTGCAGGTGAGCTCTGTCTCCACCCCAGAGCATCCCCTTCACCAGCAGGACCACGCTTGATCTGGCATCAGACTACATCTTATCTGACCTCAGGACCAATCCCTTCTACAAAAGCCATAAAACTCTGTTCCTACCAACCTGCCCTTGTGGAAATCCTCAAAACACAAAAACTTCCCCTATCACACTATCAGTCCCCTAGATTTTCTAGTTCTCTGTGGAAATTTTGTATTCTTATAGAAAGACAAGGCAGAATCAAGCCCTTAAAGTGTACTCCACATACAGTGTTTCCTATTTATGTCTATAAAGTACCATGCACGTCTCATAAATATTTCTTAAAACAAAACCAGACACATAACCCATTGCTATGCACGCATCCAAGTATAAAAATCAAGACAGGCAAAGCTGGAAGGCAACTGAAATTACACCAAATTAAAGACTGCATAACCGAGACAAAATATTAGAATATCTGTCTAATAAAACATATATGCAGCATAATAAATACAGCTGCATAGTGCCCTCCAAGGGCAACAAAGCTGAAAGTCAAATAATAAAAATTAAGTAGTATACAAGAGAGCACGCACAGGAGGGATTTCAATCCTCTTTGTTCTTAGCCATGATACAATTTCACAGCCGCTCTCAAGATTCATCGTTGTGATATTTGGCATGCAAGAGCACAGAATGTAGTTCATTGGGGAATTACTGAGCCAGGATGCGCCAAACAAAATCTACCACAGAACGAGCCAGCTACTGCCACAGGATCCGAGGAACCTTGCCATTAAAATGTTTCTGATTTTTAAAGGAAATTCACAAAAACAGTTCACTGTCTTCAGAAATGTGAATTCTTGTAATATTAAACTAATCGACCCACAGTAAAGAAGCTGCTCCTATGCAGCTATTGTCTGAAGACATCAAGCAGAGGACTTCGCCTGCAGGAATTGCAACCTACATATACTTGGAATTCACCAACTATATCAATAGTATTATTTTTATGGTTTGCAAAATAGACCATACGCAGCTGCTGAGGATCGCTAAATTAGTTAATACACTGTTTCAAAAGGAAGAGTTATTTCTCCAGGGATCATGTGCCAAACAAAGGGGGAAGGGAATGGTGAACCACTGGTAGTTTATACAACAAAAGACATTTTTCAACTACACACAGCAATAATTATGAAAATCTTTCCTATCCTATAGTTTGAAACGTCTTACAGAAAAAAAACCTATTTCAGAGAAACAACAACAACAACAGGAGTGCTAAAGCCACTTTCGTAAGCTGAGAATTCAAATTAAACATGATCTGCATTGTAGTCACAAGATAAAAATGCATGCAATTTTTTTTTTCTAAACAAGGAAATAAAACCCCGCATTTATGCCATTTTTGATCTAATAATTTGAGTGTGTACATGAAGGAAAAACGGTCTTACTGAAATTAAAATTTTTAATTACAAAATATAAGACCAGAAAATTTATGCTAGAGTATGACTATGTTCAGGAAAGTCTTCAAAGCATGAAAATAAAAAAAAAATTGATACTATAATTTAATGATGACAGTACATCCTTAGATAATACTCTAGATTTAAAAGCAAAAGCACTTAAAGCATTATTAGAGCTGGAGATATTTGGAAAGTACATTTGCAAAAAATTCCAAGCACCATAAAAACAACTGTAATCAAAACAAATGCTACACTTTCACAGTACATAGATGAAATATATTAATTAGAAAAATAAACCACTGAGTTCAAAACTGCCTTTGMGCCACACATTTTCTGCAGACTTCTCCCTAGCCAAGAAATCTTACTTCCACATTGCAAAGTTTTGAAAACTCTGGATATTCCACATATTAGACTGGAGAGCACTTCTCCCCACCATCTATACAGAGACATATATTTATTAAGTGCTGACAGCTAACTTTCACAAGACCCTTAGGGAGATCTGGTCTTTATTCTGTGAATTTACAAAAACTGGGCTGAAGGAGCCAGGAAACACAACTGTATTTTATTATTATTTAAATAATGAATTTGTGATAGCATTTCACTCTGAAGCGATTGTAAGCCTTGCAGGCAAATGTCTCTTTCCGTAAAGGTTTGAAAATTATTTTTAAGTAACAGCTGGTCTTGCCTATATGGCCTTAAATGAGCCATGTGGAGACAAACTTGTTTCAGTTTGGGTAAGAAAGATTAAAAAACATTAATTCTAGTTAATATCCATTTTGGTCCCTCTACACAGATGGGAAAAATAACATTAAATTACCATGCTTACATACAGTCAATACCAGACACCCAATAAAGCATAAACTCAAAGCCCTGCTCCTAACACRACCGATGCACACAGTTGCAGCAGAACAGCTAAGCTCAAGGCAGCCTGCAACAAAGGAGATTTACATTCATTTTTCCACTTTGCCACAGACTTCCTGTGTGACCTTGGACAAGTCACTTGTTTTTCCCCATTTTACAGATGGGTAGTTGCAGCACACAGAAATCATTTATTTCACAACCTCATAGTAATTAGCAGGCTTACGAACAGGAGATGCGCAGATATGGAGGTCAAATAAATGACATAAAGAGTATAAATGGTACTTAAAGCTTTAATCAACTCCTACCAAAGCTCTGAAAACCTGGCCATCGTGACAGAACCAAAGCTTTGGCACAAGATTCACAAGTGTTATCTACAAATGTAGCATCTGCAGACAGTCGTGGATGCAGACTTCCAAGACCCAGTGCAAAGACATGATATATGCTATCACAAACACCTACAGAAACCAAAAGTCCAAAGTCTCCAGATATCTTATTTAAATTATAACTCAAAAATTACGACTTTCTGTTATAATACAAAATAGGAAGAGAAATCATCAGGTACCATCTTAAGAGATTTGAAATACTTCAGATCTACACAGTTATTCTCCAGTTCATATTAACCACTAACCACCTTTTGAATTTGAAAGCCACATTTAACTTTCATAACAACATCAATATCAGAAACAAATCATCCTGCAGACAACAGAAAATTAAAGATGTCTAAAATGCTAGCCTACTGAAAAAAAAATGAAGAGAAGTAAGAACCATTCAAAATTAACAAAATGCTACACATATGCTACACTGGGACATTTACCAGGACAGCACTGTCTCCCTCAGGAACCCACAAATTTGTGAAATGTATTAAATATATACTGTTTAGAAAAAGTCTTCAAGTCCAAAATCTATTTCTTTAAAGGAAGGCCAAACATACACTGTATTTCCACGCAGATAACCTCTGTCTCTGTATAAATTGTACTATCCTGCATAGAATTAGAATCACAATCTAGGGAGGGAAACATTACGAGCAAAGGGATTACAGGAGATGATGAAGCAGTCCATGAGAGGCCAGGGCCAGGTGAGCATTTGGGGGACAGAAGCAAGCTATGGAAAACCAGAAGCAAGGAAACTACTGAGGGGAGAGGAAATTCTGGGATAAACTTTCCCTCATATTACCCACATATGTGTAAAACCCACACAGTGGCTCAATCACAGGGTGTTGAGTGTATTTTGGGTTTGGGGTTTTTTTTGGTTGTTTTTCTTAAACAGATGATCTGTGGGATACACACATGAAAATATGGTCATTGCAAGCTACAAAAATAAAAATGAAACTCATTTGTTTTTAAGTTATTTTAAATATCAAATGGTTTTCATTATTTGCAATTGCATCTTATATGTGATGTTTTACAAGAAGAAATATAAAACGGTTCTTACTAAAAATCATTTAGAACCTAAAGCTTTTTCTTTCAACATGCTCAGTTGCTCTGAGCGTGTTAAATACCTTGAACTCCCATTACTGCAGTAAGAGTGGAAGAAGAGCAGCACTTTGCAGTGAGGCCAAAAATTAAAGCATGACCAACTTTGAATTGCTATCAAACCCAGGGCATTGGATAAAACAACATGGGAAAATAAAAGAATGGCAGTGAGGGGTATAAGACCAAGCATCCAGTGGTGGGGGAAGGGGAGGGGAGTCCTACATTTCCAAAATAACACAGATTCTTTTTTGTTAAGATACAGTTTCAGAGGCACTTAAGTAATGCAGGATCCTATTCCATTTTCAAAAGTGGCTTTGAGACTTTTGGTCCCCTAAAGTTGATAGCAGAACAGATGTTACCTTGTGTCTTATATAGCTACCTGAATATGTGAGTTCTGAGATAAGTCTTGCAGGAGAGGGTGAGGTTCCTCTAAAAAGAAAGGAATCCCCCCTCTGCTTCCCACAGTAACACCTGAAAAAATGTGCAGAGGTGCAGGACAAAAGGCACAAAGACAGCAGAGATGGGGGGCTTGAGGTCAGAAGAAAGGTGAGGATAATCAAAGCACCAAAGAAGGAAATTGAAACTAAGTTCTGAAACTATGTTTTTAATACCTCATTCACAGCATGTTAATAATGTTCATATGGGGGGGGGGGAATAAAGGAAAGCAGTGACACTGCTAGCAGGTTTTCCCAGAACAAGTTTTGGCAACTTTAAACAACATGCAGCAACTAGAGTCTCTCAAATGCTTAATCTCCTCACACTCACAAATTGACTATTTCTATTTCTTCTACAAGAGGTGAACTTTCTCCGTAACTGTGATAGCTGAAACTCATCTCACTGTTGTGGCGATCAGCACCTGCCTACCCTTTTACAAACCAGCTGCTACAGAGGTAAACTCCCTGTGCTCCCCTGTGCAATTTGAATCTGGCTAGCCATAAGCAGAGCTGTTCTCCTTCACTCTCACCACTAATTTTAATAAAGTAAGATGACTTCCACCCCAAGATAAGCAAGACCAAAAACCCCTTTGATCACACACACACCAAGAAAAAAAAAAAAAACCCTCTGTCCTTTTCTTCCTACTTATCAACATATCAACAGACAGTAAGAACTATGCCAGTTTCACAGTATTTTTTTTTAAGACTTGCCAACCTTCAATGTCATTCATTTGAAGGTTGGAAGGAATGCGGAATACCTGCAGTTACATTATGGGCAGAGATTAATGGTCACTACTTGTACTATGAACTAATTTTTACCATTAGAACTATCTATAAAGGCTGAAACAACACAAAGTTATTGTGTGTGCCTTGCAGTGCATTATCTTCAGTGGTCTATGTAATAAAAAAATCACAACCATGTTTTGACAGGTAGTCTGCTAGCTCATTTTTACCCATGAGTGATGCCAATTCAGACAAGGACAAATTAGGGTTCCAATATTATTTACACAAACTTTCAGATGAAACCTGCGATCTGACATACTTACACACTACCACAACATTTGACAGATCTAAGTTCAAAATGCAATCCTAGCCCCTTGATCATCCAGACTGGGGTAACTACAAGTCGCACTTCCTTTCTGATCCATGTTTCTGTTTTTTTTTCCAATGAAAATCAGGGTATGGTGGGAGGAGGAGGGGAGAGCATCTGGACTTCATCCTGATCAGAGTCAGGATGCAGACAGGACAAACGTTTCCAACCCAAAAGCTGGAAGCTCCAGTGATACAAGGGTAGTCACTACTGTCACTAAAATAATATTGGCATAATTGAAGGTTTCAGAGCTCATTAGTTATCTTCCAAACAGCACAAAATCTTAGTATTATATATAAAAAAAAAAACAACACATTTTTGCCTAGCCAGTTACTAAAGCATTGTAATTCATTTAGATGAATACTTAAAACACATCCTAGAAAATACTTCTATGACATTGATTCACTATATAAATAAATCAAAAAAGCTTATCATACCCTAAGCCACTCTCCTTTCCCCTAAGCATCACCCACTGGTAACACTGTCAAAAGATCATAGCATTTGTTGAAGGGCCAGTGAGTTTTTTAATGAGTCTACTTAAGTGAGAATGTCTTTTTCAGCCTAGACTTCTATTATACTCACATGCCTCATCCCATTCCTAGTTTCATTAATTTTGATCCTTCAGATTGGTCCTGAAAGTGTGGCTCTGGACCTGTTAGGCTAACTCATGCCAATGTTTCCCTGCAGACTACCAGCAGCAAAAAGCTTCAGTAAAAAGGTTTATGTGCATTTGTGGGTGACAACTCAATACTAAAAAGATTGACTTAGGTATTTATAAACAGCATTTTCTTTTGATTGTTGCTGCTACCAACATCAAAAGGCCTCAAACCTAGTCCAGCCACAGCAAGAAGACAGGAACGGAGTCATGCTTTGGCAGCTACAGTGAACACAGACTAGATTGAAAGCAACCTTCTTGAATGAACAGGCACAAACGAAGATTTTACACAACTACTGTCTTCTCCCCAAATACAAAGAGGCTTGGGCCACCAGGCAATGAACCAAATCAACCTGCCAGATGCTTTAAACAAAAGGTACAAGTTTCTAAAACATACTTAAAAACAAGAGTTTCCATAAAAGGCAACAGAGTATCTCTGCTTCATCAGCTAACATGTGCTTCTGTAGGGCACCTGCTGAGTGATGAACTCACACTTCTCTTCCACTGTAAGTTACTGTTTAGAACAGAACTCTCTGAGCTAGAAAGCTCATAGCTTTTTACTGTTTTCTGCTTCTTTGGCAGGAGTCTTATTTATATAAGATTAGTGCAAGCAGTCAAGCATTAGATTTATAAACCAGAAAAAACAAACCAAGAGCAAGTTTTCACACTCTTCTTTACAGGACAGTTTCAGAAACATACACACAAGCAGTATGACAGATTCAAATGCTATTATTAAAAAACAAAATAAAAAACACCCAGAAAACTCGTATCAAAACACATAACATCTCTGCAGTCCTTTCCTCCCCCCCCCCCCGCCGCCAACCCCTTGGAAACTAACATCATCCAAGCATTCACAAAAGTACTTTAAGCCATCTAAACAGTCATTCCTCTGCTCTATCCAGAACCTCTGCGGACAATAACAACTAACACGAAACACACATTAGCCCCTCACCTTCCCCCGCCCTCCCCAGGGGAGGAATCAATACAAACCTGCAGTTGGGAGGTGGATCTAAGGTGATGTCAGCCAATTCCTTCTGAATCCTGTGGCAACAAAAGCAAGAAAGAACAAAGGTAAGTCACTGTGTGGGATCGCAGTTAACACGTACTCCTTACACACATACTGTCACCATGAGTTTGCAACACTGCATAATAGAAGAGCGCTCAGTTGTAGCCTCCCACCAGTCCAAACACACTGAACAGGACAGGCACCCTATTACAGTCAGAAAAGCAGACAGGCACTGTGCACTGAACCCAGACAGGTGCACTGCTGTACACTCCCATAAAGATGCCAGCCACACAGGTACAGTGGAAAAGACTGTCCTCTTTACTCTTGCCAACCTGCCTGTAAATGAGGGACATCCTCTGCAAATGTGATGCACAAGGCGCTAGGACGAAAGTGCAGTCTGAGAAGGAATTTTGTCTTGCTGGAATTGAGAGAAACATTCACTGCCAAATTGGCTTCCCCCCTCTCCATCACCATCCTGAGAAAAAACACCAGCCCCAGGGGAGTGAATAACTGAGCTATTCCCAAGGACACTTAAAAGAAGGTGAAAATCTGCATATTTCCAAGGCTGCCACATATTCCTGCCCTTCAATTCTCCCTTTTCCTCACCCCCAAAACACCAAACAACAACCATGTCCCTTCCCTCAGGACTTCAGCCACTCCTCTCTTCACCACGTTCAGACAACACCCTGCCCTCCCTCACCAGACTATTCTGGGCTTACATAGCACCACACTGCTCTTGCCACAGAACGCCCAACCAGCTATCATCCCCTTCCCTGGAGTCCCATTACTTTCACTCAGGCTTCCCCTCCAAATTTCCCCACCCAGCACTGAGTCTGGCTCCCTTCCCCTTTAAACTCAACCAGCATCTTCTGCCTCTCTTCTACTTGCCACATGCAACAAGAACCACCGTCTTTCTGTATTAGGCACTTCACAATCAGCAGGCTTTTAAAACTATCTTATTTTCAAAATAGCTAAGAGAACCACACGTAAACATCACTTGCCACTATCTATACAAGTCTCCCAAGGAAACGTGCTGAGTGGAGATCTGGAATAACCAAACTGCCTAAATTCTACAAAACCACAGCAAACTCTTAGTTGCAATGGCAGAGCATTTGCATAAAACCCCAGCCACTTTTGACATCTACRGATATAACCTTTCTGTGACGTTTGACAAAGCTTTTCAGTGAGATGGACTGTTATTCTTAYTGAAGTACTGAAAGTTTGGTTAAGAACTTTATTTACCAGCTTAGCTTTCTGGAGCAGGATGGTGCTAAATTTAGGTGAAACAGAGTAAATGAAAAAGGGTAACGATGTTTTAACTGAACGACTCCAAGAGTCTGTCCAGGTGAAGAGAACTGACTGATGTAGCTGGAATTACTACAGTTCTATGCAGACATCTCCCCCCGATACAGACATTATTCTGGAAAGAAAGTATTTTTTTTTCCCCTCAAAAAACCCACTGTGCCTTTTAAGAAAAAAGTATTTTAGAATAGAATGTCCACAAGTGGACCTGCTGTGGATTATTTACTCTAGTCAATGTACAGCTATACAGAAAAAATTTAAAGTAAGTGTTGAGCAGACAGGAAAACAGTAATGTATTTGGTGGAAAAGATTTGGCACTATACTACACCACTTGTGCTCATATATGCTTTCTTTCATTAAGAGAACTCAAAATTCTTCACAGATGTTAATTAACCCTCAAAGTAGTCCTGTAAGTAAAAAGCCATTATATATCAACCCCTTTCTACAGAGGGGGAAACTGATATAGAAATTAAATGTTACTCAAGACCACTCAGCTTCCACTAGTAGAAAAGGAATTAAGCTCCCACACGCCATTCCTGAAACATCCCTATATCTGATGCTAATAAGGAAAATGGAAAAGACAGCAGAAATAATTGGGGGACAGAAAAAGTCTGGAGAAAAAGAAAGAAAAATATTTGGGGTGGAATGGAGGAAGAAGCAGGAAGAGAGATCATAGAGCAGTAATGTCGGGCAGACACTCCTTACTGCACAGAGATGCTGAAAAAAGTGAGACGATGGCAGCTTTGTGTGGAAAGGTTGAACACAAGTGCTAGAGATGAGGAATGGGAACAACAAGGGAGCAGCAGGAAAAAGGAGCAAAAGAAAATGAGGAAGGAGAAAAGATACAGTGAAGCAGTAAAAAAAACTAACTGCAGCCTCACCTCTTGGCACTGGTAGATAGCAGCTTAGAGTTTTTACTCATGCTGACTTTGCTCTCCTTCTTCTTAGGTGTGCTTGCCTCTTTCTCTGTCTGTTGGTTGGAGGATGAAGATGAGGAGGAGCTGGTGCTGGCCCTCGAATCGTCATCCGACATAGCGACCCCCCCACCACACACCCCAACCTGGAGAGGAGACACCATAGGGTGTGGGGAACAAACAGTGAACACAAACACACAGAGAAAGGCAGCTGACAATCTTGCTCTGTGTCTGGGTCATGCTCCTTCTAAAAAGTCCTCATGTCTCCCTCTCCTCTTCAGGCCCTACAGTTGGAGCAGGAGGAGCAGTTGGCTCCCCTGCACTAGTTACACTGAGGAGGAAGGGACTTTTAAAGCTTCTTCTCAGAAAGCAAGTGAGGAATGAGAGGAGAGGGACTGGACTGCAAGGATCAAGGAAGCTCAAAGCAATTCCTTCTAATCTTCCTCCAAACTGCATACACAAGAGGAGCCATCACCACCCACCACTATCCAGCCTAGGGGTGTAGGAAATAAAAACAGAGCAGCTTCGGTCTCTTGAGTTCCCTGGAAGCATGTGGGGGAGGGAGGAAGGGATAAGAGGACCACCACTGCCAGCACTAAAATGGAAGTGGGGCATCACTAGCTACAGGGGGAGACCCCGAAGGAGGATCTGTAACCTGTAGGGGAAGAAACCCATGCCTGCTGGATCCAGAGTTGGGAGCGTGTGTCGGGAGAGGGGGGAAGGCTGGGAGGAATAAAAGGGAACAGCTAAATAGGGGCTGGGGTATGCTGAGGAGACCCACTAAGGCCCACGGCACAGGGGGCCCGTCAGGAAACAGGGAAGGGAGCGGAGGGTCTGTGTTGGGGGTGGGGGGGAGAGACGAGAAGGGCCAGGGCCTACAAGGGGTGAGAGCTGAGGGCCTGGGGAGGCCCGGGGGAGGCAGGGGGCAGAGAAGGCAGCAGCGGGGCGGACAGCCGGGTGTGGAGGGCAGCTCGGTGCCCCCGGGGGGATAGGAAAGGAGGGCGAGCACGGCGGGCGGCAAAGGGCAGGTCCCTATCCGACAGGGGCACCAAGTCGCCGGGGAGGGGGGCAGGGAGCGTGCGCGGGCGGCGGCGGCGGGGGGGATCCGCGGCCAGGGCACCCCGGGCCGGGAGGGGGGGCCCGACACACGGCCGCTTCCCTGCCGGGGCGCCGGGCCCCGGGCTGCCGCCGCCGGCCGCCCCCCGCGGGGGGGAGCCGGGGCGGGAGACTGCGGCCGCGCTGCCCCCTCCCGCGGGCCCCGCAGGGCCGGGCAGCGCCGGGGCCGGGGGGGCAGCGGTACCTGACAGCCCGGGCAGGATCCCTCTGCCCGCCGCTCCGCCGCCTCGCTGCCCATCGCCGGGCCAGCGCCGGCCCTGCCCCTCGCCCCTGCCCCCAGGGGCCGGCCGGGGCGGCGGGAAGGGCAGCGGGGGGTCCCCCGTCCCCCTACCTCTCCCTTTGTGTCTGGCTGCTCCTCCTCGGTGCGGCTGGGCCTGGCCACTCGTGTCTCTCTCGCTGGGAGAGAAGCGGAAGTGCTGCAACAGCAACTATTAAACAGGCAATGGCTTCCCTAGCTGCTTTCCCCCCCCAACACCGAGCGGGGGCTCGGGGGCGGCGGGGGGGCGCGATCCGCCGCGGCCTGGGACCGAGCAGGGCCGGGGGGGCCGAGCGGCGCAGGGGCCCCGACTCCGGGGCTGCAGAGGGCCAGCAGCCGCAATCCCCCGTCCCCGTCCCTCCCCGCCGGGAAGGAAGGAAGGAAGAAAGGGGCAAGCGGAGGGGGACGTGAGTTTTTAATGGAGACCCTCTGGGAAGTAATCTGCGAAGGGGTGAGGGGGGGTGAGGAATACCCCCCCCCCGGCTCCGGTTTCTGCTTCGGGGCGAAAGCCCCAAAGGGACGAGCCCGAGGCAGGTGGCGGGGAGAGGGGACACGCTCCTGGTGCTGCTTTTTTAAGGCTGAGAGGCGATTATTAGGGTTGGGGGGGGGAGCTGTTTGGTTTCCCCTTATTCTTACAACTGTTTCAGCCCCAAAGCTTCTCCCTTTCCTCACCTGCTTTGTCCTTCCAGCAGCAGCAACTTCTCACCTGTCTCAGTTGGAAAGCAATAAAAAAAAAAAAGCCTAGCCCAAACCCCCCACGGCAAGCGAGCCCAAAAGGATCCCCCAGCAGCTTTCCCGTCTCTCACCTGTTCCAGCCCTAAAGCAGCAGCTGTTTTCTTGCCTTCCTTCTCCTGGATCAGCCCCGGATCAACAGCGGGAGCAGCCGCTTCCCGCTTGCCTTGGCCCGGAGTTCAGGATTCCATTGTCCCCCACACTGCACTTGGTGACATCACTGACACACAAAGAAGGGGCACTTCGTGATGTCATCAACGCGTGCTGGGAGAGAAAACAAAATCCTGGGCTCGGGGCTTGGCAGCCGCAGAAAGGAAAAGCTGCTCCGGTTTTCCCAAGGTAAAAGTATTAGGGAATTTTTTTTTTAAGTCCACTGATTGGGAGCCCGTTTGTATGACAGGCGCTGCATTCAGTGGACTGGAGTGCTATTGTACTGGATTTTCGAGGCTTTTTACTCTTCTCCCCCAAATCTTTGCTGTCGCTCGCACACTCTCTGCCCACCAAGCAGAAAGAAAAAAAAAAAAAAATTTGGCAAGAGTGACCCACCATACCTACCACATGTTCAGAAGACCAGTACACTCGGTCACCTCTCCCTGTAGTCCTTGTAGGTTGCCATAGCTCTTAATTGAAGTGCTGGACCTATTCCTGAAGGGACAATAGGAATGAGCATTCCTATTGACTTTACTGGGGATAAATTTGGCTCAGTGCCGTCAGTTTCCACAGCATATCAAGAGATCACATATCGAATTACTTGATATCTTTAGTGGCCGAAAATATAATGAACTATCACCACCGTGCATCATAATAATGAATAGGACTTCGCATTTTTCATCGTTCCTTCTGTTTGAGGACCTCGCAGTGATCTGCAGGCTTAAATGAGCAGTAATTTCGACAAAGCCCGGCCAGTGACATTACGACATGACGCCTTAGGAGTCGGAGGGGTTAAATTATATAACCGTAGCCTGTAGGAGCGGCAGGGGACGGAGGGACACGGCGGCCCCCCGCGGAGCACGGGGCGAGGGACACCTCTGCCTAGAGCCACCTCGCGGGGGAGGGAGGCGGGGGAGGGCGCCGGGCGCTGACTGCTTTTGAAAACCCAGGCTTCCTGTCTCGGGCTTTCACCACATGACCCCGGCGGGTGACACGGTGCTGCCCGGCCCGGGCACAGCGCTGCGCTCCCCAGCCCCGGGCCCCGCCAGGAGGGAGGCGCTGCGCCTTGCCCCTCGCGCCAAGATGGCCCCAGCGGGCGGCGGCGGTTGGCGGGGGGCGACGGTTGGGCGCCCCGGGGGGCTCCCGCCTGGCCTGTTGGAGCCCCCAACGCAAGCTGCCTCGCCTGGGCGCTGCGCTCAGCGCCCCCCCCCCCCCCCCCGCCAGCCCTCACCCCGCGGCGTAACACAGAGTTGAAATGGGCGGCGTAGCTTCCCTGCAGGGGCTGCCCGTGGGCGCCGTGGTGGGGCACCTGCTGCTTTAGCGAGGCCGCAGGCTTGAACAGGGATGGAAACCTAAAGGCTGGCCTGGGTCGGAGACAGAATGGCTTCTTTTGGGGGCACTTTGGGGGATTTTCCTCAGGAAAAGGGGTGCTGGGCCAGCTGAAAGCACAGCTGTCTGGGGATGCCAAGCCCCTTGTCCTCGAGGCAGGGCTTCACAGGTTTGTAACTAACCACAAGGGTCAGGTCATAGCACTGATTTCTCACCATTGCAATCTGGTGATCCTAGGGCTAGAGGTGCCCCTGGAAGGGATGCCAGTGTGGGGACAATGTTTCCTTTTGTCACCCTTMCCTCCATTTCCTTGGTACACTGCATGTGCTGTTCCTCTCTCCTTTTTCTCTCTCTTTCTGCACCACTCAGCAGCACCTCATTTCACATGGGTTAGTCCCAAAGCTGCCTACACTCCCCACAGACTTGCTGCCCAGTCTCCCGTGTAGTTGAATAGCACAGGATATGAGAAGGATACACCAATGATACTGCAAGAGTCCTTTCTGACAAAAGAAGAAATTCCACTACAATTTCACATTTCCTGTTTGTTTGTTTATTTTTTGCTAACCCTCCTCTTCGGTCTTTGTTACCTGTGGTACCAGGTATTAGGCCTTGATGAATTGGTCTCTGGAAGCAGCTTGCTAGCAGAACCCACCTTTCTATTTTGAGCTATGGGAATAAAGCTTTTGAAGTCATGGTCATCCTCCCCCCCAATAACTTTGAAGCTTTGGCGTGTCTGCCATTAACAAAGGCTTCAAAGGCAAATAAATTTCATGAACACTGGCATTTAGATAAAGGAGGAAGATCTGGATCATTTAGTGCTCCCCACTGAAAGGGGTGCGTGGGGGGGAGAATTCAGCTACTTTATATCCAACAGCAATCAGCTGGTCTGTCAGCATTCTCCAAACTAGCCCATGAGGACAGTGGAGGATGGAGCTGGGAATATAGTGGTACATGTCAAGCAGCAAATGCAGGAGACAAGAAGACACAAAGCAGGCGATCAGGTTTCACAAAGTTCACTGCTTATGGAACAACTTTGTAAAAACAGAAAATCTTCGCTTTCACTAAAAACAAACCTCCATCCCTTTCCTGTCATCACAGGAAACATGCACCAAAGTCAAATGAGACAACAGATTAATAATGAAAGCCCTCCACTTCTGTAATAGAGGGTAGAGAATATGCAAAGATTGTTACAAAATCCCCCACACATTTTTTCCCTTCTTTATGTTAATAACCTTGGTAGGGGGTTATCCATAAACTAACTTTTTCTTGCAGCACACAATCCTGGGTAATCCTGTTCAAAGTAGTATGATGACCAGAAGCAGTGGTTAATTATTTTGAAGCCTACCCAGAAATGCATTCTCTGAAAGCACCTGCTAATGTCATCACTTGAGCAGCTGTTACAGTGGCAACTCCCCTTTTATGACTCACCTCATAGATGAGGCAATGTGCTGTTCTCCCATTCTAGCCATGTCTGACTCTGTAGCCATGGAGAGAAAAGTAGCTAAGAAGCCAACTTCTATGCCATCCACTGCCCAGGAGTGTTTTTGCAGCTTGCCTTGCTCCCACCCATGATTGTCCTCTCAGTCCTGCATGGACACTGAAGAACTGGAAAAGAGTCGAGGACATGGTCCTTACTCC
The DNA here is from genome assembly GCF_003343035.1 of Apteryx rowi. Classification (NCBI taxonomy): domain Eukaryota; kingdom Metazoa; phylum Chordata; class Aves; order Apterygiformes; family Apterygidae; genus Apteryx; species Apteryx rowi. Next base: position 134,082 of record NW_020448686.1, read on the forward strand.
AGAAAAAAGGAAGACTAGCTCCCCTAATCCAACCTCTTTCCATCTTGGGAATTTTGACAAAACGTCACTGATCTCCTGCTGCTTTTTTTTCTTCTTTTTTCGTAAAGTGTGTGTTCACTTTAGCAAGTGACCTTTCCTTCTCACCACTGCCCCCCCACCCTTTTTTTTTTCTTGGTCAAGTTCTGCAAAGGACTTGCAAAGGAAGACTGACCCAGATTGTTCAGTTTCTCTGTGCCCCAAATTTTTTTAATCCATGGCACTAGCTCAGTGTAGCAACTGAATAGGATTAGTCAGTTTTCCCTCTGGATTAAGTTTGGAGGAGTCTGCGAGACTAGATGACTAGAATCGAGTTGCCTTTGGGGTTTTGAGCTTAATTCATGGCAAAAGCTAGCCAATTCAAATCACACTGAGCCTGCTGTTAAAGGAGGGTGACTAGGATTAGTTCCTTTGTACTATCTCAGCTCCAGATACATTCTCAGCATTATTCCTGGCTGGTCTATTTGGGCCTGAGCCAAAGCCCCTTACATCTCTGTGAGCTTCTCCACCAGTTTCAGTGAGTTTTGCAGCAGGCCTTTTGTGGGGAGCAGAAAAGAAATGAATATCTGTTTGGGTCTTCTAAAGTCAGCTTGCTGCTAGTGTCATGCTTACAAGTGGCAGCAGGAAAGCCAGAAACATACTGATATCTCACGCAGACTTGTGATGACATACTTTGTCCTTTCTGTGTGACCCTATGATACGAGGTCAGGTAGTAAGGAAAAGTTATGACTAGCTCAGGACTTATGACACAACTATTTGAATAAAGCTAGGTAGAAACTCTGAGTGGGGACAAAAGAGGAAGGAACTGTATTCAAATGAGAAAAAATGTAACAGAGAAAACACAAGTGCTCATTTCTGTGACATAAGGGTAGTGAACTTACAGGCTCACCCTATGGCTTCCTTCTTACAACTGTCTTCCCATAAATTAATGATGCATTCCAACTTCCCTTGCTGTAATTTTCTTGAACAATATGACTCTTAGTCCTTAGAGTTATATCTTTTTCAATTCCTTATAGAAGAAGGAAGGGGTCCACAAGCAGGAAAAGACTTGTTTCCTCTCCTCTTATTCCAGTGCCGAAGAAGAGTTACTTGTGGAGGGGAAAAGTTTAGGTCTCATTGTCAGATCCCTGCTGTTTGCTACTTGCTTTTATTTTTTTTAAGACTAATCCTGGGAGCTCTCTGAAAGCCTTGCTGAGAGACTGTTATGTGAGCAGAAACACTTTAGACCTGTTGGACATTTTGGCCTTACTAAAGTCTTGGCCAAACAGCTGGTAATTCATTCCAAAGGCTTAAACAGAGAAGTATAGCTACATATAACTATATATATCTTCTACCTGTAAGTTGTTCCTTTCATGCCCCTTCTGGAATATGGCCTTGTTCATTTTGGTAACTGAAAAACTAAAGATGCTGAGATCAATTCAGTTTCACAGCATCATAAGAAGTTTCATGAGATATATTTTCAGAGGTTTCTGTGTTGCTTCCAGGTGATGAGATTGAGTCTTAAAATTGCTTTATCTTGAAGATACAGTGATTCACTGCTTTCTCAATCTGCCAGATCTATAGCTAGTATTTAGCGATCAGGACTGAGAGATATACAACGCTTTTCCTGCCTATGGCTCTAGCAATCACTCCATGTTTCTGATCCTCATTTTCCCTCCCGTAAAAGAAGAAAATGATGTCAATCAGGAGTTAGACTGAAAATGTGAATAAAGGTGTTCTTACAAACTCCACCCATAGCCACTCATTAGATGTTTCTGTCACTTCCTTTGTGTGTCTGATGGATCTGCTTTTCTGCAGAATGCTGCCTCCCCAGTGGTCCCCATGCTTCCTTGGGGTTTTGCAGTAGTTGGCTCTGCTTTTCTTCTCTGTCTCTGCAGAGCACAGGCTCCCTAGACTACTGTATTCCAGACTCCTTGACTTTTTCTCTTCTGGCATGGATCTGACTGTGCTTGCTCTCCTAGTTCAGATGCTTTTCCCATTTCTTTTTTTCAGATGATAGAAAATACTCCTTTACTGATCTTCACCAGCTCTCCATTTCTACATACTGCTTTTCCTTGGCAGCAGTATTCAGATCTTGAAGAAACTTGGAAAGTGGAGTGATTATAGTAGATTAAGCAGTAAATGTATTATAATCAATCAGTCTTGCCCTAGGAAGGCTCCCAGGGCAATGATGTTGTTGTTGGCAGGAGCCCTGGGAGAGGTGAGAGGTATTAGCCCACATGACCCAGACAGAAGGACTCATGGAGGCAGTGGGTCTAACAGCAGCAAATGCACTATTTTTGCCACTCTTCCTCTGCTAAGTTGCAGGAAATTCCAGCTTGACATTTAAACCTGTGTTTGCTTTTGATTTGTCACCACTGAATGGCCAATGGTAATGGCCACTGCTGGACCAAATCTGTCAAATCTGTCTTTGAAGTTTTCCAATACAGTAATAAATGGTTTGATTGTGACATTCCTATGCTGGCATTATGCTGGCATAATGCTAGGTGTAGCCTGGTGCTACCAGGTGTATCCTAGAAAAGGCCAGACTAGAAGACTGTTTTGCCAGCATAAACTGTATCTCCTGATGTTGTGTTTTGCCTGTACAACTACCCCAACAGATCTTTCTTCAGTGTAAGCTTAACCTCAGAAAGTCTCTGTATTGCAACAGAACTGTTAGAGAGGAAAACTACTGGAGATGACTTATGAAAAGTGTGAGCTCACAGTTTATGCCTCTGCCTTTGTAGGGTGCTTTGTGAAATTCATATGAAAAGGGCAGTATTCTTCATATGGTCACCATAATGTTACAGGTTGACTCTTGAAGACATACTCTTGAAAATCACTCATCATGGAGATGCAGATACTCAATAAGACATACAAAATATTGGTCAGCTGAGTTGAAGAAGCCATTTAAGAACTCAGCCACAAATAGACAAAATAATCTTCCTAGTATCCAAGACAAAGAAGTCTCTCACTGTATAAATAATATTTCACACCTACAGTCCTTTCTTTCTGCCCTTTCAAATACTTCTCAGTGTCACAGTATGTGTCACTGGCTCAAAGGGTTAGTACAAGAAAATCTGCTTTGCTTGCTCATATGCTGAACTGGTAATATCCTTATTCTAGTTTATTCTTTCTGCTAAAAAAAGAGTGATTCCCCATCTGCTCCAATTTCGTGGATTTGTAAATCTATGTGTCGAGAAAATCCACATGTCCCAACTTCTCAGAGAATGTATTTAGTGAGGATTTCAATTGACTCTTTCAACCTCTGCCTCCTCATCTAACAAAGGTTCTTCTCAACAGAGAAGGATCAGGAGAGGTGTTCAAGGCTCAGTAATTTCACTCTGTGGCTTGACTACAGTTCAAGACTTCAATGTTCTTCAACTGCAGTTTTTCTCCCTAGGCCTCCTTATTATTACAGAGCCCTTCAAAAGGCAGCAATAGAATCTCTCAGACTTTTATAGATCCCTGATGCTGCATTCTTGAGAAACCAGTGTAAGGCACCTTTTTCTTCTTTTTTTTTTATCTGACCAGCACATGGAGACAAAGAATAGAACATGCATCTGATTGTTAACAATTACTTACATTTAACACTGAAATCATAATTTTTTTCAAATTTATTGAGGGGCAAAGCATTATTCATTTCCCTCATGATGTCCATATTTAAAACAAAAGGTGTATACTATCAAAACCTCTAAAGAACATTTGAGAGCCCTTCATTTCATGGCTTCTTAAAAGCCATTGTCTATTTTTTCTTCCTGATATAGGCCATAGTAACTCTCAGATTATGCCAAAGGTTATAGAAGTATTCACAGCATGGACTAAAACTTCACATATAAGATTTTCTCATTATCYCTTCTCCCATTCATGATCAGAAAACTTCCATGTAGCATCTTCATCAATTGCTTACATGGAAGTATAAGCTTAGGAAATCTAAACATTTCTGAATACCTGTAAAAGACTTTTTTTATTAAATAACCTTGTGTTGCTCTGCTCTGTTTTCATACAATCAGAAAAGGTGTCTTTGAAATGTGGCTTCTTGCTAAGCTAAAGAATGTCATGTCTATGGCCTGAAGGACAGCTAGATATTTCAGGCTTTGTCCACACAGGCACATTTCACCCTTCACATCAATACAACTATATAGGTATAGTTAAACAAGCATAACCCTACCTGTGAACTCTGTTCTAACATAAAAATATTTTCTCCAGTGCAACCAAAGCAATGTAAGTCAAGACTGGAAAAGTATTGCTTCTAGAGTGTTCACATGAGGGATTATAAAAATATAATTATATAGTATAATAACCTCTTTTGTTGACATGCTATGAAGAAGTTTATCAATGGTGTAATGGAGTTGCTTCTCCAATCTTTTCATTCAACATTTCCATTGAATTAGAACTGAAACAGCAGGACCTTGTTTTGATATTGTGCTTGTGATCCTTTCTCAAATAATTCATGCACCTTCTTTCCCCCTTTGGCTTTTTCTTTTCTTTCCGCTTCCTCATAGCCTGATCCGCTGTCTTTCTCCATATTTCTCAGCCATGTAGATTCTCTGCTTCCTTTTTACCTTTTACTTTTTTTTTCTTCTTTATATGCTCCCTTGTTTCTGGCTTTTCTTATCTCCCTGCACATGATTTCCTGAATTTTGGCTGCTGCGTCCAGTCAGCTGGTCTTTTTTATCCCATCTTCTCTGAGTATACAAAATGGACACTTGATTCCTTTTCCCCCATCCTTCCATGAGTATGGTGCAAATGCCATTACATTATTTCCTTCTTCTTATTTCCTGCTTCTTTCAGGCTTACAGACTCTTCCTTGAAGTGTCTTGTGAATGCCTGTGGAAGCAACTTTCTCTCAACAGACCAGTAACAGAGCAAATGCTCTACAGCCTCACTGGTGTGCAGTCTGTAGTTTGAGAGCCGCTATTTATTGCATCCATTGGGATAATAAAAATAGGAGCTCTCTGGACATGGCTGAACTACTTCTTATAGTGTAGTTGGGCTTTAGGCATTATCACAATACAAACAGGGCACAATAATGTAATTGCAGAGATTTAATTTCCGTTTGGAGAGCTTTAACTTTTTTTGAACAAAACCCTAAGTCAAAAAATATCTGTAGAAAACCTAGTTTAGCAAGATAGCTACCAGCCCAGAGACACATGGCTAGTAAGAATCTAGTCATTTGTATATGCTTAAAGCAAATCAGAAGAACGTGCCTCCTATCTCGGAATACAATATTCAAGGTGTCAGTAAAATTGTACAGCTCTGCTGCACTTTGGGTGGCAATCATACCACACCTGGGAAGGGTTTGTTTGCAAAACTGTGGTTGAAAAAAAAAGAGCACTGAACAACATATGTCAAGGAGACCTTCCTCCACCAGGTATTGTCAGGAGGACAGGCAGAGCTTCTTTTTCACTTGCTCTCTGAAAATTTGCACATAAATTGCTGTGCCCTCAAAAGTGAGATTTACATTTCAAATCTCAGAATTTATGTATTGAAACTACAAGTCACAGTCAGTCTTTACAGAGYAGGCTGAGGTAAGAGGCATGCTCATATGATTTTTTTTAAAACCGCTACTAATGGAATGGAATATTGCCATTTTTCCTAGGACTTTGTTGGAAGGGAAAGCTGAGATTTTACAAATAGCAGAGAGATGTCTCCAATACCACTTCTAAACTCTGCCACAATTATTTGTTTTAAACATTTGCTAACCTCAGAATGTGCCCATCTATTTTTTGTTGGTATCATAGAAAGATGACACCACCCTTTTAAGTATACAGTGTCACACAGGACAAACAATACAATACAGTCATCTGCAGTCTGGGAAACTGCAGGTTCATTTATCACAACAGTATTTCACCAGTTTACCTTTTATTTAAACTCATCAGGCCTCACACACTGACTGCTGAAGTCAATAAGATTCTTTCCACTAGTTTAATCTATTTCAAGCCAAGCCAATGGATAGAAGCAGATTTTTGGTAAGAAACTCATTACTGGAGATACTGCTGCTTTCTGCAACTCCAAGATTGCCATCGGGAGAATACTTTAGCTGCCTTAATATCTCAGTTGCAGCCATGTGCTGTATTGTGGCTGTCCTACCCAGGTATCGTGAGTTTCTTTAATTTAGCTGCCTTGATCTCCGTTCAGTTGATGTTTTTTTCCTCTGCTGTGAAATATTTTCTTGTCTCATAGTTTCTGTACTATTGGCAGCTCTTCCTCTCTGCTTATCAGAAAAGCAAGAGAGAGGACAGAGTCACACTTGAATGATTTTTTATAAGGTTGGGATATACTGTAGGTTTCACAATAAGATAGCCTGGCCAATGGGATTTGTATATATAGATTTTTCAGTTTCTTTGCAGCTATGGGATTAACTAGCACAGTAAAAGAAAAAAGCAAAGAAAGAGATGGATTCTGATTTTGCCTTGGCATAATTCTGTTGACTTCAGCAGGGTTACTCCAGATTTACACTGGAATAAAGGGAGTTTAGAGTCAAGCCCAATAGATCAGTTTGTTGTGCTTTTGGAGGTGTCAATTTACTCAGTCATTTGGAAAATCTTACTTCCCTGCTGCCAAAGATCTAGGACAATTCATAATTCTAAAATATTTGCGGGTCTGCTCTGTGGTGTAGATGTGTTTGCTTAATAGAATTAGGAATCTGTAAAGTAAACTTTATACACCAAGCCCTTCCCTCTCTTGTGCCCAAGGGCCAAGTAGAGAATAAGACGCACAGGGAATTTCCTGCCCCTGTACAAAGACAAAAAGCTCATGAGTGCTGGCCTGCAGCAAACCTGAATATAGCCTTCCAGCTTGTGATCACTTATTCAGCCCTCAGAAGCAAACTCTACCTAGAAGCAGATCTCATCACTCTCGTTCATAGGAAAAAGGATGCCAACTTTCCTCAGCCTGCTGTGAGGAGTCCCATCCTGACTAGTGTGATTCCTCAGAGCAGAGCCCACACTGAACAGCACCTTTGCCTCCCTTCACTGCAAGGACAAAATTCAGGTCTCTCTATTAAATGGCTTAATGCGCTGCTGTTTTTCTGTAATGAGACAAACTTAAGCAAGCCTATGAGTCTGGAAAGGAAGGCTCCTTTTTGTTTATATCAGTGGCGATTACCTTGAATAAGCTTATCAAATTTGACCGAACTACTACCATAATTTTTCTTTAAAGAGAAAGGACTCCATGGTAAACAAAACATGGAAATGTTGCTGTTTGGAGTTTTGTTGACAGATTTTGTTGTGTTCCCAAGGTGTGAAATCACACTTGGCAAAAAGCATCTGAACACTAGAACGTGTCATTTAGTGCCCTCGGTGTTTACGTCTGATCCCCTGCCACTGATGACACAAGAGACTGCAAGAACAAAAGTATGTTGGCTTGAATCTGAATTGGTTTCCTAATTCACACCTGTGTATTGGCAGACAGGCATCCATCAGTCACAGACTCCCATGCATTCTGAGTACAGTGTTATAGGCAGGGCTGAAAACATTTCTCAGAGTGTTGATGGGGGAGATGATAGGGTGGAAACAGGACAGGAGGACAGTAAGAAACAACAGGTAATAGAATTACAGGAAACAGGGCTAGAAGGGATGTCAGGAGGCTGGATTGATTATACTTGTGTAATTCCTGACAGATGCGATTAAAAAAAATCTCCTTGAAAGGCATTATGGCCACAGAGCCACAGATACAATTTGTGAGAAACAAATCACTCCCTACATCTGCTAAATCTTAAAGCACAGTTCCAGAGTGGCAGACAGCAGCTTGAATCACTGCACAAAAGTTCATATATCTTGTTTTATTTGAGTATATATAAAGCATTTGTACAAAATATCTATCTACAGAATGGAAGAATATAGGGATTTGTGATTTTTGTAATGCTCTGCCAAGAAATGGAATTTTACTACAGTAAAACTTGTGCAACACACTTGCAAATTGTGCTCATAACCAGCTTGCACAGCTTACAGTTTTATGGATGGATTTTGTGTTTAAGAGGTGGAAGTAAATAAAAGAAGAGAAAAAAAGAAAATTAACTCCTATGCAGGTAAATCATCTTTAGACAGGTATCAAGGTCAGGTCTCCTCATTAGTTTCTTTCTTCATTAGCACTAGAAGAACAAAGAACAGCATTTATTTTATATTCTAAAGATTAATTGAAATGGGGGATGAAACACTGAAATTGAATTAGTAAATTATTAACCAATTTCTATGTAATAAGAAATAATCTATTACAGATTCTATCCCTCCATATAGAGATTTGTCTTTTGCATTTATCTTTAGGAAAGAAGGTGTAAGGAGTAACGGGACACAGACTAGAGCCAATCCATCAAGTCAGCTACTGGAACATTAATAATGAAGACCTTTGAACTTGGCAAATCTTCCAGGTATCTCTCTCTTAACTGTGACTTATGAATTGTCCCAGGGTTGCTGCTTAATCTAATGGCCTCTTTTTAATTTTTGCCCCCATGTTATTAAAAATGCCCCTATTATAATCTCAGCAACCGACAGTGAAAGCAACAGTTAACAAAGCATGAATCTGGCAGCATGTCAGCTCGGGAACTCCCTGCAGCCTGCAAATAAAACTCCACCCACTCACATTTTCAGGAGACAAGTCTGGTGCCAAGRCAGCGCTGGCGAAGGTGGTGACTGGGGAAGTGGAGATTCTGGCTTCTTTGATTTCTGAGGCTGCCTGTGAACAACTGGGTTCTTTTTTCCCTTTTGAGTCAAATTTCACTTTGACAGCTGGAAGGTTTCCCCATCACTTATTTCTAAGATTAAAACTCTGATTTAATTTTAGAAACTGTAATAAGTAACAGAGCGTCTGACTGAAACCAACAAACTTACCTCATGTAGCATTCTGACTAAGAGGAAGGGTCTGGCTCACAGTATGAATACTTTGCAGTAGCCTTGCGGCACAAAGGTGTTTTGAAGCAGCTCACAAGGGGGAGATTTTTAGCTGTCACTGCCTCCTGGCTCCTGGCCCTTGGTATACAGGATATGCTTGCAGCGTGTGTGGATGGGACTGGAGAGGAAGAGGAGGGGAAAAGGCATATGGGGTACATGCTAGCGCCTCCACACACCACAACTGCTCAATGARAGCTATGGCTAGTCTAAACTGTGCCCCCTACCTCCTGATTTGGGAAGGGTTAAAATGGTGATGTAAAGCTCTATTCCTCTCTGCCTATGTGATGGTCTCATTCTGCCCTGCCTCATATATGTATCTCTCAGCTCACAGCTGAATACTCATGCTCCAGCCCATAATACTTTGCATCCAGGCACACGCAGAGAGACAGTCTCTGCTCAGAAGAACAAATGTGTTTTGTCCTATGGCCTAACTGCGCTCCACAGTCTATAGGGCCCTATGAACGGTCTTTCTGAGTTTTAGAGATCAGAGGGGGGAGGACTGAAGTAGGATTTTTTGGAAAACTTCTATCCTGTGGTACCTGAGCTGTGCCAGAATTCCCTGGCTGGGCTGCAAACACACATCGCTCTCTCTCTGACTTTTGCTTAGGATTTGGTGAAAGCTCACAAGTAATGTATTAAACTCTTTTCACTCCCACCCCCAATCTTATAGTTTCTTGACTCATTGTATCCTATGCTCAGCTTTAATGAATGACGTCAGCTCCAGGGGTAAGCCTCACTCCCCAGCCTCTTTCCTTGTGTGTCAACACCCCTCTCTCGCCTCCCCACCCCAGCCCAATTGCTTAGACCATCCTTCAGGCTCTTCCAGGGACTGCCAAGAAGGAGAAGTGGCAGAAGGACACAGGAAAAATTGCCCTCTGCTTGGGTTCTCTTTCATCCTAAGTGATGCTCCTCTTGAACCATTTTAGCTACAGCACTCAGTCCACATTCAAGGGAGGCCTCAATTCTATTTTCCCTTCTCCCCTCCTTCCAAATCAGTGTTGGCTGTGGTTTGTAAGCAAGGGAACAGCTACACACCTCAAGGAACTCATTCAGAGTTGCTCCAGAGTACACCCTGCCCCTGAGAAAGAATGAAAGGACACTTCTGGACTTGTTCTGCTCATCTTCACTGGGTGATTGGGCTTCAAAACACATCAGACCTAAGGGCAAGCTACAATGATGGTGTGTTTTCTGGCAATACTGGCCGGTGATCATTTCACAGCAGAGCTTTCACTTAGAAAACCTCACCCCTCCTTAAAAGGTCCTCAAGACCCTGTGTAAGCAACACCCACAGCAAATGCACTTCAGATCTGTCCTCCTCATCCCTCATGCCTGGAGTATACTGTGCAATCTGCTCATCTGCTCATCCTCCTGCTGTATAAATACACACTACATCTATAAAACATACACAGGGAGAGCCTGAGCAAATTCTTCTGACTACAATGCATGTGGTGCCCTCTTTCAACACTATTCTGTATTCACTTTTCCTCTGTGCCTCAGGGGCAGCCTTACAGTATCTGAAAAATTCTGCTTTCTCCTTACTAGATCCCAAGCCTTTGTGTTAAACCATTACAAGGGAAGATACAAAGATAACAAAGGAACAAGGGATTTTCTTGTAATTTTAGCATTTATTTCCTTCTTAAAGATGCAATTGTTTAAAATTAGTGATGTCCTGGCAAAGGCTAGCATTGTACAGTGCCAGACAATTTTATCATCCTAGACCATGAAGGCTCTAGTGTACAATATAAAGCTGCTTTGCTTTCTGACATGCTAGTTTTTGAATGATAGACTGTGTCCTCTAAAATGCATAAAATGGTTTGTACAAATGGGCCAAATCTCAAAACTTTTGCTCAGCCAAAACTCCCGCTATGTCAATTGGCTGCTGTTTTTTAAACTCACTCCTCTCACTAAAATCATGACCTTTCTTGGCAGTGTCCCACACCTCTCCTGAGTTTTCTTCCCTTCAGTGAATAACCCCCAATCATGTGGCTAAAACACCACAGCTGGCCTCCTGCTTCTGCTAAGTGTTTGCATGAGCACAGTGAGGTAGGCACACGTACTGTCCTGTCAGGCATACACTATCCCAGCTGTGACTCTGCAACACAAAGCTACGGGGGGGCCAAGCCTAGCAAAGCCAGAGCAAAACTGCGTAGGCAGTGCTCCCTCCAGCATGACATTGGGACTGCTGAACCTCACCCACTGCTGCTCGGCCTCTTCTTCACAGAGGCCAAAGCCACCTTTGCTCCAGGTCTGGTTGTGTCATTGTCAGTCACGCTCATCAGTAGAGTCTCCGAAGGCAATGCCAACCGTCATTTGCCTTCAAATGCCTTTGAAGTCATGCCAACCCTAGGACCTTCGAAGTCACACCAACTGTAGGGCCTTCGAAGTCACGCCCATCACAGGACCTTCGAAGTCACGCCAACCATAGGGCCTTCGAAGTCATGCCAACCATAGTGGACCTTTCGAAGGCAATGCCAACTGTAGGACCTTTGAAGTCATGCCCATCGTAGGACATTTGAAGTCATGCCCATCATAGGGCCTTTGAAGTCAGGCCAGGTAGCTGGCAGCTCTCTATGAGAGGGGTGCAGGTGACCCAGGGGTCCATACCAAAGCCTGGAGCCTCCAGGGGTGGCCCTGCTGGAGGAAGGCTCCCCACAGCACCGGGTGGCTGGGTGGGGAGGCACGGTGGGGTCCCGTTGGAGCTGGGGGCTCCTGACCACCAGGTGGGCAGGCCAGCAGCACCTGGGGCCCTCAGCTGTTTCCCCAGCAGCAGCCAGCCCCACTGTGGGCTCTGCGCATGGTGTCCTGCTGCCTGGCCCCGTCCCTGCAATGCAACAATGCCCCTGGGTACAGCCCGGAGGGGCAACCCCCGGATCTGGCTCCTGCCCTGTGAGCGCACCGCGTGGCCACGAGGCAGCTCGTGTTGCCCCCTAACATGGCAGCAGCTCCGCGGCCCACATGTGCTGCATGCAGGTAACGCGGGTTATGTCATGGAGGCCGTGCCATGGGACAGGAGGGGGAGCTCGCAGCGTGCTGGCGGAGGGCRGCAAGCGCAACCCCGCGCCGCCCTGCCTGTGTGCCCCCGGGCCAGCCCCGCATTAGTGCGACGGCGGGCAGTTGCGGGGATGGCAGGCGGCTTTGCCTGCTCCTTCATCGGGGAGGCTCCCCGTGCTGGTGCAGGGCAATCCCAGCACTGCGAGGGGAGCGGGGCTGGGGAGCAGACCGTCTGCTCACCCCCTCCCGGCTCCCGGTCGAGGCCTGGCCAAAAACCCAGTGTTAATACAGGAATTGTTTAGCAACGCTGCAAAATAATCGCTCCAGCTGTGGTGCCTGTTTGTCCCTTCTCAGATTCCCCACAGGAAGGGAGAAAGGGAGGGAGGGCAGGTTTTATTTGGGGCTGTGCATGGAGGTTAAGAGAAGGATTAGGGCAGAGGATTAAATGGAGGAGCACTGGCAATGGCATAAATCAACTTGCCGTGAGCCAGCACCTATTCAGTGATTTGCAAGTGGAGTTTAGAGACAATCCAGCTGCCACTCTGAAAGTAATGGAGCAGGTGAATCTTAATACATATTTACGGCACTAACAGCAATGAATAAGATACTTCAAACAATAAATAACTCCCTCGTTCTAAAAGACCAGGGCGAGTTCATTGCTGGTGTAGGCTCCACAATTCAGCTGAGGTAAATAGGGTTATATCTGCTTACATGAATACTGAATTTAGCTGTATATCTACAGGAAGACCCCATGGAGGGATCAGTGCCATGCCAGAGGAAAAGTCTTTGTTTCCAAAAATGAAACAAAAAAAAAGATCAGTTACATTTAACCAGTATCCTCATAAAATCACAAGACCAAAGGACCAGGCTCTCTTCTTTCATTACATCAGTGTGAATTCAGGAGAAGGATATCCAAGTCTGGGGCATTACATGGAGCTGAAGGGACGGAATTTGGCTTAAAGTGCACAAACTTTCTGCCCAACCTTTAGGCCTGATGCAACGCTCAGCTGTAGTTAACACGAAGATTCATGAAGTTAAGACACTTCCCTGAAAAATTCCTCATTGACATGGGGGGCACCACCAAGAGAAATTTTCACTCACTTTTTTCACTCTTATCTYGGAAAAGTCAACTGAGGGCAGAATCTGGGAAAAATTCCCAACCCATCAAAGCACCTTCCTGAAGTCATTTCTCCCTAAGGATGCAGAGGAAATCGCAGATTTCAGATTGCATTCGTCATGACAAAACTAAACTCAGCTTTTATGGAACTAAGCCACAAGGAAAACTTGTACTGGTTTCACAGCAGCATTGAGAGCAGGTTTTCATGACAGAGTGGTAAGACCAAGTCTTGTCTACACCAGTGTATAGCCTACTGGTGCAGTACTGCCAATGAGCCAGCCTTTAAAATGGACATTATTTTTCCTAGTGCAGACAAATAGCCCTGTAGAAGGCTGATCTCCTAATACTGTAGTGATACATTTGAGAGAGATGTATTTTACAGGCTCCTAAGTGCTTGCATAATTCTTCCATATGAATTCCATGAAAAAATCCCAAATTTGAAATCCAGCCATCTTGCATGAGATGTAAATAAAAGGTTAAATAACTTCCTCCTATCTGCAAGCTTGTGAGCCTCTTTATTACTGCAAGTTGAGCCTATGATTAGAAAAAAAAAGGCCTACCACTTCAGCTTGAGGAGAAAGAATCTAGACTGGGTTCAAGATATTTAGAGTCAAATTAAAGAATATCCCAAGGAGCTCTCCCAGACAGAGGGTTGTATCTTCCCTTGCCATGGAAGAGGATTGATTAGAGTTCACTGTATGCACACAAAGCTTTATACAGGTCTGTGACATAGTTAAAACAGAATGAACCTGGTTCTTAAGCCCATCTAAAAATGTGAGTGGAATCATCAATGCTGACCTTAAAATGAAAAATGATTTGTAACCTTTACAGTGGTGTCTTTATCATAGTGCTGTAATTTAAAGTATTTTATCCACTCAGCTATACAGTCTTACCATTCATTTGCAGTTGTCATTTTACCTACAAAAGAATTCACCTAGTATTCCCCAAAGCAAGAGAAGCCTACTGAGTATTGCAAGGGGGAAATTATTACCAGTATATTATATAGAAAGGCTGTAAAGTTCAGAGGCAGTTGTGTGTGCATACCACGTTTCATGCAAATTGTGCTTAATAGTTTTACACTGCATTATGTTTTGCCTCCTGAATAAAAATGCTTCTTTAGTTATTTTTCTAATAATCTATGTAACTTTGGGGAACTAATTAAGGCAAACCATTTCAAATCTGCCTGATTAGCTGTGTAAATCAAGTGGCCTGATTTTCAAAAGTGCTGAGTGTTGAAGCTGTAATAGAAACTTAGCATATCATACTAGCTGGTCATTTTTATGTGATCAGTATAGATTTAGGAGCACTATGTGAGGTATGTATGTGACATTTTTGGCTTAATTATTTCAAATATAAGTCCTTAGCTCACCGTAAGAAAATCTAAGAAATATTTCTAGCAAGTTTATTCCCCTCCTCAGTTTTCCAGTTCAACTGTAGTAAAAGGTGCTTACATACAAGATGATATCAATGTGAAGTTGTTTCTATAGCTGCAGGAAAATGCTGATATTACTTCCCGATTGCAAAAGGGCATGTGATGCGTAATTAATCCATGTATGGATGAGAAGATCCTCCAAGACTGGAAATGGAAAACTAATCAAGAGTACATATGACACACTGGATTCAACACACATGCTTAAATAGGACTTCTTGGCTGCCTCACATCTGGCTGGCTTGGAGCACAGGCAGAGCAACACATGACTGTCTGCCCTCTTTCACAGAGACATGTACTGAACCAAAGCCTAGCCGCGCCTGCAAGTCTTTAATTTCATCACCTCAGTGAGTGCTAAAGTACAGTTTATCTTGTCTGGACTAGAGTTTTGAATATACTAGTTTATTTCCGGCTAACTAATACCATCCAATAGGAATATTTTGAATCCTAAGCCTTTGGCCTTATCTGCACACAGATTTTGTACTGATGTAACCAGCAAAGGCACTAGTGTGATTTATATTTTTTTTTCAGGGACATCTCCCATAGAAGCAAGTCCCTGTTGGCAACTGAATTGAAAACTGCACACAGATTCTTTGTTTTGAAGGGCCAAAGTGACTGTTGATACAGATGCCAAATTCTCATTGACTTCAGCAGGAGATCTGCCTGTGAAAGGATGAAGGCATCATGTTTTATATCAAGTATTGACTTGTGGAAGCAGCTGTGATTTCAGCTTTATGGAGGATTATTGAGGTCTCAGATAGGATGCCAAAGCTCCCATGGCTGAGCACCACAGGAAATGTTTAGACTTGGTGCCCCAAGAATCTCTTTCTTTCCCCAAAACATAGATGAACAAGATGACAAGTTAATTCTTCAGTGCTGGATGTCATACCTTATAGAAAGATTTACAGAGCTGTTTGTAGCAGGTGCTTTGGCTATGCTGTTTACTACTTCAATGGGAGACCAAGCAAGATTTTTAGATTCCTCTCCCATAACATTTAATGAGCAATGTTTATGCTTATGTCAGAGATATGCTTTGGGCCATGATTATTGGCTGCAATTCTGCAGTCTAATGCGATGTCCAACTTCAATACTCACTGTTATGAGGCACCATTATGAGGCAGCAGGCCCTGTAGCCTGATCTTACACAAAACAGGGAGCAGTTATTGTTTGGAGGCTGGAAGGGTCTGTGAATATTAGTGGAGAATTATAAAACTGTCGACTTTTTGTGCCTTCAAACTGAAAAGCAGCCAACCAAAGGAATATGCCTATTACATATATATGTATATAGACATGCACACACACAGAAACAATACAGGTATGGAGATGAAATTCAACTCTGGAAGTATGGCCTGAATCAAATATGTGAAAATAAATCTTAACAACGTTGTCTCAAAAGCACCACAAAAATAGGAAAGGGCTCAGACACATTTAGTCCCACTAACAAGGTGCCTTGCATCAGCTGCTCTGTAATACATCACTTGAGGTATCCAACTCTTCAGTCATCATACCTCACTTTTACCATAGGCCAAGAGCTTGCAGAGGAATGGGTGCAATCTCCCATCTCATAGTTGGCTATTTGTTGGGCCCCCATAATGCAGGCAGGAGTGTGAGCTCTATTTCTGAGGGAAATAGCCAGTAGAAGGGTATTTCAAAGGAAACATAAAGGACAAGACCCTGGAGGGGCCAAATCACTTCAAGTATATCAAAGCTGGTGGAAGTACACAGATTTGCATCAGCTGAAGATGACGACCAGTATTTTGAGAACCAGAACCTTAGGGAAACATAAGTTCTCTTTTTACATAATCTCTTACCTATTACAGGTCAAATTAAATGAGCATGTCAAAATGCAGCTGCATGACAAAGACTGCAAAAGAGCTTCAAGCAAAGACTTCCCTTAAATACCATCTTAGTAGGACTGAATTCTTGGTAGAAAACTTCTGGAGAGATCTTTGCTTAGAAGACTATAATTCCTTCCAGGGAAAACAGGAGGAAGGAAAGTAGAGACTGAGCAGACAGGTTCGTGAGACTGGAAGGAGGGATTCTCACACCAAGGAAATTGTCAAATCTGGAAAAAACTGTCAAAACGGACATTCAGGGTAACTTACTTTGGGAGAGCTGTTCTTCAAGCAAGAGTTTCTTGGGGATGTATCACACAACGCATTGGGTAGAATTGGTGGTAAAGGAGTGCCAATGATTTTTGGAAAAAAGAAGTCTAATTTCCTCTTCCCATTTTTGCCATACACTGTCAAGAAATGTTGTGCAGTGTTACTAAACAGGTGCTGCATTTCTCCTTAAAGATGGATGAAGTAATGCTGGTAGATAGCCATCCTCTCAGTGGATCTGTAAAGTGTGATGAGAATGGTCCCCACAGACACTGGGGAATCTAAGTTGCCCTGGATGCTTGCTGTTGCTGAATTTGGGAAATTCAAGTTTTCTTTCCTGGGTTATCCAGGGGCTGGATTTTAATATTTTTCTCACAGAGATGGGTACTGTCACTAACAACTGTCACTTCTGGATGGTTCCAGGTCTGGATAAGAGGAAGAGGAGAAAGAGGAGAGCAGATGGTGGGAGAGGAGACAGCCTCCAGACTGCTGGAAACAGATTTTTAATATCTGGTTCTCTCAACTACTTCCAGCACAGTTTTGGTTTGGTTGCTGACAGGCGACTGTTCTGTAGTGGCATCTACACTCTGTTAGACAGGAGACTTGGAAAGGAATTAAGGCTGTATTTTAAACCAGATTTCACTGGCTTTTGTTGAGATCCTCCTGACTGATGCCAGCCTAGATGACAATCTGACCTGAGGGCTTATAAAAAGCCCTCACATTTCTAAACAAAGTTTTTTGTATAATTAAAGCTGGAAGAGTGTTGGTGCTACCTCTGAGAGAACTGAATGGACAATGTAGTCACTTGGCTCCACACTCCTTGCTTCTGGAGGCAGCCAAATGACAGGGAGAGGGGGAGGGAAGAGCTGTGATGGATGTGTTGCAAAAGCAACAAAGTGCAAGAAGGTAGGGAGAAAAGGCAAGAAATTTCCTGTTTCAAAGCACTACCCAAGGAAGACTTGTAGCACACACAAAGTGGTGCATCTGAGACTGTCATCCCACATCTGAAGGAGATGGTTTGGGAGGCTACACTGAGCTGCTCAGTGCTCGCATCTCTGCATGAACATGGCTGAAGTTGCAAGGCTTGCGTATCTGAGGTGGCATCAGTGCTATCGTCCTGCTGACAAATGGTTGCAGCAGCAGAACAGTTGTCCTGCTCAGGTTGTCCTCACTGCAGTAGTTAAAGAATGTATTTTATTGTAAGGCATCACCAAGTACATCTAGGGCTAACGTGTGTTATYGACACAGCTTTTGTTGTGGGAAGTCTGCTCTTTGCCTGGAAAGTGGACAGATGCATTCTTCTATGAACTCAGAATCTCCTTTCTTTGTTTAATGTGAAGGCATTTTAATGCCTGAGTGCAAGTATTATGTATTACTTGCCAAGAATTTATATTTAAAAGTCTCACAATCATTATTTTATAGGGCCTACCAAATCTGCATTTCAGGTGTTTCCTTCATTGTATGAGTACACAAGAGCAAGAAGTGGGACATCTCTACTGCTAATGCACAACAAAGATGTTCCAGCACAACAGCTGACTACGCAAGCTGAGGTGTTAAGAGGAGAGAGCCAGGCTCATTTGCACTGCCATTGAAGACAAACTCTATTTGCACAGTGTAAGGGACCAAATGGTAGTAGGAAGAATCAAGTATATTCAAGCTTCTCAGAGAAATATTAGAAACAACAGAGAGTAAAAGGAAAGGTGTATAAAATGTCTTGACAGTGCCTTTTTAAGTGAGTCGCCATGTGTTATTTTAGCCAAGTCTTTATTCATTTCTACTTAATACTGCGTGCTAACGGTCTCAAAGCTGCTGGCAATACTCAGTGGAATAATTTTAGAGCAACCTTAATAAAATGAACAGAATAAAGAACTGTACAAATACATTGTAGCAACACAGCTTTTTAATAGAGAAGGTTATCCAAAACACCAATGGCTGGGGCTTGTGAACGAAAAAAATCTCCCCTGTGTTTAATTACCCCAGACTGTATTTCCTTCTTATAATTCTAAACACAGTTAGCTTGTGCTGGACACAGTCCAGTTGGAAAGTTGGTATTTGATCAACGATGTGTCCTGTGCACAGACTGGAGGTCCAAAAAGGATCACTACAGCCAACCATCCAGTCTGACCTCCTGCATAATGTAGGTTATAGCCTTCCACCCTGTAACGCTGGCAGTGAAAGGAATTACTCTTTGCCGCTATTCAGGATTCGGGAAAGTGTTTCTATTTAGAACAGTACTTAAGCACACACTTAACTTTAATAATGTGCTTAATTCCCAATTAAATATGCAGTTAAGTGCTGCTTTGAATTTGAACCTTTGTGAGCAAACACTATGGGGTCCAGTAACTTGATCATATTGAGCAGTGTACCGTATGGCTCCCAGTACAAAGTGAAATCTTAGTTTATTCAAAAAAGTCAGATGGCTTGCTAATGTGTCTCCAGTGACCAGGTGACCTCCAGGGAGGTCTGATTTGCTTGGAGATTTTCAGGACTATGGAGATTCAATGGCATCTCTAGTTGCAGTATGACACTGCTGTAGGAAACAAAACCGATATCCCCTTCCACTTCACTTACTAGAAAGGATATGTGAATCAATAATATTTCATTAATTCAGTAACAACCTCCACTAAACCTCTCAAAAGACAAGAAAGAAGAGAAGCTGATTTTGTCTTCATTTCCAATTTTTTTTAAACTTGCGTGGGGAATGGAAGAAACCTCTGCTGCACTATAATACCTTACTTAATTGAGCTCTTAGATTAATGTTTAAACTTCATTTGCAAGTCCATTACCAAATATAATCAGTTACAATGGTACCATTAAGGCAGAGATTTTTTTCCTTTTCAAATCCACTTTTAATTCACAGTTCCCCCACAAGTGTCCAAGGCCCTGGCAGAGGCTGCAAGTGCTGGGTTATTGATATTGTACTTACATCAGGAGGGAAAAAGAGAAAACAGAATATTTTCAGTGGAGATAATAATATACAAAATTGCATGGAGTTCATATGCTGGTATGAACCAAAAAAGGGTAAGTTAAATCTTGAATCTACTTGAACTTTTAATTATCAAAGGAAAACAATACTAATGCTTTAAATCATCTTTAAAAGTGATGATACCATCTTTGAGAAGGTGCTGGACTGATTGCACTGCAGGCTTTTGCCCTAGGTCCATTACCTGCAAGAGATGTGCAGCGTGCTCAGCATTATCTGCAGCATCCTCCAGTGTACTGAAATCCTGGCTCAGCCCAAAGGCTTCGGGTCTGTTTAATTTTTCCTGCTCATGTACTCCTCAGCCATGCTGCAAATAAATCCTCTTCACATTGCTAGTAAAATGATCCTTTTGAGCTATGCATCAGCATAAGACCACCAACTTCCCAGTACGTGGGATAGCGGACAATATAAATGCTAACACACATCTGACCTGACTGAAGTTGAATGGGTGACTTAAAGCCAAAGATTCTCTCTCTCCCATTACCTAATTCCTGAGAAATCCAGACTCCAATTCCCATCAGCACTTTAAAAAAAAATCTGGATTTTATTTTTATAACTGTTTTCAGAAGATAAACAAAGCTGAAATCAAGATATAAAAATCAGCAGTGTGATGTTATGCAGACACCACTACTTTCAGGAAAATCAAAATTTTGCTCCTGTGTCTGTGAAATCAGGGGAAGTTCTGCCTACCCAGGGCGGTCAGACCCCAGTTCTGGGCAGGAGGCCATTTAGAGGTAATTGCTAAGGAACTTGGGTTTAGTCACCTCTTCTAAATCTCCTGATGGATATATTCATTTCCTGACTCCCCCCAACATCCTTTGCAGCCTGCTTACCCATCCACCCTAGTAGACTCTATAGGCAGCAGTCATTGGGACAGAGTTTTGCAGAGTCTGGAGACCAAAGTAACTCTATTTCTGCAGCACAGATAATATTCCACTGTGATGGCTCGTCCGCTAACTTAAGGAGTTCTGCTGCTCCCAGAGAACATTGCTATTAAAAGGAATGCCTTCCTGCTGATGAAAAATGTCCCTGATTAAGGACAACAGAGGCCTTTCCACCAAGATGCTCGGATTAAGAAGCACATGCTGGATGGAAGCTGTGGAGTCCCTTCCACCCCGTATCACTTGCTTGCTGTGTGCCCTTGGGTTTATCTCTTAACCTCGCTTCTCTGATTTGGCAAACAGGGATGATAATTGTAATATTAGCACTTACCTTTATAAAGCACTGGGAGATCTGTGGATGAAAAAGTGCTGTGTAAGTACTTCTGCTATCATATGCTACTGCATTTCTGTCTCCCTGCACTGAAAAGAACCAGAGCAAAGAACAAAAAGAGAAGCAGGTAAGAATGATTAATAAATATGCAGCCTACAATGGCCTCTCTCCCAACATAAATGTAATAATGACAATGAACGCAGAGGAGGAGAGGGGCCAGCGAACAGGAGAAATGAAAGTGTAGACAATGCCAGCATTATATCCACAGATCCTTGTCTCCCTAGACTTCAGTCACTGCTGTGTGCTTTCAGCTGGTCACAAGAATCCCCAGTAGAGGTATCCAACTACACACCCTTAACACAGGACCATTCTGCCTGCTTTAAACATTAAGAAAAAGCAAGAGGGAGGAAGAACCCCAGGGTTAAATGTCAACGAGATCTAAAAAACTTGGCATTCCAGTTCTGAAATGCCAGCTCTTAAATTATCAAGGCTCCTTTTTTTCTTTTTTTCCCCCCCGTGCTCTGTATTTCCCCATGTAACAGTGTGCAAACATTTTATCAGCAAATACCGGGGGAAAAAAATGGGCTATCTAGAACTGATAAAGCAATTTGGCACGGAGGCAGCAGCTATCACTTCTAAATGGATATGAGCTTTCTGAGGTTTAACAAGTTCCAGGGATAACATTCAGGGGATTGACTGCTCCAAGGGTGAATGGGAAGCTGTGCTCACTCGCTCCGTGACATTTCTACCTGCTCCACTGCCTGTATTGCTGGGACCGTGCCCTAATGAAAGGAGTTATACTGCTCTGCTGTATAGCAACAGTCCATGACACTGGGCTAACAGTATGTTTGGGGCCATTACTTAAGTGATAATCTCACTGCTCCTTTGTTTTATGAGGCAATAATCTGATTCCCATGTGCATAAAATGAGGCCAAAGGGTAAATAGTTTGTTATAATGAGGGAACAACATTAAGACTGATGAAAACTAGAGGTCAGTGTTATTATTTCTGTTATGACACCCATTCATTTAATAATCCTTGTGTTCATATCCTAACAGCAGGGATCCATGTCCTGGCTTTTCAAGGCAGTATCTGTCCCCTAATAAAGGCAGATATTATCCTGCTGTCTCTCATATCTAACTCAGCTCTCTCTCGATATGGTTCCTCATTACAACCAGATCTAAGAGACTCACAACATGTCTGTGTGGTACAGAACTACTGGAGAGGGACCAGAGACACTAAAGAGAAATTCCCTGTGTGGTCTCAAGGCAAAGAGGTGTCGCGTGAAAGGGAGGGACGGAAGGCCCTTCCTTATCTTTATAATTTACGTTTGCCTGCCAGAGCCCCCCGTTTGAGGACTTTCCCTGAGACAGTTTCACAAAGTAAAAAGAATAAGATTTTATTAAAGCAACAGATACAACAGGTTTGGAATTGCCGTTGATAAATGCACTTGCTGCTACAAATTTTCTTTCTATGAGCTCAAACTAACAATTAAGCGCTTTCAATAATAATATATTTTCCCGGGTAATGTCCGACGTTTGTCGGAGGCGCAAGTCTTACCAAAGAGGCGTCCCTGTTTGGGGGAGGGGAGAAGGAGGCTCGCTCGTCAGCAATCTCCAGTGAACAGGTCGGGGGTTCTGTTTTGTTCCCTTCCAAAAACTTTAGTGAACTATCCTCTGTTTTATAGTTGCTGAAGGTGGGATGTGGAAGTGCGGCAGTCATACTTCATTGGCCAGATTGCCATTTGCGCAGTTGTTGGGGGTATGCCCCCCTTATTTACATATCATTATGCAGCAAAGGGTGTGATTTTTAATATGGTAATCAGGGATAATGAGGCTGGGGGTACTATAGGTCAACAGTTAGTCTGTGAGCAGCAATTATTTTTTGGGATGCAACCCTTTGTGGTCAGGGGCGGACCGTGATACCTCCATATCGCTCCCTCCTCTGCCATGCAGCTGGAACAAACTGTCTGGCCTTCACCAGCTAGTTCGTTACTCATGTTGCAAAAGGGTGATGTGTTTTGGCTGCCACGTAGTGTTTTTCCCGTGTGCCCCCTTATCTTTCTCCCTGAATTCTCTCTTGTTCCCACAAGAGGTATCAGCAGCAGGACAGGCAACTCGTTGTGTGTTTTCTAATTCAAGATGAGTTTCCCAGTTCCTGGACTCTCTGTCCTTTCTGCTAGGCTTTTTTTTTTTTTTTTCCAAAGTATCTGCTCTCTAGTGACAGCTTGTCATTGCCAGCTGAAAAAATAGCCCCAGTAGGAGTTAATGCTTTTGTGATGTGTTTCTATAGGGCTTTTTTGAAAAAAATATAGAGAAGAAAAGTGTAGCTGGTCTACCTAGAATGGGCCAGAACTTGGTAAAATTTCAGACTTTTTTATTATGGATAAGCTGACAGGGCTTTCTTGATTACAGAATAAAATAAGTAGTGTCCTGCATTCTGAATGGACAAAAGTTCCTTATGTATTAAATATACATATGTATGTATGCATTTATATAGGTGTGTAGTCTCATAAACCAGTTAAATAACTATATCAATCATTATTATCTGGAGACCTTATTACATAATGAAGTCTCCAAATGCCCTAGATCTACCTGTTACCATTCTATTCTCATGTCTTTTCACCCAGTTAGCCTGCTGTAAGGTAAATCCCTTCTTGAGCCTAATACATTTATCACTGTTACACATTTTCTGCCTGTAGAGTATATCAAGTATTATTATTAATTATATTACTGTGCTAGCTAGGAGAGCTAAGTATGGACCAGTACTATGCTGAAGTAATGTACATAAAACAGTAGATACTTCCTTTTCACACATCAGCTATAGGCAAGAACATTGTAATAATAAAAACAGCCAGGTAATAAAAAATGACTGCTGCAGAATAGAGGCTTTATTATGTTTTTCTCACTCATCAAATGTACAATATTCAGTTTGGTTATTACTTAACTCAAAAAATTCTTACCAATATTGAGAAAATTTGATCCATAGTTCCCAGGGAAATAAGCAGAAGTAGAGCTGGCCTTTCACATCCAAGTTCTTTACTTTGCTTAAACACATTTTCTTCTAGAGTACCTAAAGGCTAAGTTTTCAAGATTTGATGAAATAGATGGTAATAAGCTACATTTGATGAAGCAGGGAGGCAGGTATGAGAGAAAAAATTAACATCCCGGAAAAGGATATTTTTGTTATAGGAGCTAATTCAAAACTGTAGTGATGAATTTCCTTCATATCTTGTATGATATTGTCCCTTGTTTTGGGGGGAAACAGGGAAGTCTTCAGCTGAATTATTGTTTAAAAACAAAGTTACTTGGTTGATATTGTGAAATTGAACTTTATGATGGAAGGCATTACTCCTCTAGTTATGGAAAAGACTGTCTCTCTCCAGAATATCCTAAAGCTTAGCAAAATATAATTTGCTCCAGAAGTGGATAACAGAATCGTATGTGTCATTTAAAAAAAAAACTTCTGGCTGGTTTATAAAGAAAAAGGTACAGTGTAGAGTTTGAAGCAATGCAGATGGGTTTCCCAGGTGCACATGCAGATCTAAGCCAGTGTAGCTAAGGAGTACGCTACTCATTGGGTGCAGGTGCCATAAAACTGCCTAATGACTACATGAATGTCAGTGAACCTGATAAAACTTCCACTGGAAGAATTCAGGGTTGACTGTTGCTAATTTTAAAGGATTTTGGACTGGGCTTAGTATTAACTATTTATGACTGATGATAATAATAGACACCTACAGATGACTTGCTTGTGGGATGTCTTCAAAGCAGATATTGAGAGGGAAGGAAATAAGGAAACTTTCTGTTTTCTGAGGTTGCTGGTAGGAAAGAATTTAGCCATGGGAAATGCCGCAAAAAATATAAATTAATTTCTTTCCCTCTAATGTTATTACTAAAATTTCAGAACAAGCTTCTGGTTGTTAGAAGCATCCTCCAGTCTTTTCTGGATGCCAAAGGCACCAGTTCATCCTTTCCCAGTTGGCAATACCTCTCTGCAGTACAAGAATTCATTCCTTTTATTCATTGGTGCACAGAGGTTAAGGTGAAAAGGGATCATTAGATCATCTGGTATAGCCTCCTGTGCATCACAGGCCATTAAATTCCATGCAGTTACATCTGTAATGAGGCTAATAATTTGCATTTGGCTAAGGCACAGCCTGATGCGAAGATGTCATGAGATGGAGAATGATCCCTTCCTTTGGTCTTGTGTTCCAGTGGTTGATCACCTTCACTATAAAAAAAGGTCCTTAATTTTCTAATTTGAATTTGTCTGGCCTTAGTTTCCAGCCATTAGTCCTTATTACTTTTCTTCACTACATTGCAGAAACCTTCTATTTTCTCCTTATGAAAAAGGTACTTATGTACTATAAGCCAGTCCCCTCAATATTCTTTTTGATAAGCTAAAGCACTGAGCTCTTACATCTCTTACTGCAAAGATTCTTCTCCTTTTGGAGGCCCTTTCCTGTTTCAAATATCCTTTAAACATGTGGACACCAAAAACAGATGTCGTGTTCCACTATCACTTGCCACAATGTTCTAGCCAGTAAAATCACTTCCTTAGTCCTACTCACTAATCATCAGTTTAAAAGTCCCAGGGTAAGACTGGTCATGTTTTATCACAGAATCGCCTTTAGAGTACATGTTGAATTGCTTTTCTACTATAATCTTTTTCAGACCCATTCTTTAACAGGATGAAGTTTGTAGCTTTGGCTCAATTCCACATTGCTAAATGAATTACTTTACATTTCACTGCATAGAAACACATTTTGTTTGAATGATCCTGGATTGCTAAGATCCTGGTCAGTTTGTACGAGTGCTCTGTCCTCATCATTATCTTTATGTCATCTGCAAATTTTATTAGCAGTGATTTTATATTCATTTCCAGAGCATTCATTTGGAATGTTGAATGCTCTCGATGCTAATGCTGATGCATGAAGCCCCCAGTATCACAACATATGGTGACTACTACTTTTTAAAAGTTTAGTAGTGTGTTTCCTAGTCCATTGTAAGGCATACTCTGGGGAAACTGTACAGTGCTAATTTTTAAACAGAATGGCATGAAGCAATTTGTCAAACATATCGGCCGTTCAAAAAAAAACCCCTACATTGATGTAATAAATTCATTTTGCTTGAAGAGACTTGTTTTCTACAAAATCTGCAATAATTATATTCCAGTCCTCAAATTAATTATTAATTGAACCTTGTGTCATCATTTTCTTTTTCTCTTTTCTTTTTCTCCCCTGGGAATGAAATCAGTCCAACCAGTCTGTATATCACATGGTGACCCTGAAACTTTGGGGAGGCAGCACAGCGGCTATGCAATTTATTGTCTGATACATTTGCAAACAATACAGGGCAAAGCTCATTTTATACAAGTACTCATGAAGCTGCTGCAAAATTCAGCTCTGTAGTCACTGAACTTATAGGTCTTCCTGAAGTTCAGTCATGGCTTGCCATAAAATGCCTAATGGCACACATACCAGCCTTTGGGAAGCCAAACAGGACTGTGGCTTATATGGTCTTGGGATGCTTGCAATGGCTTACGCAGGCCCATGTTGCAACTCAGACAGGCTCTCCCATGTTGTCCTTGGACCCTTTCCAGCATCTGAAGCAGCCAGGATCAGAGGAGCATTTCAGTAGCTCTCTCTACCCGTAGTCTTGTGCAGCTCTTTGCAGTAGACCTTGGGTGGGTATTTCTGTCTCTGCTCTGCTTGACACATTGATGTTTTAAGTACTTGTTTTCAAGGCTGTCAGTTTTGCACTTTTCACCAGGACTAAGATGATGCTTGTTCTCTGTCCTTCATCTCCAAAACAAGTGACACAAAAAGTTAGCATTAAAGATGACAAGGTGCCCAAAGACATTACTGCCTTTATATAACTTTATACACATCATTATAAGAAATATAAACAGTACTCATGGATAACCGACAATATCTTTTGCCCTCTCCTATCTATAAATGTTTGAAATTTTATTTCTGAGTCTCAGTTTCCCCACTTACTACATTCCCAATAAACAGTCATTAGCATCTGGGGTATTTTAATTCTGTGCTTGACACAAAAATGTAGTGATAAAAATGGAAAGTCCACACTAGGAAATAAAGACTGATGTAATTCAGTATATTGAATAAAACAAGAACTCTCCAGAGCCTTATACCATGTGGATAGTTAATGTACCAAGAGTACATTGTGAGCCTCCCTGAGCTCAGTCAGGATTTTCCTGGTCTAGTTGGAAAGACCAAAGCCTTCTCTTTGCTTATTGCATATCTTCATTACCATGAGTATCAAATTAAAATTGCTTTGATCAAGGCTCTGGTCTATTTACAATGTCACTAATGGAAAAGCTGTAACCTGCAATTAGGCCTGAAGCATTGTGATAGGGAAACACCAAAAAGGTGGCCAGTTCCTGCATCATACACCTCTCTAGAGTCTGTGTAGCAACATGAGTTTTGCAAATATTATATGTAGCTCCACAGAGGAGGCAAAGCAAAGCCCAGTGGTTCAGGCTGAGGGATTAGAAAACCATGTGGATAATGGTGAAGGGGCATATTTTACAGTGAAACAGCATAGATAGTATACTCCAGAGGATGATGGACACAACAGGAAGACAAGAGGAGAGCTGTGGCTGAAAGGTAATACTCTAGTCATCAGCCCTTGTACCTCCCTCGTGTGCTGTGAGCTTGATTCTCCACCACCAGTCTCATTAGGGCTAGGCAACACAGTTTCCTGTACTTTTAAAGAAAATATAAGCRGTAATATGGTATCACAAGGTCAGCTTCAATCATGTATGTTTTCAGTGGTTATCTGGAAACCACATGAAACAATAATCTCTTTCCTCACACCAGCTCTGGGCTGCATTCTTGTGCAGCAACGGCTTGCAGATGGGGAGCTGAGAGTGTTTTTTTTCTTTTTCTCTCCCCCTGCCACCCCGTGCAACTCTTTCATGACTTGCCCGGCTTTATTTCTTGCAAAGTAGCTGCACAGTTTGTCCATTCCCCTGACTGCTTCTGAAGGCAATGGAGAGTGGAGGTGCCACTGTTAGCAGCACAGCTGGCCCAGCACTTTCTGCAGGCCTTAGAGAAGACTTCAGTGTGATGGTTATGCTGAGGGT
Source organism: Apteryx rowi (assembly GCF_003343035.1). Classification (NCBI taxonomy): domain Eukaryota; kingdom Metazoa; phylum Chordata; class Aves; order Apterygiformes; family Apterygidae; genus Apteryx; species Apteryx rowi. Next base: position 161,931 of record NW_020448686.1, read on the forward strand.
GGAGAAGGGAGCGGTGGTGGCATTCCTCAGCAACTTCATGACTGCTCCAAGACCCACAGGCATGATTACAGCAGGAGTACCTACCAGGCAAGATGTGGGCTGGACCTACCTAGCGTTGGGCTGAGGTTGTCTCAGAACAGCAGAAATACCTTCCTGCTTTGGAATTCCTGCTTGGGAGCAGAGACAAATCGCTTTCTAGGGACAGCTAATAAATGGTATATTGCATGCCCATCACCCTGCTTCACTGGCGGTAAGGGGAGCCCAGCAAGTATAATAGCTCTAGCTTCTGCTGGCCAATGGCTGTCCCTGAAGGTGAGACGGTGACGGGTGGTGGTGTTGCTGTTGCGGGCTCGCACACTGTTGTGGCCCGTGGTTTCCGTAGGTGTGCAGCCAGCTCCGGGACTGCTGCAGCAAATTCTTTTCATGGGAGGGGCAGGAAACAGCATTTCTGCAGCACAGGGGAGAGCAAAGCATTCACTGCTGTCACTGTTTCATCTCCTCACAAATAAGATCTTCCTTTATAAATGTGGCTTTGCAGTTCTGTGAGAACTGTTACGGTTCCGCTTTCAGGAAAATATTAATGATTAACCATGAATAAGTAGAGAAGGATGAGACCTTTGTGGTGCCTGCTGAGAGATAACAGCATTTTGCCATAGCTTATGTAATACCAAGCCCACGGCCCGCAGATGCTTGCTCCAAACCTCCACTTACACACAAATAAGGCACGCGCCACAGAGTTTCTCTCCAAACTTACCCTGAAAATTGCCTCCCCCCACACATAATCCTGTGGATCCTTACCCTGAACCTCCCCTATCCTGAATCCCCCCAGCAAACCAGAGGATAAGTACTCAGAGATTTGCTCAGTTTCGGTGAAACTGTGGAGTAAACTTAATCTTTCCAGACTAGGAATTAGTACCTGTTCTTTCTCTTTCCTCCTTCACCAGCACCAGCTGCTACAATGTGTGTTGCCCTATAAAACACTTCCTGTTCAATTCTGATGCCCTCAGGTGCCCTTCTCCTCCTCCCCCCCTCCTTCCAGATGAACACCTGTGAGAGGCAGATGGTATGGATAATCCAGAATATATTTCTTGAGTCCATGTAGAGAAGCTGCCAAGCTGCTGATTTTTTGGCACTGTGCCTCGTGGCATCGATGGCTAGTGAGAGACACAGATGCCGCCTGAAAATAACTGAGGAGGAAATTCTCCCAGTGTCTCCAGAGGTCCTGGGAATGTGGCTCCTGCCATGGGGTTGGCAGGCAGATGGCCCACCGGCACCCCGAACAGCAATGCCTCGGAAGTAGACCTTTGTTGCTCATGTCTTAATCAGTGCTTCCTCGAGCTCCAATTTGATGGGCTTGGTGGGCACCACTTATCCTTCTCATCAGGAAAGGGGAGGCTGTTTTCAGTCAGACAGGACCTGGCAGAGGGAGTAGGGAGACTATAGGGAATCAGGAGCTGTTTTTTCTACCTGCAGAATTTGCCTTCCCACACACTCAGAGGCTGCAGCAGTAGATGTTTTTATTCATTTGTTTTCATAAAAGATAAGTACAAGCACACATTTATGTCTGCCAGACACATATAATATGCACCCTCTGAACAGCTGAGTTTTATCAGACTGGTTGCATGTTGAGGCTGTGTAGCTATACATGCCTCAGACATACAGGTGAAAGGAGGCCTTCCAGTGCAATCCCACATTGTGCTACGTCCTTGAGCAGAGACAGGGCCACCAGCCCTCTGAACCAGTGAAGGGCTCCAGGGACAAACCACCACCATCTGCTGCTCAGCTCCTTTTCCTCTGCCTTCCTGACAAGATAAGCATTTTTCTAACATATGATGGTATCCAGGAAGTAGCCTGGTTCAGACATGAAGAAATTAACTCTGGGGTAAGACTCATGCCCAGGCACAGCTATAACGTTCCCACTGCAATTCAGATATTCATCAGAACCTGTCACATTGAGGCTGGATTATTCCAGAGAAATCCTTAGGAAAAGGAGCTGAAACCAGCTTACCAGCACATAAGACCAACAATAACAAATACCAAAAAGTCAACACACTGTGCTCTTCCTATTGTGTGGGACTTCAGGGCTGTGTGAATCCTTGTAGTGCCTGGCCTGCTTTGAAAGCCACACTCTTATTGCCCAGGCTCTGCCAAACACTTTCCAGACACGGAGCAAAGCACAGTCCTTGCCTGAAGAAGATGGTGGTCAGTGACAGACCAGCAGTGAGGAAAAGAGACAAATCAGACACACACAAAAAAAAGGCATCTGAGTGTTGGAAAGTGTGTGGTTTGCCCCCCTACATTTTGAAAAGTTGGAAGGAAAATGCAGGTTCTTTTAAACATGTAAAACTTCTCTCCATCGTTTATTATTATTTCTACAATCTTCAGATCTGTAACCCAGAGCCTAACATCCTTCATTCCCAGTATCCAGTACTTTCAGGCACATTGTGCACAAAAATGCATCTTGCTCCTTGCCCTCCCTTCCTCCTCCCTCAAACAGGACACTAAATCCAGCTCCTTAAAAACATGTAGGTGCCAAACCCCACTGGGATCAAAAAGACTTAAACAGATTTAGGTGCCTAAATACCTTTGAGGATTTGGGCTTTAATCTGCTAATTTAATGAGCTCCTATAGTCATAATGCACAAACAAGGTCTTAAAGCCAGTGGCTTTGCGATCCTGTGCAGAACAGGCCTTCCAAAGGCAGGCAAAGGCAGAGGGGAATGTCCTGAAGAGCAATGCTGAGACGGAGGCAGGCATCTACCTTCTGGATTGTCTGCAGGATAATCCCTCCTGTTCCCGTTTTTTTAAGGTTCCTGATTACTCAGTGAAATCCAGGTTTTCCAGAAGCAAGAAGGCACCGTGGAGAATTTCAGGCATGCCAATGCAGTTTTGGAAAATATTTCTTCCCGTTAAAGGGCAGAGATTAAAAAAATCACCTAACTGCAGTCACAAGCAACTTATCACAGAGGCACTGAGGAACTGATAACTGTGGCTTCTCTCACTGCCTTACCACAGAATGAAAAAGAAGTTCCCTCATTTTATTAAAAAATAATAGTGCTATTTGCATTACCACAGAGCTCATGCACCAATCCTACTCTGCTACAGAGTACAACTCTGCTAGGTAAAGTATGAACAGAAAACAAAAGGAAAAAAAAGAAGAAAAGGGTACCTTTTGGCTTAAGAAGTTTAAAAGAACAATAGAAAGTGTCAGAGAGAAGCTGTAAGGGCAGCTAAACCATAAACAAGTTTGGGCTGTGGTATTTTTTGGGAAAGCATCATAAAAAGAGACGTTTTAGGGAGAAATTTGAAAGGAAAACAGTGAGGCTGTTTTTTTCAGCAGTTTCAGCCTGCTGCTATGAAAACGTAGATGATGGTGGCTAACCGCCGCTATGCGACAAACTGTGTCAGTCCCCAGTCCAGGCTCACTCTGTTGCCCTGAGCAGATGGTGGCCATGAGCGAACAACCATGTACATGCAGAGCACTGAGTGAGTCCGGCAAGTTGCCTATCTGCTACCTTTGCCAGGAGGTCTGACACAACTAATACATACATGGTTTGAACTTGTGCTGCTATGTATCTGGAAATGCAAACAGTTGTTATAAAAATATGAGAAAGTTTTGTATACCTTTAACAGAGGATGTGAGTTTTGATTATCTAAACCAGGAAATTATACATTATTCAGAGTATTTCATGCCCTCTGGATTGGCTGATGGACCTCAGGAACCTTGTCAAAGAGTGGTGTAGGGTCTGGAACCTGTGGTTCCATGCCTTAAAGTAGTCCTGGACCACAACTGCAGTTTTGACTGTTAAAGTTAGCTAGGAAAAGCCATTTCTTGATATTATTACACAGACAGGATCAGTGAGGTTAACATGCATGCATAAGCTTGTGAGGAGGCAAATCAGCAATTTCTAAGTACAAGAGCTGATTTCCACAGTACTCAAGAAAGATGATAAACATGGAGGCCCTGGATGATAGTATTATTTAGCCATGGTGAGTCACACTTGTGGTTTGACACCCCTAAAGCAATGTCAGACAAACTGGAGATCTAAATGCAGGCAAGGAAGTCAGGCTTACAGCTGACAGAGAGATGTGGTGCTTCTCTATGCTCCTTAGACAGGTCCGGACTGTAGAAATCATTTGGATAAGGACTGCAGTGTTACCATGATGAGAGAGTCCTCAATCAAGACGGAGCATGTTTGGTTCCAGTTGGGATCCACTTTTACTGGTCTTGACCATGATCTCAGAGGCGAGGTCTCCAGCTTTGGATTCCAGTTTTGCTTTAGGCTCAGGGCCCTTTCTAACCACAGTATGACCCTTCAGTACTCTGCTGAACCTGAACGTGCTTCACTTTCCCATTCACTAAGGAACATGGTTTACGTGGTTTGGTGTTTTATCTCTTAACAACAGGCCTCAGTCTTCAGGAAGACTGGAAAGGAACATAGAGGGTTGGAGCAACAACTGCTCCATTAGTAATGGTTATTGGAGGAATTTCCATTTTTATTTTATTTGGTTAGCAGTTCCCAGGCCTAAAGCTGTACTGAGTTTCAGCAGCCGGCCTCCTTCAAGGCAGCTGTTTCAGAAATCCTTGACGATTTCTTGGATTGCACTCTATTCAGGCCTACTCCCCAGCACCCATTGCAACTCTTCTCTTGCTCTAAGTGGTGCTAAGAAGAGCTCAGTCCATCAGGGATGGAAAAGATTAACTAGCAGTGAGCGTCTTTTCCCACACTCTTACGGAAGTACCATTCAGGCCACAACTCTGTGTCAAGGACCTATTTATTTCCATCCTTCTAACTCAATTCTCTACCCTCCTGATGCAGCAACTTTAACAAGAACTGTCTATTTCTTAGGATCCAGCTGAATCCTGCTGCAAGGCCCAATTCCCCTCTTGCCCAAGAGGCAGGATTTCTAAAGTTACTGAGATACCTAAAGACCAGTTAGGCATTTCTGCAAATCCTACTAAGTATCAGCACAAGAAGCAATGCCTAACTCTTGTTGAAATCAAGCTGAGGACTTAACCTGAAGAGATATTTTAAAAATATGCCCTCTCTGCATTTTCAGGAACCTAGCCACCTTTGAACATCTGGCCCCAAGGTTTCTTTACTTTTCTAGCAGTGCACAGGGTGTTAGGGAAATGTTGCAACATTTCAAGTGAAAAGAGGCCTTAATGTAAATCATAACCAGGCTCAGGGATTCAAATCTTGACTCCAGATATGTTTGTGTGACCCTGGTTTCAGGAGGGCCACAGCTCCAAGCATAACATGGTGAGTTCTCTGACCCACCAGTGTCAAGATGGATTAGAAATTCAACTCAAGCCCTGCGCAGCAACCTACAGAGGAATCCCTGCCCACATGTTCAGCTTTTAGGTTAGCTTTTACTGTTATTAATTTCCTGTTATAATCTCCATTTCATGTTTATCAACCCAGGGCCAGATTCTCAGCTGATGTAAATCAGAAATGATTAATTATTGTTAACTGAGCTGCATTATTTTATACCAGTTGAGGGGATGGCCCCTAGCTATTAATTTTGCTTTGCTCCTCTGTCTTGATAGGAATAATCTCTTTTAGAATTTGAGATTAAATAAAAAATCACCCTTCGAATAGCTCAATCTTGTAATTCCCTCCTGGCCTTCCCTCTCATTGCTGCCAATAGAAATGAAGAGTGCTGAGCACCTGGCAGGATCAGGCCCTCAGGCAGCTCAATGACTGTGCCAGCCCTCTAATTCTGGAATAATGATAATAATCAGGCTTGCACTGAGTGTTGACACATATTTATTAATTGCAAGGTGCGGCTGGCTTTGCACTCTGCTAAGACAAACACTCGCAGAACAATGTGCACAGAGGAGGCTGGAAACCAACCAGCCATGTGTCAGCAGCAGCTGAAAGGGGAGGAAATTGCTAACTGTCCCACTCAAGAATGCAGAGCATTGAAAACCTGGCTAGTGAAGGAAGGCTCTCCTTTTGTTTGGTTCAGTTTTCCTTTTGGAAAAACCTTTCCTGTTTCACCAGAAAGTCCCCGACCTCACCATGCCCCCAGCYGTGAGTGACACAAGAGCAAGATGACACAATCGGAGCCAGGCTTCATGCCAGGGCTGGCAGTGATTTAGTGACGTTCCTCAAGAGCAGGGGGAGGCAGGCCGTGGCCCACAAGCTGAAAGTTATTTGTGCAGAGTCATATATTTAAGCCAGCAATCATGTGAGCCCCAGAATGGTAGGAAGGGAAGGGGAGAGTGCCTGTCTGGGAGGGAACTGAACAGGGAGAGATGAGCTCCTGAATGCTTACGGGAGAAAGAAACAGGAGTGCGACTGGCACAGGGAAGAGTTTTCACTCTAACTTTTGAAACTAAAAAAGATAAGTAATAAATGACTACACAGCATTTATTTACTGCTTTGTAAATGGTGCCCAGTGACTCACTGCTTTTAGTGCTCTCCTTTATCAATGATGAAACTACTCTCCCTTGTGAGCTGCTTGTTTTCTTCCTTGTCCTCAGGCCTGTGGATTTACATACAGTGATACTGGATAAGCAAAGACGGTACAAGACAGCTCACTGAGTTCATACCTCCACTATGGTTGAGTTATGCCTGGCAGTACTGCAACTACCTTTGCTATGTCTCTGGGACAGGGAAGAGTTGCCTCTGCTTGCTTTCCAGTACAGCTGAGAGCACCACGAAGCTGCACTAACTCATGTCAGAGCGATTTTCAAAGCCCACTTACCTTATCTGCCCTGTCATAGCCATGACCAGTCTGGGACTAATCAGGATGTTCAAGAAGTATCAGCCAGTTACACACAGTTCCCTGAATCAGTGAAGAAAAGAAACTTCCTTTCTCCTTTTAAGTAGTTTCTATATGTCTAGAGATGTCTTACAGAAACAGAAACTATACCTGATAAAGTGCCATCATTAATCCATTTGATGTATTTAAGCGTGGCTGTTTAACAGTAACATATCAAGTTAATGCAATACTGATGGAATAAGAAATGGCATCAGAGGGTTTCAAAAGATTTCTTATCCTGAGGAAAAAAAGGGAATTTGACTTCCCATTTCATTTCTCTGTGAATGAGAACACCTTTGCTATTTACATTATTTACTGTTTACTGTAGTAGAGTCACTAGAAAAAAATCAAAGTGATTTGCAGAGCCCTGCCAGTTCTTTTTATATCTCCTTTGCTGACTCAATAAACATCTGACATGCCAGTATTGTAACTAAGTACTGTACTGATTCTACTCTCATTGAAAGCATCTTTCTAGGAGAAAGGAATTGTTGTTCTGCTTCTGTGAAAAATCTGATTTGCCTGGTGAAGCATTCGTAAAAGCTTTTTTTCCAAAATGTTATTGTGGCAATTGGAAGTATTTAGGCATGTACAGTAACTTGAGAAGCTATGTGAAATCTTCTGATATGCAAATATACTGCTGTATACATGGCAAGGAAGAGCTTTGGGCACATTTACATGAAACAGTTGCATTAACAGGCAGTTTGCTTAAAGGCTATTTTGAAATAAATCTGCCTTTTAAAAAATGATGTGAAGTAAATATTCCAAAACAGCTCTACTGATATGGGACTGATTCTGAATTCAAACCAGTTTTGCCCCAGGCTAATTTTGTTCGTCTCAGTACAATTACCTTAAATAAAATGGACCAAAATTGAAGCCAAGGAGTTGGTCCAGGACCTAGGGAAGTAAGAGACTCTGATATCAGTTGACCATGATAGGGCATTTTAATTCTCAACCACCACATGGCAGAACTGAACTAGAAGGAATAAGCAGTGGATGTCACTACAGGAAAAGGTGGCCATCCGATCTGATGTGGAAGTGCTCCATCTGGCCCATATCTGCTCTTGGATCAAAATTCGGGCAAAGAAGAGACAATGGGAAGCAAGAAAGAGCAACCTAACTCAACACGATGGTGTTCTGGATACCAGCCATAGGCAAGTTTTCCAGGTAGGTACAAAACACAAAGGAATTTATAAGCACATAAATCACAGAAGATGAAGATGGGAAAGACCACTGGAAGACTAGTCAATGCAGGCCTGTTTTCTACAGGGAATTTCCCAGTGTGTTGACAGTTTTAAGAATTTCAAACAATAGAGCTTTAACCTTCCTCTGGAAATGATTTAAGGTGTTTAGGCACCTACCTGAATTTTTTAGCATCTTGATCCATTTCATAAAATTGCCTTATGTAGATTCCTAGCAGCTCTTTCTTACTACAGGTCTTTATATTCACATTTCTTTTCGCTATTCATCTCAGGTTTATTCTGTAATGCAGCAACTCCAAAAGTGAAGGTAGTCACTTCAGGGCTTGCCTACACTGCAGGTTTCTCCAGACTTCCTTCCACGGATATTAAGTCAACAGGAAGAGCAATTGTAAAATAACTCCCCATATGGACATTCTGGATTCAGATTACAGTGAACTGGGAAAATGCATTGCAATCGTGGCACAAGGGCACCTGCATACAGAGTTATTGTAGAACAGCTGCAGCACATTGCAATTACACCCTACCATACAACACAAAGTCTTCTCTATGCAGTCAGTTTCTTAAGATTTTAACCAATTTCACATATCCCTCCTTGAAACTTAGCCTGGTTTCTACAACACAGATCACATCTTCAAACAGCTTTGCTGGTCTACACTAGGACAGACTGTGCATCAGCAGCGTCTCCACAGCAAATTCCCAAAGAAGACTTAAGAAAGAAAGGGCACACACAGAGATCGAGGAAACCGCCTCTGCCCCTAACATCTGAGAGTAAGGCTGCTAGAGCAAGAACAGAGACCTGTTTGTGCTTAAATTCCACTTATATTCTCTGTAGAGATAACAAAGTCTGCTGGCATTTTGCAATGATTGTGAGGAACTTTAGTGGTTAATTATATCCTCTGTCTCTTGCTTTGCTATCTCTATGCACATTCACATGAGTCCTAAAAGGAGTTTACTGTTCAAATGACTAGGCGCTGAGCCAGAGAATGCGTAGATCGAGTCCTATGAAACATCTCCTCACGTGCTGTGATAAAATGCTCATGGACATGCCATAAAGAGCTATGAGTATGTCCACAAAATCATGAAACATTATGTCATCAGTGCTACGCTATGAGTGTTACAAGGTTGTTATCTCAGAACAGTATATTTGCCACAGTAGGAGACCAACAAATGTAAACGGCACCCAGCATTCAAGAGCTATGTCACCACTAGATGGTGGTACTTTTCAACCAGGTGTGCCAAGGGTGGTAAGGATGTGATTGACAAAAATGTGAAGTTTAAAGTTGCCACTGAGTGCAATGGGAGAAGTAGGGGATTAACACAATGAGCAAAAAGGAAGGAAATGAAGAAAAGCAGGTAAAGGCAGGAGTGGCTGGGCTCAAAAACTCTCAGAGCAGTGATGTACTTAACCATTTCCTCTTGCCCTGGGTTGGCTGCCAGTTTTCTCATGTGAAAGGGGAAGACAGTGGTGTGCCACTGTGGTGTACCAGGTGAGACTCAGGAAAGAGGGGAGGGGAGAGGGCTGTGGGTGGGTGATAGTTTAGGCACAGCTAGAGGAATATGGTTTGTGTTAGAATATGGCTTATTTTAGAATTGATCACTTCCCTTCACCACCATTTAAATTCAAATGCCAATAAAATGCAAAGAAGGACAGTTATTCGCTACTGATGTCTCTTGCCCCGGACTGGCAGCCTGCATGCCCGTGCCAACAAACAGCCTGCCTTCTCAGTGTGGCTTTCCCTCCTCAGCTGTAAAGGGATCCTTGCTTCCAAGCAGAGTTGCTCTTCAGGCCTAGCAACCATGGGAAGTTGAGGCCTAGCTCCTTGGGATCCTGGGAGAATATTAAACAATATATTAAGCTAAGTTAGAGAGCAGTAAAAAATGTCCAGTACTGAAATGGAAAGAGGAAGAGGTCTACCTCCAAGCTCCTCCCTGGCAGAAGGGGAGTCTACAGTTAGGTCTGCTAACCAGCAAGATCTCTTCCTTATCAGAGACCCTGTCAGCCCCAGGGTCTTCACCAGTCTTGACTGACCTGGGGCCATCATAATAAAACATAGTTTAATAGGGGTGACCCATGACAAAATCCTCCCTTGCTCATCAGAAATCGGCAGGTAGCCCAAACACTGTCAAAGTCTGACTTGTTCCTTTACAAAGCACCCTCCCCTCAAAACTGAGAGCTGCAAGGTGTCCTGATATGTTCCTACTCAAACATTTCTTTAGCTGTGGCTTTCTGAAACTATTGCCATATTGCAATATGTCTTCAGGGCTTCCTGACTCTTTACTTTCCTCAGAAGACAAGGAGATCCAGGATCAGCAACAGGGAGGTGCATCAGGCATGGGCCAGTGCTGCAGTGCAGGCATATTCGCAGCAGAGCATTGCTGCTGATTCCAGTAGTTTGTAGTTACGAGAGAATTGAACTTCATGGCAAGTCCACACTTAAACAGAGACTTGGCCATCTGGCCAACATGATTGCAAATCGGTGGAGGATGTGCAGGTACTGATCAGTTTTGGCATGAAACAAAACAGAATGGGAGGGCAACTGGGGGCCAATCAAACTAGCAGAGAAGTGATAATCCTTATTGACTGTATGCTATTAGTGAGCAGAGCACAGATTGTCTCCCTCGTTAATATGCACTGGAAATTGCATTGTGTGGGTGCAGGGTACTTTAGTGAGAATATAGCCGGGCTTGCTGAGACTCTTGTGCCGACAGGCTCTGAGAGTTATAGCAGGCGTGGGAGTCAGGAGACGTGGGTTTGAATTCTGTGGGGATTTTTGGGCAAGTTGCTTCCTCTTGGCCTCTTGCCCTCCTTCCTGGCATTCTTCAGTGGTAAGATCTTTGGAGTAGGGGCTGTTGCTTCAATTGGGTGAGTACAGTTTTGGTCCTTGATCTTATTTGGGTATCTTCATCGATACACAAGTTTCATTTAAATAACCATACTGAAGTCCTCTCTTGTTTAATTTTCTAGCTTTGTTAAACACTACTGCCATGAAAAACTACTGATCATGGTTATGCCTGTGTATCTTTTGTCACAGTGGCAGAAGAAAGTGTGACAGGAAAGAGTTAATTTGTTGGGGGTGGGGGGTGGGGTGGAGGCAGAAGGGAGGAACAGGAGAGTATTTCTGTATTAACATGCAGCTGGTTAATGCAGCTGAATAGCCCTGGCTCAGCTGTTACCTTTCTCAAAGCCAATGGCAAATGACGAAAAACCGTGGTAATATCTATTAAAAGTTTGTGGAAGGGGCCTGCTCCGTGGGAGCTTTTCCATCTCACATAGAAGTGATGATTTAGAACAGAGAAAGATCCCCTCGAGGGGATTTTGTGAAGCATGCAATGCTAATTAACTCCATTGTTGTATTTTGTTTTGAACATAAGAGTCCCTCTGGGATTGCAGCACTCTTTCCTCCTGCAATAGATTTCCATTTTGCACCACTGTATAAAATCTCCTCCACATCCCATCAGCAAAAGGGATTAACAATAGGGAGAAGCATATGTGCATAGTTTTATGGGGTTCTAGGGAGAAATGTCTCTCCCTTCACCTCCCAGATGTATTCTCAATAGGGGCCATTCTGTATATCCTTGCTTTCACTGTTTCTTTAACCTTGAATTAAAAACAAGTGTACATCAAACACTGGGCAGCATCTCCCTTTGATCTTCAGCACATTCAAACCACTTCTGAGCCTGCTGTGCTGGAGTTTGTTTTAGTGGTTAGCTTGTTTGTGCACAAATGTAAAAAAAGAAAAGCAGCCAAAACCAACAACAACAAAAATCAAAAAAAACCCAATACCCAAAACCCCCCAAAAGCCCATCAACACCAGGAGTGGAAACAATGGTCAAATACTGATTTGCTCATTTAGCAGTTAATTCCAAAAGGAAAGCAAGAAAATGAAAGCTCCCATCTGCCTGAACCCCTTATTGTCTTGAGCCAGCAAAATTATGAAGTAACCTGACTCACTCTGTGCTGAATCTGCTCTTCATCTTCTGGACTTCTGGTGTCCCACTTTGGCTTGCCCAAATGCTCTCTGCTTAATCCTTTTATGTTGAAGAAAGCAGAACCTGACTCACTCTCAAGCTCTGGCTGTTACAATGCAACATTGACTTCAGCAAGACTAAAGCAAGAACAAGAGCAAGGAGAACCAGCTCTTTCAGGTAAATCAAATGACTTCTTTCTTCTTCAGCTTCAGTCTCTGATCTCTGTCATTTCTAAGAAAGTGCAGATTTACATGTGGTGTCTTGAATGAATATTTGTTTTTCTATGCTGCCTTAAGTTTCAGCTGTGCATAGGCCAGTATTTACAGAGCGTTGATGGCCATCTTTCTGTGTTAGGCAATTTGGTTGTTTCATACTACAGAAAAAAATAGCAAGTTGTCCCAAGGGAGTGACTAGCATACAAATGTAACATTGACTTCTTCTGGATGAAATTAGAGCTGCACTGAGAGCTACCATGTGCTCTGCACCACTAATGGTAGTGGAGATTCTGCATTAATCCAACCAACGGGATTCAAGGCTTTGTGAACAAGAGACATTTTCCTATACCTTAAGGCATTGTAAATCCTTAGGTCTTATTTCTTAATTCTTGCTGGAATACATTTAATTACAATCTGGACAATTTTTGAAATTTTTGAGTGAACAACAGGAAAATATTTAACAACATCTTCAGTAACGTAAATAATACAAGTCATAGAAGATCTCAAGCAACTTACACCCTCCTCACCTAGAACTATGCTGGGGGCATGACTCTGTGCCATTTCCAGATCCAAGCAAAGCTACAGCCCATCAAAGAACCAACGTATGAAAGCCAAATCCAACCCCTCAGTCTTCAGTCAGCTAAGCAGAATACTAGGTATATTAAACAGCTTTGTCAAGGATACAGTGGGAATGTTCACTGAGTCAGCAACCTCAATGGTATTGATACTAGACCGATGAAGGAGAATTTGTCATGTAAAGCTTCCTATTCTCCCCAGAACACTCCTCGCTTACTGCAAACTCCTCATTTCCTTTTCTTTTCAAGAGGAGGGGAATCTTTTCCAAAGATATTTTTACTGATGTCTATGCCAAACCTTCCTGTACCCACAGCAGCATGGATTTTTACCTCAGTGTAGAGCGTTCAGTGATCAGTGATTCAGCAGAAGGTGTTCCCAAGACCCCTCTTGTTCAAACACTAGCACTTTGTCTTAAATTGTAGGTTCTTGGAGGCTGTTACTGCAACATGGGGTTGGCTATCATAACAGAGGCCAAAGTAGGCTAATGTAAATAAAACAACATACTGAGAGGATGTTCAGAGTCATTCTTTTGAAGAGGCTGCTAAACCTTTTCTGCTTGAGAGTTACAGGTCTGTACAAATACTTTTTTTTCTTTTCTTTCAAGTCCCTTTATAAAAATTAACAGAATTAAGAAGGAAAAAGAAAAGTCAAGAGAAGGGACTTCCCATTCTAAAATTTTCAGCTTACTTCAACATCTTCTAACTTACGTCTGTATTATTAAAAATAAAAAAAAAATTCAGAGCAACTCCATAGGTTTACCCCAATCAACATCCAGAGAGAGAGGGGTAAGAGACAGACCATTTTTAAGAAGTATTTCCAGTGCAGTGTTCTCAAAAAGAACACATGTGCCAAGTCTTGCTACTTTTTTTCCACTCTTTAACATATATAGTTACAAGCAAAGAGTTCTGTGAACAGAGCAAGCCTGCAACTCATTTTTCCAGTCCTTTCTGTAAGCTCATCTCCCTGATGTGCTTGCTGATCACTGGCTTGTTAACATCCTGGCATGGAGGTAGGCAGCAAATGTGCTATCAGCATCCCAGCTGTTACGTCACTTAAGATTGCCTTCTCTGTTCTTGTGCAGCTCAACATGTTAGGAGGCATTTAATGAGCCACTGCAGATAGCCATTGCCCTGAGCAGCTGAGTCTGCCTTACAGCTCATGTTCAAAAGCCAATGAATAGTTTCCTGGCGAGCGTGCTATGGGGACACCAAATGCCACATGAGAAAACTTGAGCCCTTTTATGATTACTGAGATCACAGTGAGCAAAAGTTCAGTGAGGGTTTTCCACAGATACTGAGAGCAAATGTTACTTTAACCCATTCTCGCTCCTGGCACAGCAGGGGCCTTGTTCCCCTCACCCTCTCTCTCCTGGGGCAAGTATAGAAGACACTTGAACCCTAAAAAGTTTTATTCCCACTTCAAGTTTCATGGTAAAGCTCTAATTTAGCAATCTCATCTATGCACTCTGCCCAAAGAGGCCTCAGCTGACTCCTCCGGGACCCTGCAAGGGGCCAGCAGTTCCCTGGTATGGAACCAACAGCTGGGCCTGTTCATCACCATTTTTCTTACTTTAGCAGCAGCATAGAGATAGTTGTGTAGTTTCCATGATATACATGCTTAATTCCAACATCCATCTGTCCTCTGTGACCTATGTTTTTCCATACCGTGCTAGAACAAGTGAGAAGCAACTCCACTGCTATTTGAGCAGCTTTCACGTAATGTTAGGAAAAGGCTAGATATGAGGAAGGGGGGGGGGGGACTCAAGGAAGGATGGGGAGCTGCTTTCACAGCCAGTTTCTGAGCTTTGGATCAGTGCAAGAAAGTGTTCCCCGTGTGAGACACAAATGAGTGGAAGGGTAGTTAGCCCTGCTGGTCACAGAGAGCACGCATTATTTGTGAATATTATTTCAGCATGCCCCTTCTATTCCCTGGCTTGCCCTAATATTTGCAGCGGACAATTTCTAAAGCCTAAATAACATAAGCTTATGATTGAACATGCTCTTCCTGAATTCAGCTCCACCCTGTTCCAAAGTAATTTCTTTCTCTCTATGAACCTTATTAAATCTTCATAAGAGCAGGACTGAGATTTAACCTCCTAGTCTCACAGCCCAACTAAAAAGCCCTGCAGTTGCCCAAATGTGACTAGAGTTCTGTTGGCTGCTGTATTACATCAGAATATATCCTCCGTCCACTGTCCATCCCTCTGCCCTCCACTGACATGAGTCAAGACCGGTTCTTTTCCCGGAGAACACCGGTCCCCAGCCGAAGCTTGGCAGCAGCTTAGAGCTCCTCCCAGTCAGGCCACAGGTCAAATCCCCAAACTGCACGAAATCTCTGAGCTCAGCCTGCCAGCTGCATGCCAGGAGGCAGAGGTGGGTGTCACTTCGGGATGCATTTCAAAGCCAAAGAACCCCTGGTTTAAGTCTGTTGCAAGCTTTGTGCAATAACCTTTCTCCCAGAAGACTGGAGATAAAGCTTTTAAAACTGATTTGCATAATTGGATCTTTAATTCTTTTTAAATGGAAACTAAAATTGCACTGTTCTCAACCCAAAGACTTTCAAAAAAGCCAAAGCATTGGCTGCAAAGTGGAGATGTGTCACTGAGGTGAAACTAAGCCTAGATAATAGAAATTTAGACGCACTGAAACAAATGCAGATGCCGGATACAGTGGTGAAAATCTGAGGTAACAGCACTGACTTTGGTAAAATTACTTCATTCTCATATCAGCATAACAGAGAATCAGTCTGCAGTAACACCTTTAACTTTTCAGCTCTGTGGTTAATTATAAACTAAAAGGGTTACTGGCTTTTCTTTTTTCTTTTTTTACTCAAAAATTTAATAGATTAATAAACACTTAAGAAATTTTATAATAGCAGGGAAAATATTCTGTTTGTGTAAAAGAGCAAGACATCATTTAAATCAGTGTAACTGTGATTATTTAATTCAGCAGAAATTTTGGCCCACAGAGATATATTTAAGAGTTGTGCATGGAAAACAGATACAGTTCAGCTAGTGAAAAACTCATGTGCTTCTCATGTGCTTGTAAACAAAAAGCAGTATTTCTAATGAAGTGCAACATATATTTTACCTCCCACCCCCCCAAATTACATGTGTGGATTTATATGGTGTTTTCACCTTAACATAAAAACAGCAATTTCAGTAGGTACAGTCCACCATACTCATTTCTAAAGAGCTGGTTTTTATTGTTAAAAATATCAAGATATAACATAGCCAGGTATGAAATCATTCTAGTAAAAAGCTCAGTTTTCTCTCCCTCCTAGTGACACTTCATTCCTTAAGCAAATATGAAGAATCTTCATCAGAGTCCTCTACTCACCAGTGCTGTTAGGTAGCCAAAGCAGCCCTAATACCAGCTAGCGGCTGTAACTTTGTTAGCCTTTCCTTTAAAACAGTAGTGAAATAGAAATACCAGAACTCAGAAGAGCTGAGAGAATACAAATAGGCCATTTCTGTGACTTGTCAGTTCTCCTGGGTGCTCCATCACTGCTTGTGCCATGGAAAATGCAGCACATGCAGTAGATGCATACAGCAAGTCCATGGTTAAAACCTGGTCTTGGGTACCCCAGTGTAAATCCAGAACAACTCCATCTGAGCCAACTGACTTACTTAGGATTTTTACCGGGACAGCCAAAATGCCTAAAGAAGTTAGGTATATCTGGGCTGTTGCAGACACTACCAGGAATAAAGCTCAAGTGGACAAGCTTAGTTGCAAGTAGTACTGCTTGCATCCAGATACAGTGCTGGGAGTGGTGAAATACCTCTTTTTATGTAGTTTACAGCTCTCTGAAAGATATATATATTTTTCTTTTTGTACTTTAAGAATCCTTGTAAGAATAAAAGCTACACCGCTATAAATTAGAAAGCCGCATGAAATACAGTGAGAGCAACACACACCACATCGTGGAACTGGGGATGTAATCTGTTTTAGGAAGCACATGGCTTTATGTTTAATGAAGGGAGCCTGTTGAAGGATTGCAGACCAGGAGGGCACACTGGATTTGTTGTTTTATTAGGTTCTGGGTTATGTACTTCTCCTTTTGCTGTGTATCTGACAACATATGCCATTCCACTCAGAACAGAATGAGCTGGGGGGAGGAGGAGAGAAACAAAGCATTTATGAAGAACTGGAGCATTTTATTTTCTACCTTTTGAGAAAAGTGTTAAGGGTAAGAAAAAAAATTGTATCATTTTGTTGAAACTAGAAACAGACAGAAAGAGAAATTAAATTTAAGCAGACAGAGGAGAACAATTGTTCTCCACAAGCACACAGAAGGAATTGTTAGAAATATATAAAATACACTTATCAACATCCAGCTCATTGAATTCATGTACTTAAGATACAGCAAAAATCCTCCAGTTTATCAGGGCCAGATCTTGAAAATACTTCACTTCTTTCAAGATGAATTGAAGGCACTTTTCATCACACATGGGATAATTTGTGGTTTATGGGGTCAGGCACTACACACCTATGATCAGACTGTGCTTCTAGGTACAGTACTTTATGCTTCATCTTTGGAATTTCCTGAAACCAGTGGGTAAAATGTACTGCTAAGGGTGGTGTTTGATGATGGTTCTAATCCAGCATAACCATAGGCTACTGCTGGAAGGGTCAGTCCCAAATTCCTCTGTAACCTCGTTTGTCTTCAGTAAGACGTCCTCACCATTTTCTTTATTTTGGATTGTGTGATCCTGCAACCAACACTGCTCAGTATCAAATCCACTCAGCTTAAACTCCCAGAAAACTAACCCATCTGCCCTTTCCACCCACACCCCCAGAAGCCCCTTGTCATCAGGTTAGCAAGTTGTGCCAGTTTGCCTGTAGCTGTACAACAGCTAGATCTGAGGCAGAGAGAGTTAAATCAGAAGCCACAGTCGAGGGGCATCTCTTTCAGCAGCAGCCCATAACTGCAAAGATATAATTTGATGCCACACTTCAAAAATGTAATCCAAAGTACCCTAAAAAAAAMCAGCCCTCCTGGAACTCATGCCAGTACAGCACAGAGCTGCCAGAATGATTTAATAGAAAATAAGAACAGAGGTGTCTCTGAACTCCCTCCCTGCTCCCAAACTTTAATACTGGACAAGGGCTGCAGGAAGGTTCACTTCTGATTATTTGAGATTCACAGCCTCAAATTATCTCCTGAAGAACACACACACATTCTTCCACCTTTCAGGTGGTAGCCTTCTATTTAAGGCATTGATTCAATATGCAGAGAGACTTGGGCTCAACTCCCTTCTAAGTGAGAAAGGACTCAAAACCATACCTCCTAGAAATGCCCAAGCATTAAGGAATAAGTGGGAGTGAGGACAAGGAAGCCTCCTCTTGATAGTCTACTATTGTGTGGCAAAGAATGCAATATTCACAGGGTTGGAAGTAAACAGAAGGAAGCATTAGATCTCCCTCTCCCCTCATAGACCACTGGTTAGGGCAACAAGCATGGGGCAGATGGAAGAAGGAAAAGGATTTTAGTCTGTGATTCCTGGCCTGAAATTACTGTGGGTTCTGTTTGCTGTTTCCAAGATCTTCTGTCTTCAGTGATCACCTCTCATCACTGAAAGGTCAGGCTTGCTTCTCTCCCCACAAAACTTGTTTTCATGACTGCACAGTGTGCCGGTTTCAACAGAACTGCAGGGATATCAGGAACTTTCAGGTGCCCATCAAGTTTACAGACAGGTGAGGGGCCTTCATTTCTCTAGCTATTATTGTTATGCATGTTCTACATCTGAAGAGGTCTTGTGGTGCTTGGTTTCCTCCTTTTGTTTTGTATAAGGGGCCCTATAGACACAGAAAATAAACAGCAAACTATCTCAGGTCTGTTATAACATTGTACATCCTCATTCCCCACTTCACAACAGAGTTATAGATTAGGTTTGGGTAGCCTACAGAGGCAGTTTTTCTTCCTATGTCATTACATTCTTCTCTCAAACAGTTATGCAGAGGATTCTCCCATGTTAGTCTACTACATCCCATTCACAGGAAACAAACAGGTTCCAGTATAACTTAGTTCTTCAGCTCTTCTCCACATGCAAGATCAACACCCGGATTTGCTCATCTCTTTGGAATAGCCAGGATTTCATGTGTTCAGCACTTCAGTATTAGCAAAGCATTTACACTGGCATGATTTCACATAGTAATAGCTTTGTTATAGTACTTTAAGCCTGTTGCACAATGAAAATCATTATGGCACTCTGATTCCACTATGCCATCTCTTCTGGTGGTAATTTTGTACACTTTCTACTCTCTCCAAAAACCCCTTGGAGACTGCTTTTTGAACAGTATAGTATAAGCATTTTGCACAGGGAAAACAGGCTCCGGGATCTCAACAGCTGAGCTTTCTCATTCTTACACAATTCAAATATCTATTTATTAGATGATGGAGCTACTGGATGCCCTGGTGACAGTGTTTAACAAAGCTTTGGTGCTAGGTCAGTTAACGAGTTCCTGTTTGCATTCTTCCATTTTGGATATGTAAGTAGGCTCATGATCTTGGAATAAAAGACTTTCCCCTCCCTGTCCCTGCCAAACAAAAATTAATGAATAAGTTGGTCAGTCAGAAGTGCCAAGGGTTATGACTAAATTCTCTTCCTGGAGCTCCAAGCTCTCCTCACCAAGGGGAGCGCTGGAGCCTCCCTACTCCCAAAGCTCCCCTCAGCACCCTTCAAGAGGGGCACCCATCCCACAGGGTCACCCCTGAGAGAACCATACTTCTCTTTTAATGGTGGAGAGAGATTTCAGTTTAAATTCCCCAGCCACTTTTTCTTAGAAGTTCAGAATAATGGACTGCATCTCTTCAGTGGGAGAACCAATGTATTTTAACATTTCCCTGAAAACACTAGGAGAAAGTCCCAAACCCATGGGGTTTCATTTATAATTGTTGCCAGGCTGATAAATCCTGGAGACAGAGGAGTCTATACAAACAAAAAGATTTCCAGTAGCATAGGAAAACTGTGCAATACCAAGCTCTCATCACCTTGTTTATAGACAAAACATTTTTAGTTTATTGCCAGGAGGACTGTGGCTGGAAAGCATTTGTCTGAGCCAGAACTGACTGACCTTTTGCAGTAGGCACAATAAGGCAGCGAGCACCGCTGAACTGTCAGAACTCCTGCAATAAACCCAAATCTCTTTTGATAAGGGGAATCAACAGCACACAGCTCCTCATGACCTACTAATAACACCCGTGACCTCAACAGCGAGTTACAAATCTGATACATAGTTTGAAAACTAGATGCAACACCTGCTTCCTGGCAGCATCCTTTTGTTTTCTTCTGGATAGGTGCTTAGCAATTTAAAATCAAGTTCCCCAAGGTTTGGCTTCAGAGCTGTAGGAGAGTTTTCATTTCCTATCACACTACTCTAACGTGACTTGACCAAGAAGCCTCATCAATATTACAGCAGTAAATAGCTTGACAACTTCCTCATAAATAACACATTCCCACTCTGCTTTGTGCTCTGCATTTAATAGCATACTGGATATTTAGAAATACGGGGAATCTAGTTGAAAGCATGTAGTAATGAGATAAATGTTTTGCCCATGAAGAGTCAAAGTGCACATGCTGCTTACTCCTGGCACTTCGTGATTCACTGCTTAATAAAGAAACAACTCAGAAAAGACTCCAAACAAACCTGCAACTTGTACAATTGCTCTTCCCTCATATTGTAGAAAAACCCTGCTGTATCAGATTATGAAGTTTAGTCCTTGCACATACATAGCCTACTGCAGCATCAAAAGGAACAATCCATTCAAATCTCTTGCTCGATTTGCATGAATAGGAAGAAAAAATTGTTTGTTTTTTTTTTTTCCATAAAGGTCCAATACAAGGAGGGGAGTTGGAGAGGAACAACCGCCCCCCACCACCACCCCCCCCACAACCCCAAACTTAAGGGAAAAATAATACCAAACAAAATAACACCAGCTGAGTGGGAAGTCACCAGTGTAGGTGGTAGACTTGGAATGCTATGAAGAGCCCATGTTTAGGACCCTAAGCACAACACCCCTGCTCAGCTGCCAACACTAGAGGAGTTGGGGGGGAGGTGGGGAAAAAGGAACTTTAAGGGTTTTTTTTTTTTTTATTTGCTGCTGCTTTGTTTTAAATCCAATTGTGATAACAGTTAACTGTTTTTCAAACAGTAGAGTTCACTATGCTACTCAGTGCTCACTATGCCAAGCTGCTCAGTGTCTTTCTTATACCTAAACCTTGCTTTGTATTTCAGTCATTCCTCGACCTGTGTGGTGGTTCTTTGCAATGAGCCCAGATCGTTTATTTGAATGACTGGATAAGGATTCCTATCCTTATGAAATAAACACAAACTCTGGATCCAAAGAGGATGGCAGTTCTTCCATGGGTCTTTGATTCAGGCAGTGAAACGCTGAGTACAAGGCAGGCCCCTCTGTTTCACATTTTTTGCTGGCTAAGTAGAAAATTCTCCACTCAGCATGCAAATTTGCTGCAGTTTGCTTCAACACCAAGCCTCCATCTGCTGCATCAAGATCATAAACCTCTTGCCTAGGGTCTGGCTTCTACCAGTCCTTAGCCTTGCTTGCCTTCCTTCCTTATCTGAGGAGAAGAAATGAAGTGCGGATAATAGCATTTTATTGCTGCACAGCGGGGCTGCAAAGGTAGTTAAAGATTCTGAGGCTGACGTAAGGGAGCCGTATATATTCCCTAGATAGTTGTATTTATTTTCATTTAAAAATGTAAATACCAAAAATGACTGAAACAGTATACATTTTCTCCCCCACCTTGAACAACTGAATCTATTTACCTGTAGTTCAATCAAGTTGCAGCAGAGCAAATCCCATTTAGAAACAGGACCCTCCTCTCTCCCCTTTAACTCCCATCTTAATGCTTCCCAAAGCAAAACTCCAGACACTTTGTTAGTCACATATCACCACCAAATAAGTAGCAGAGTCATTGAACGGTGCCTCATAAAGGAGGCAGGAAACAGGAAAAGCTCAAAATAAAACTGTTTGTAAATTAAAGAACTAAGAAGAAGAATGGATAGGAAATGAGCCCCTTATTTTTTCTTCAAAATTATTCTGATTAATGARGAGAAAGATCAATAGCCTATCTGCAGCTGCCATGTGGAAGACAGGGTGAAAAGTGACTCCAGACCCAAGTATCCCCATGGTGTCAACCCATCACATTGTGCAGAATCGCTATATAATGAGCTGCAGGGTGAGATCTCATGTGACTGCACTAGTTACCTGTCTATCTCCTCTGCCTCTCATTATAGCTCAATGTGATCAGTTATAAGGTACTAGAAAGGAGACATGTATGACATATTTGTGAGTAGGCAGAGAGAGGATTGCTTGCGCTCCTGTAAAAGAAGAGACCCAAATTCTCCAGGTTTTTCTGTGCATTCCTGTTGTGTGCAGCTCTGAAGTTATCTGCATAGTTTCCACCACACGTGAGAACACCTGGGCCTATGGCCTGGTGCAAAGCACGCTGAAAGCAGCAAAACATTCCTACTGATGAGGCCCTAAATGAAGTGCCTTGAATATTGCTGTTTCCTTTATTAATGTTTGGTTTTGGTGCTTCATAATTCTGTTTAGCTGCTTTTGTGGGCCAGCAGATTCCTGGACAAAATGGCCTGGCAGGCTGCTGAGGCCATTTCCACTGGTTTTGCAGCATTGTGCAAGGAGAGAATGGCTGTTATTTGGATAGAAACCCTGGATGAAACAACACAAGCCATCATGCTTCCATCCTTTTTGGCTTGCCCCAGTGAGAGGGCAAACGTACCCAGCACTATTTCATTAAGGTCTTGGCACGTTTCTTGATGGCACCTCTGGTAGTTACAGGCACAAAGGAAGCACTTATCCCCTGTCCGTTATTTGATCTGCAGCCATTCATGTGCAGATCTGTCCAGAGATGAATCCACACCGGCATGAGAGATAAGAGGCAATGCTGATGCGAGGCTTCAGAGATTATGGCAAAGCAGAGCAGCAGCAAAGTGCCATATTTTTGAGCACCACCCAGCATAGGCAGCCCAGCAACACTATCACAGTCATGCCGCTCCAGGCTCTACAGGGTTCCAACAGACACCAGCCACTCATATACTTTGGAAGCAATTTCTCCTTTCTAGGGCAAATGGGAACACATAAAGCAGCAAACGAAACAGGGCTAGTGCCGTAAAATATAACTGATACATTTGTAAGAGTAAACCCTGCTTCCATTCCCAGCTCTCAGGAAGACACAGTCTCCTTTCTGGTCCTGCTCCAAACAGGGAGGCAATCAAAGGTTTTCAGTAGAAACCCCCCTTAACAACAGGCTTTGCTCCTTCAGCTGCAGGAGTGACTAGCAAATAATGGGATACAATCCTTTCTTTTAGGAGCTGCCTCCTTGACTATAAATACACATAACATTTCAGTCCTTCATGTGAGTGTTTGCATAAAAAAAAAAAAACACACACACACAAAAAACCACTCACACACACTCAAAAAACCCCCAGCTACTCCGTGCTCACATTTAGACTTACTAAGGAAAATGCTTTCATTTGCTAGAGCACTTAACTATATCCTTACACTTGTGCTTAAGCCACCCCTAAAATTGGCTCAGGTTGCCACAAAACAACAGTTTAAACTAATTTAATTGCTCTCTCCTGCAATCCCACCCTCCTTCCCACCCCTGGTTGCACATTTGCTGTCTCCTTCCCTACGCTAGCTCTAGCGCTTGTCTAACCCTGCACTGAGCCACTTCAGAAGGCAAGCCAGGCACACAAACCCCGACACCCAAAAAATCATCCCTTTTCTACCAATTTAGCATGCTGAAGTGACTCATCACAAGGCCAGAGGAACACTAGAGCCAGTGTAAAGAAAGGGGTGGAAGTAGAAAGCAAAGGGAGGGTGGGCCTGTGACGATGAGCAGTTCAGAAGTAAATTCAGAAATCTGGCAGCTCATTGCTGCTAAGAGAGGCCGTCCTACTCCCTCCACCTCCAGCTACGCCGTTTAATCCCAGCCGCGGCGGAATTATGCCAAGCCTAACCTGACCCTCCTCCCTCCACACACACAGTTGGTTTCTGCAAGGTCAGTAAATTGAATCAGCTCAGCACGGCTCCTTACCGGCATGGAAATGCATGACTGGAGGTGAGAAGAACTGCTCCCTTTCAACACCAGGGAGCTATTAGATCAGCTAAGTGGTGTTGTCAAGCCGTACCCTGAGGCTTCCGCATGCATTTGAATCTTTGCTAACCTAAGGCTGGGAATCGAGAACCCTAAACAAAGCTTTACGTTGAAGCAAGCGAGCCACCTGCAGCAGCAGCAATCCCAACAGAAGCACCGCATCTCTGCAAACGCGCGGGCAACGCTAGCTACTCCTCCTCACACCAGTTATCATACATGGCAATTCTAGTAGCCCTACTTTAAGGGGAGGTTATCAAGGATTAAGTCAGATTTTTAAAGAGGAGGATATTTAGGTCAATTTAAAGGAAATCCCAAGACACAATGTAGACACTAAGTAGCCAGAATCTAATAAAAACAACTGAAAAAGAAAAAAGCAAAAATATACAGCATGAAGACAACTGAGATTTCCCACAGGATACCCTTGGCTCAATTTACAAGTGTTTCACAACATAGAAAGACTCTTAAATATGAGGATAAGTGTTCCTCTATAATGAAGTTTTCTGCATACATTATGTAGTGCTGTATTTTCCACACTTCATATATAGCTGTCTGTATCTATAAATAGAAATGCCGCCTCATGTGCATTATCATGTATTACAAACCGATGACAATGTGGTAAAGGAGAGGAAATGAACAAAGGAAGTGGTGTGCTCCGCCAGAATATACAAACTTGGGCCCTGCTACGTCAGCTTCATGCAAACCGATTCTGTCAAACATTCCAAGAATGGGAGGAACAGCAAATGATTATCGAAGAGAAAGTAAACCAATGGGTATGTTGTGTGGCACAGAACAAAAGACCAAGTAATCTTGTGAAAAGGATAAAAGAGCAAAAAGATTCCTTGCATGTTTAAAGCTAGGGTATTGCACAAAGTGGCATTAAAAAAAAAGGGATGGGGGTGGGGGGGACTTGAATAAACCAGCCAGAGCAGGGCTGTTCAGCAGGACTCGGGGTAAGATGACAGACAGAGGAATTCCTGTAATGCTGAAGGAAAAGCCAGAGCAGAGCACCATTCTGCAAGATCAGAGCCTGTAATTGCTAGTCTTTCTCTTCTTTTTTTTTTTTTTTCTCCAGAATTTATCACCTTTGCATTGTTTTCTCTGTTCTCACACATTTATGAACTGCTGAAATACCCTAAGGATTTGTTCTCATATTTTTTTTTCTCCTCATTTACAAATTCAGTCTGACCACTGTGCCTACAGGGCTAAGGACCTGCGACTGGCAGTATAATTAAAGATATATTCAATAGCATCATAGCAGACAGAAGTGTTTTAATTAAACTGAAAGAAAATTATTGCTTAACATAGAGTGAACAAGGAGCCCATGCTGAATAGACAGAAATAAGCCTTCTGAAAAGGAAATTGGTGTCATGTCTAAGGGACTGGGAAACAGAGGATGAGTTCTTGGCTCTAGCAGATTTCCCACTGAGCCAGTTRCTTTGGGTCAGAGTGTGTTTTGATTTGCCTTTTAGAAGGACAGTTCACACTCTCAGCCTCCCAGGTCATCTCTYTATTTGCACTAAGAAGGACTGACCAACACACTCTATGTAGCCCAAATGAGGCCTCATTGCTTATTATCGTTGCCACTTTGTAGTTCTCTCCACAATCTCATTTAATAGTAAAGCTCAAAGGTCAGTCATGAAAAGGCCAAGCTTGAGCTGAGCTAGTTAATATTATACTGGAAACCCAAGATTTATGAGATCAGTCCCTTCTGTTCCCCTGGTTAAGGCTCAAGATTTCCTTTGACTTCAGCAGAACTAATGTTAAACTCCCAAAGACTGATATTTTAATCAACTTCAGTTAATTCTCATCAGCTTTGAAAGTAGCATGGTTTTGAGCAAAGCAATCAATACTTCGGAGCAATGCCCAGTTCACTGTGGAGACAGTATATGGAGAGATAGAGAACAGTAATTAATCACTTTCTCCAAAACAGAAATATCACATGCAGATATTTCTGCACTGTAAACAGGGCTGGTAGCCAGCATCACCTATTAAAGTTGTACAACACTCTTCATTAATACTATATTATCACTTGCTTCACTTTGGCAACTTTTACTGCTTGGTCTGAAAGCTTTCACTGGATGCCAGAAGTTCATCAAAAAGATGCCTTTCCTAGTATTATCCAAAGCAATTCAGTTTTTTCTTTAGCCTTGCCCAAAGGCAAAACAAAAAAATTAACATAAAAAATATGTATACCTCCCCAACTGCGATGAGAGCCAAAACAAGTTCGGAAACCACTTATTTTTCTTATTGGAATCCAAAAAGAAATCAAATATGACACATATGGAAGAGATTAGAAAATAAAGTTGTTTCATGATTGACAGCATAGTCAATGTTTTATACCCTAATATGTTCACAGTAATTGAGTGTGAAAGGCTGAGTCAGCAGATGATTTACACAACAACTGGCATTGGTTCAAGGCCACCATCATCTCCAGATGTTAATCTTACATTTTAATTCAGATTAAAAAGCTACACTACTTTACAGGCATCTCACTCTTTGGGGATGTACCTTGGCTGCACATAAATCCCTCCCATTTACCACCAGCTTTCACCTGAAGCAGAAAATACACCCTATGCTTTTATCAACTGTCATATAACAATTGATGCACCTCCCAAGGCCTCAGTTTCTGGAGCAAAACAGCTTTTATCTTGCAAAAAGGTTCATACATAAAAAAAATTTATAATCCTTTCTTTTTTCCCCCCTCCACCACATGAGGGATTAGAAGCACTGGTACACTAAATAAGTTGCTTCCCAGACAAATGCAAAGCAAAGCTGAGAGTGAGCAATAAACCCAGCTCCTAGAAGAGCTGGATGGGGGAATGAAATAGTAAATAAAAGTGGGGAAAAACAGGAAATCTGGCAGAGAAAAAAAAAATAGCAGTCAGAAGTACTGACAGGGTTGCAGCAACATCCTGCAATGGAAAGAAATAGAACAGCACCAGGGAGGCATAGGCTGCAGGCAGAGTCTGCACAAGGAAACCCAGGGCATGCAGAGAGGCAGCAGAGCAGCCAAACCTGTGATCTTAACTGCATATACAACTTCCAGCTCTTAGCAAGAAGAGATCCCCTCCACCAACTTTGCTTCAGCTCCGGCAGCTGCAGCATCTGCAGCATGGCTGAAGACATCCCTCCTTCAGCTCCCTGACCTCACCTCAGGTGCACAGGCTTATAATCACCAAGCACATTGTCACCTAAATACACATCCAGAATACACAGCTTAAACAAAGCCAGCTCGGAAAGAAGAGACACACATTTAAGCTCAGAGAGCTAATCTAAAGGGGAAAAAATAATTAAAAAAGCTTCTTACCACCAAATTCCTATAATAAAAAGGAAATCATGCTTTTTAGTCAGCTTTCTTGTAACCGAAGGCCTTACTACCCTAACTCTATCACTCCAGCACCCACCTTTCTGGCAGTACCTTATTAATGACCCAATTAGCACAGGATGTACCCAGCCACATTCCCATTTCCCCCTCACCCTCCCATCTTCCTGGCTGAGCATGATGGCAATCAACACTTGAGAACAAGCAGCTGAAAAACTACTTGGCTCCCTTCTGCTCAACTCTAAGATTTCTTCCTCCTGGCAGAGTGCAGCTACTCAGAGAAACAGTGCCAAACTGAAAAATAACATGCAGTAAATCAAAACATTTCTTTGCTTACGTTACTAATGACACCTCAGATTACTAACACTTAATTGAATTTATTTTTCAGTATGCTTTTTACATTCTGTATTTCTATCAGCTGAAACAATAAAAATCAATTCCTGTAAGGCAATTTCATTTAGGTTTATTCTCTGTTTTATACTCAGTTTTCCAATGCTGCAACAGTTGAGTGGCAAATCTGTGGAGGACTATTTATAAGCACTACTTCTATGAAAATAAAGCAGACCCATACTGAAGGAAGGCACTTTAACAGGCAAACTACTTTAAAAACAAATATGTACAAAGAAAAAACAATATCCTGGAGAAAAAGTGGTTTGGCCAACTACAGTAGATTCATTAATGAGATCTCATATACACACAAGAAATACAGTTACACATATAAATATTTGGAGGATTGGTGATACAGATAAATATATTTATTAATCATTTTGTTTCTGCTGAACTTCCTATTAAGCTTTATACAAGATACTGCTGAAATATTCCCCCAGGCAAACCTCTACTATATAAAAGGTCTTGATCTTGAAATGAAGTCTTCATATGCTTAGCTTTATTGATCAAGAGCAGTCACACTGATCTAGGCATGGTGCATAATTCACAGCGCATGAATTCAACCACCTGTCAGGTGTGTTGAGACCTTGGGGGAAGTCCCTTATGCTCATGCATGGTGGAGCAGTGCTGTATGCAATAAGGGAAGAAATCGCTACCATGAGCTACTGCTTACCACTTTCCTGGAGAATTATTGACTTTTATATGTATATATATTTGAAAAGGATTTAATAAAGCTCTGAAGATTTTTTCCCTCCCTTCTCAACATAAGGATGCAAATGCCAGTCTTGCCCTCTGCTGTGGGCCAGAGTGAGGTGGCAACATTACAAAGGCAACAATTTGAGAGCCAGGAGAGGAAGAGTAATATGCAGCCTGCTTTGGCTTTTGGCTTTTGGCTTGCTTTTGGCTCTCCTGGTGGAGCTCAGTGAACCCATAGGTTTCAGGGTGGCGTACCACATCCCTAGAGGCACCAGGTCATCCCTGCCCTGTCAAGGCATAGCACCGTTCTCGACAGGAGGAAGCGTCTTTATGCTTTGGCGTATTCATTTATGACAGTAAGGTAACATTTAGACCCTGAATCCACCCATTTGCACCAATTTAGGCAGTTTAGATTTACAGAAGTGGCTTCCATTGACTTTTCCCCTTTTCCCCTTTTCCCTTGGTGGGAGGAAGGGAGGTCTGGAGGACAGCGGCACCGGGCTTGGGAGTGCTCTCTCCCTGCTGCCATCCCCCCACCGTGGACCCTGAGCCTCATCCTCATGGGGCCCACATCTCCGAGCAGGCAGAAGCGGAAAGGGCACCCTGAGGGGCAACTCATAACCACGGGCTTAAATGAGCATAGGTTTATAAATAAGAGCACATACTTCAAAATACATGCATCCATTGGCTTGCTGTAATCTAAGAAAAGATGGAGCATGTCCTTTGCAAATCAGATCCTGCCATCTGGGTAAGTGTAGCATGTCGTCTCATCTCATACTGCTGTGCAGTTGTTACCCCCTCATTTGGCAGACTCTTGAGGAAAGAAACTTCCTGTTTCTCAGTGTTTTTCTTGCTACTAAGATTACATCTCCTTGTGCCTTGCCAAAAAGTCTCCTCCAGATCACTGCTGCACGCAGTGAGGACTCCCGGGCTTGGCCGGCCAGGTGCCAGGAGTGCCCGCTTGGGGGGATGACTGGTCCTTCACTGCAGGCTTCCTCCTTGCTCACCACTGTGAGAAGCAGGACAGATGGGAAGAAGAAATGCAAGGAAGAACCTAAGGAGACAGGGCATGTCATATTTTTTGAAAAAGACAAAATACTTCTTAACATCAACCCCCCGCCACAAATATGTTCCTAATATTGTTTCTCAAGGCTAACAATTCCCCAAGTTGTGATGAGAGTATTAAGTGGTGCTGCATGGGCAGAGCAGTGGTAGTCTGGCCCTTGCATGAAGACATGTCATACAGGAGAGCATTATGTATTAGCAGTTTTGTCTCTACAGGGACTGCATGTGGTTTCCAAACTCTGGAAAAGTCCTTTTGGTTCTGTGTTACATTGAATTTGAATACACCAGGGATGTCATTGTTTTTCCAGAGGCTCAGCTAAATTGGGGAATTTCTGGCTATGTATAAAAAATTAAGCCCAGGGTTACTCCTTCCTGGCTTGGTACTTTGATTTTGCCTGGATGGGATACTCTCCTGGCCTTGTTACTGTCTTCTGGAGCAAGGGAATTGTATTAGTCTTTTTCCTTAATTGTTGTCAGCGTGTAGCTGGCTTCAGTCGGGGTGTTTGCAGTCATCCTGTACACCGGTTTGCACCTGAAACCTGGAGAGCGACCGAGCAGCAGCCATAAGCTGACAAAGAGGATTCGTATGCAGGCAGTCCTCTGCAGAACTGTGTGGCAGGCAGCCTGCAGTTTTGCAGAGGACGCACAGGAAAGCACTGAGGAGACAGCTTACCTGCCACTTGGTCATTTCTAAATACTGAAGGTGAGAAGGCGTGAAAGCTTTCAGTTTGGAAGGGTGATGGCTAGGGCCGCAGGAAAGGCGGACGTCCCGTTACGCATTTACATTGCGGCAGTGCGGAAACTCTGCAGAGGATGCGTGCTGCCTCCCCTGGCCCCTGCCCGGGCCGTGCAGCAGGAGGCGGCGGAGGGGGACGTACGCTCCCCGTGAGCAGAGGTCGCTGCAAGGGGAACAAAAAGCGGGTTCCTGCCCCCACGCAAGCTGCGAGTTCAGCGTAAAGCCTGCCCGAGGTGTGTCAAATGGACAGAAGGAGCAGAAACGCGTAGCGCTAAAGCAAAAGCACTGCGCTCTCATCCAGTTCATTTTGCTTCACTGCAGAGCCCGCAGGACCAATGTTCAGCTGTGATGGGCAGGTGCAAGCAGAGTGGGGTTTTAAGGATGAGATTAGACAGGTACACAAGGAAGCGATTTTGTTAGGGGATTCCTCCTGCACTTCTGGGACCAAGAATAAGAAAAAAGGCACAAAAATTCTCTTGGCTTTGGAATTTAACAAACTAACTTCCTGGGGTTACATGTTTCCCTTCCCAACTGTCAGCCTGCCGTTGAGTGAGAACTGCATGAAGCTGGCAAATCTGGCAGAGGTGAATCTTCGTCTGTTTTGCTAAAACTCTTCAGTACGCTGCAGCTAGTAAAGTACATTTTGACCTACGGGGGATGCTGCAGGATATATAGACGACTGGAGGAAATGTGTAGCCTGTGAGTGCAATGTTTATTTCTGTAATTAATTTTTTTTTCATTTCCTCTTGGGGTTTGACTGCATCTCTTGTTCTTCTGCCTCCAGAGTTTCAGTGCCACTATTTAAAACTTAGACATAGTTATTATGCCTAACACTTTCATCCAGAACATTAGCAGGACTCAAGTGGCTATTGTCATTTTTTGTTTGCGGACATTTCTCAATATTTTAAAGAAATTCATAGAAAAAGGTTACAGATAGGATTATATTTTTTAGACAAGTAAGTCCACGTAGTAATACACTACACAAGTAGCAGTCTTGTTCTTACACTAGAAAACTTTTGTGTAAGGTTATTCAACTCCATATTAATTTTAAATAGATAAAATGGCAAACTTACACAGTAATGAACACAGTATTTCAAGGTCTCTGATGTATATTATGAAATAGAAGAGCAAGATTATTTCTTTAAGTTTATCAATTACTAAATTATCATAAAAATGTATGCATATAAATATTTCCCTGAGTCTTTCTGATTAGATTACTTTGAGATGACAGAGTACATTTTGATTATTCTTTGCTGCTTTGCAGTAAGGATTTAAATTGTGAGTACACTTCAGGAACATCTTTTTTTACAACTGTAGCAAAAGGCAGTGGGTGAACAATAAATAATGAAGCAGAACAGGAAGCAGTAGAGACTTCTTAATTCACAGAATTATTTGCCTGTATAAAAGATGATAAAATTCCCACTGCACACAGATTTTTTTTTTTTTAGAAGTTGCATTCTATTTATTAAGTAAGTAACATTTAGGACATTTAATACAAACCATTTTGCTGCTTCTTATACTACTCCTAAAAGACAAACACACCATGCTGCTATGAACTCCGAGACCATAAAATCTGCAGATAATACTTGTGTCAGCGCAATTACTGAACACCGAAGGCATTAACTGTTCTTTCACGTGATTGAGCCTATAGTGCATTTTCATTTCCTCTTTTTCCGAAGTGGTTGTAATCGCAGGTGCTGGGGCAGGCTCTCCCATCTTCGGTGAGATGTCTGCGCATCATGGTGGGACAGCTGTCTGTTGTTAGGAGACCGAGGCAGAGGGGACTTTGTGGCTTGGTGCTGTCAGCAGGTTCGGGAAGGGGGTTTGGGGTGCTGAAGCCGGAGTGAAGAAGCAGATCTGAGGACTGGGGAGCAGCCGAGAAGGAGCAGGGATGAAGTATAGGGCAACCAGAGTGCACATGGTCCAGAGGAAGAGGGAAGGAATAATTTTGCAGGTTCTTGATGGTGATTGCTAGCAAAAGTCTCTTATAATTGAGAGATCGCTGAGAAATATAAATGGGACCAGTCTGACCAGGGGTAAGCACACAGCTAAGCTTTGCTGCAAGCAAGGTGTTGCAGAAGTGCAGCAGGCAAAGGCACTTTTTTTGCCCTCTTTATGACAAGTGGAGAAAGGAGAGGGGCTGTATTGAAATCTGTGTGTTAGGAGCTCCATTCATGTTAAGAGACTCCATTCAGGGGCTTACAAAGGCTATGAGTCAACTGGAGAGAAAAGAGGCATTTCATAGAAACCGAAGTGTGACCCTTTGTTTTTCTTCACCCCAAGSTCCCCAGCCACACAAAAGGAGACCCTAACACTGATTCTGAAGCAACAAATGCCTGTTGTGAGTGAGTGTATTTGAGGAGCAGTGACAATAAGGAATGACCTGAGGGGCTTGTTTCCACCCCGTGTTTCCCAAGGGCTTGCTGAGGGAGGGCTCCTGTGCAGCAGGCAGAGGTGGGCGCAATGAGGTTGTCAGGAAGCTCTTCACAGGGGAAACCTTTCCCTAAAAAGCCTCTTCAGGAAGTGAGTGATCTGAACGTCCCACCAGTGATGTTTACTGGTGGGACACTTGTGACAGTGGTTTTTTGGATTCAGTTCTGCATAACCTAAGAACTCAAATACAGCTTTTACTTTGATGGTGAAGTGCAATTTTTCTAATTTAAGACCGGCAAGGGATTAGGATGGCTTAGTAGCCTCGTCTTTATTTCAGCCTTCCTTCAACCTGTGACTACTTTTTTCACARTTAAAGTAGACATGAAAAGGATGTTTTCCTTTGCCCTTTCCATTATCCTAAAGTGCTGCAGCTCCCTATTAAAGCTCATGATTGAATTAGGGTGCGGAATGATGGATTTAAGGGTATCATAAAACTCTTCCTGGTAAATAATAGTCCCCAAATATATTCCAATTGTGACCTGAGTCAGGCTGCTGTCGGTACCCAAGCAGCCGTGCACTGGTTCTGCAGATCATTTGAACTGAGGAAACGCATTTGCATATGGATCTCATGCTAAGAAGGTAGGACAGCAAGGATTTCATTAGTGCTAATGACATGTGTGGGAGAAGTGATTTAGTATATAGGCCCTGCCAGGAATGGCACAACGAGGAAGTATTTAATTCATACAAAGCTCCCTTTTTTTTTTTTTTTCCTTCTGAGACCTAAAAAACTAGGGATTTCAAGCAACTCTAGAAGTCCCAGTGTTACGTGACATGGGGGGAAGAACAGAGTCATGACTGAAGTGAAGGAAGGGGGAAAAAAGGAAGCTTCAAGATTAAGTATTGATATTGTGGTAGAAAGGACAGTAGCAGAAATGAAAGGAAATGAAGAGAAGAGAAGAAAGAGAAAATGAGGAAGGCAAATCAGCAAGCACAACTGGCTCTGCAGGAATCAAGGCTATCAAGGCTGGATAGTCAGAAGGCGGCAGAATTTTTACTTTGAGTCCTTGTTTTAATGTGCTCAACTTAAAAAAACAGGAAAGTGCCTTGGAATTGGTGCAAAATATCTGACTTCAGAGAAAAGAGAAATTTGTCAGAACTGGAAAGGAGAAAAAGAGATCCCAGGATAATGCTGGGACTGGAGTAACTGGGAGTTGCTGCACTGTCTGAATCATCACATTGCATCTTCATAGCTCCAGCTCCTGTAATAGGCACTGCCTCAGGCAAGGGAGAGCAGAGAGGAGCCTGGGGGCACATCCTAGGCATATTCTTTGGAGGAGAAAGAAATTATTGTGCTCAGGCAACTTCAGGAAGGGCTATCTGAGCTGGAATCAGTATCTTGGGTGCCTTTTCGTCTGAGAGTAATGAATCAGTCCAGGAGCAAAGCATCCAGCGCAAAGGAAAGGATGAGTGAGAAAGAGGAGTAACTCAATGCGATTAATGACAGTGATAAGCCAGCCAGCCAGCTAGACAGGGAGCATGCTACCTGAGGGACCTGGGTCTGGCCCCTTACACTGAAATAGCAATCTGCATCATGCACTACACCCAGAGCATGAGGCCATTGGTATTCTCAGGTTTTGGAGGAGCACTGTTAGGAAGTCCAAGAGAGTTAATGTTGCAGGCACAGCATTTTAAAGGCTGAGAGGGCCTGGAAGAGGGGCCCAGTTCTGGGGATTGTGGGGCCAGATACTTCTGATGTTTTATACTTACATGGTATGCTTGCATAGGGTAGCAGGGAACAAAGGCTATGAGCTGATGCCTGTTGTTTGGAAGTGAGATATCTATCACTGAATACCTATCTGTGGCACACAGTATGAAAAGCTGAAGAAAAATCTTTCATTAGAAATTATTCCTGTCTTATAGCAGGAATAGCACAGCAGCTATTTTTAATGGATTTTTAACTGTTTGGCTGCAATGATCCACAGCACATGCTAACCAAAAGGGTTATGAGCTGCTAAAATTCATTCATGAAGCAGTCTCTGGAAATGCTGTGTTACAGGATGATTTTGGGTACTTAATTTAAGATATGTTGTTCTGTAATTATCTGGAGAGGAAATCAGTTGGGCAGTTGGATGGGTGCTATGAAAGCCACTTCTGTGATTACTGAATGAATAAGTACAGTCTGGAGACTTCTCTGACTTCTGCCTGGTCTGAGTTGAACTCAAAGGGTAAGGGACAGTGACATTTAGCAGGGATTACTAGAAACTAAATACTTGTTTACTTGATACTGCAGTTGCAGTTAGAAAAGCTGTAGATGTCTTTATAGAACAAAAAACAGTTTTGGGTCCCTGATAGAATACTGTGATTTGATCAAGTGAATGCCTTTATATGCTGTTTTAGGACAACTATATACTACTGGATAGATGATTTACTATGATGTGTTACAGGGTCATAAGAATGATCTTCATACCCAGTTGCAGGAGGGCAGCATGTGGATTTCACTATCTATAAGTTAGAAAGAAGATGGTTCAGCATCAAATAGGAAGCAGGAATTAGCTAAATTTGCAAAGAATTTGAAGAACAAAAGCAGGACTGCATAATGCGCAATATTTTCTTGATGTAAAAGAAAAAAGAGACTATCCCAATGTATTGTGGGTCAGAGAGGCTCTGCTGGCAGACTGAATTCTGTTGGGAACAGTTCATTTCTCCTTCTCAGTGACAACAGCAGATTTCAAATAATGCTTCAGACTTCCCAGATTTAGCAGATGAAGAAGGTAAGGAGGTAAATAGAGCAGATTTGCAAATAGAGGAGAATGTTTGATGGCCAGACTGGCAAACAGCTGGCATCTGCAGACACCAGAGGACTCTGCATCTGCTTTAATCAACATGAGTTGATCCTTTCTGACTATTTCTTTGAAATCCCCATGGTTTTTAAGGTAGTAGTTTAATATTATCTATGACGAAGTCACTGTTCAGCTTCATACAGAGGGCAACTCACCTGTAGATTCAAACTGCACAGCTTTGATCAGTAAGGAAGACAAGCTAAAGCTGATGGCCTGAGAATAGACATTTATTAAGAATTCTGTGCTTCCCCCTCTAAGGTACCTCAGCCGTCTTTCAGTTATGTCTTCATTAGTGATACAATAGGCTTGTCTGTTTCTATTGCTTTTTGGGTATTTTTTGGCAAAAAAAAAAGAGTAGATGATAGTAGGAATTAAAGACTTACTTTCTTTTTAAACAGATTTAAAATGTTTGTCCATGTTTCAGGGAACTATAAGTGGGAAATTAATGCATTCCGTTCAGCTCAGTGTAAATAAAGGCTGCAGAATGGCAGGCACTTAAAGTAGTTCATGAGAAATATCTGAAAACGGGCAATAATTGTTGTCTCAAGGGATACAGATCCTTCATGGTATGAATTTCTAGCAGACAGGATAAGGGAAGTAATGCAGTTACTCTACTGGGTAAGATAAGGTTTTCCTTTTAATCTTTTGCTSCTGTGTTGTATTTTTTCAGCAGGCAGGTTCCCTTCAACTGTGAGAGTACTTTGTGGTAGGTTGTATGGTGGAAGCAGCTTCTGAGGGAAACATCTATAATAGCTGTCCTTGAGAAGGTGTTCTGGATCAGTGGAGTCTGTTTTTTTTGTGGGGGGTGGGTTGTTTTTTTCAAAACTATTATTGTTCTTTCTCATCAGTATTTGGGATCTGTTGGCCTCAAAATGTTATACGGCCAGACTTGTAAACAGTTGGCTTCTGCAGACACCACAAGACTCTCCATCTGCTTTGATCAAAACAGACATTATTTTTTGAGATCCCCAGGGTTCTTTGAGCAGTGGTTTTATACTGTCTACAGCAAAGCTGCTGTTCAGCTTCTCTTCATACAGAGGACAGTTCACCTACAGTTGAGGTGAGTTGTTCCATTATTAGCAAATGGCTGAGGGAAAAACAAAACAGCCTGGAAGAGCTGAGCAGTGTAGTGGTTGGCGTAGGGGACCTATGAGATCAYATTGACTTTTTTTAGTTTTCAGGACAGCTGGAGTTGGGTTGGAGTGTACTGGGATTGGGTCTCCCCTGTATCTTTATGCTGTCTCTATTTTAGCATAACTTTTTGAAGTTTTCACTTACTAAACATAAGAGAACAAGGAGAGAGGGAGAGGGTAGGCAACCACTGTATACAGCATCTGTAACATTTAATTATAAGACAGAGATTTTCCAGTATGCCTTTGCAACACAAAGAACATTTAGATATCAGCATCACAGTATATATTTTCCAAATCACAACACCCACACATTTCCTTAGCCAAGTAGAAGTTTTCCTTCCATGGCTGCATATCTAAAATTAGCCTGAAGGTCAAATCTGAATAGAACGTGCTGGGAATGATTGGTGCAATGGGCTCAATTTTCCATCAAAAACCTTAATTTATTTTTTTAAATAACAGTTGCTTTTACAAATAAAGATGTTGGAGAAAGGCAAAATGAGGCCTGCTGAATAAAATCATCATCCCATATTCTACTTTCATTGGAAGGATATTTTTATAGCCAACTTCTTTTAAATATAACAAGATGGATATAGTGAAGCTATAGTATAAAAGATGCAGAAAGCGGCTTCAGAATATCTGAGCACCAGCATGTGAAAGAATGGCCTTAAAATTCAGAAGATGTTTGTATGTGAAAGATGTACACATTGAAGAATTCTGTGTTAAGAAATGTATTGTTGAGAAGAAATGAATAGTTCAGGTCTAAAAATAGTTGCTTAACCTGCAGTTGTATTATGTGAGGACAACTGCACGCAGAGCTATGCAGTCTATACTGCATAAACGCAAAAGCACTGTCTTGCAAAAAGTGCATTTATCAGCCACAGTGTTTTATTGAGTGCTTTAATAATACAAGTGTACATCAACTGATCCACAGTCAAAAGTGGCAGGTCCCTAAGAAATTTACAAGCACTTTTTTTTTTTAAGTAAATCAAAATACATATTAATTTGTTCAACGCAATAGCCTTTTGTGGGAAACAGAAGGCTAGTGATAAACACAGTCTTAGTAATGCACAGTGATTCTTGATTTTAAGCTTTTATACAAAACTTGTTCCCAGTAGCATGCACCCACCATTAAAGACTTCAGTACAAAAAAATAACCCTAAACACTACATTTAAGTAGAAACGAGATATAATTCTGAATTTGTTTGTTTTCCCCAAAACCACATGAAAGAAAAAAAACCACACATTAATACAAAGCTTTGTGACAAAGCTCTATACTATTACAGATCCAACATTCTTTGCACTGATAACCAAAATTCCCTGTCTACATTTGAGGGAAACAGCTTTCAAGTTAACAGAACAAAAAAACCAAAACAAATAAAAATAAAAATAAAAACAAAAAGAAAGTAAGGACAACCTTTTGTCACAAAATGGTTCAAAATTTAATAAAAAATAAGAATGAAGGGAAGGGCTATTGATGCACTTAGTGAATGTGCTTGCACAGGTCCAGCATATTCTAGAGGAGATTCCTATGTAGCGTATCGCTTGGTCCACTGTCTGGCCATTCTGTCATGCTCTGCTCTGTTAGTCATATACTGAGTGGCAATACTTCCAACCAGGGGGTCAGCTGAAAAGGAAACACAAACCATGAAATACTCATCAGCCTTGGAAGGATCAAAAAACTGTCTGCAGATTCAGGTTGATGAAGTTCTGTTAGGTTTATCTGTAAGAATAAAGTGCCTATATATGCTATTCGCGTTCTGCAAGCGAGCATGCATACAGGAAGAAATAAAATAGAAGATGGGGGGGAGTTGGCTGTGCAATTAGCTGTAAACTTCTAGTAAATTTATGACTAAAGCAATTTTTTTTAGATTCTGCCCTACAGCTTTTAAAACAAATGTTCCAGTAATTTTATTCTGAGCTAAGAGTGGCATAAAGACCTACAGGTGATAGGAATAAACACTTATTTATGGTATTAGATGTCCACAATTATCTATGCTACTACCACCTAAAAAGAGGATGGGCTCTAATCCTATTATCAGGCTAAATGGGTTTTATGAATACTTTTAGTTTTAAAGAATAAAGAAAGACCAGGAATTAGGGCAGTGAATACRATTTTCAAAGCAACAGAAGTTAATTACAAACTTTTGTATTTGGTATTTGATTCATAGGGCTTTTCTGAGCTAGAATATGTATGAATACAGACAGAATACTGTATGATTTTGTCTTGTCATGGTATTTCTGTACTTTCCAAAAGAAGAAATAACCTGAAAAAGTATTTTTTTACATTAATTTGATCTACAAATTACTTCTCAAATAATTAAACAAAAACAATCAGCCCTCTAAGAAAAACAACCCCCAAAAGACTTTTCCAGAAAGGACTGTATGTAATAACATTTTTCTCTTTCAGACAATAATATCTTCTCAGTTTAAAACAGAAAAAAATATATAGATTTTTTGCTTTTTGGTGGGCCCATATTCTTGATATTTCTCCTGCAATAGTAAATTTCCTGAGATTGTATCACATACCGTGTAAGTTCAATAGTACTGATACCATTCTTTTTCTGTCAAAGGCTAGGTGAACATGACTTCTTATCAGAGCCAGTTAATAATTAGTTTTGTAGTTAACTCAAGATGGTGCCGTTGAACAATATGAATATCAAACTTCCACAGCATATTTGTAATCTCAGCGTTGTGATTCCACAGCATTATTAACCACCGAGACCCCTGGGTTAGATGTCAGGTCCTCTGCAAAGCAGAATATTTCTAGGCTTTTTTGTTTGTTTGATGGTTAGAGTTTATGATAGGATAAATACATTTGTTCAGCCAAAAATCGATTCATTGGCTTACTGCCAACATTAGTGAATGTTAGTGAATCATATCTAGTGAAAAAATCTTTTACTTCATATGTGAGACCCTTTCATGAGCCTGTGGTTTGAATCCTAAATTTGAATCCTCTAAATTAGTAAGGCAAGTTATCACTGTGAATGTGATGTACTAAGTCCCCATAGTCTCAGCCCTGCAAACACTTACTGCATATCTTAACTTTAATATCTTAATATATCCAGAGGAGGTCAATGAGGCATGGACTTTACTATTTTTACATGCATGAGAGTCAAAGAGGTATATCTAATCTAAGATCCATTTTAAAAGTTTCAGAATAGAAGGAGTATCACCTTTATCTTCTCAGCCAAGGAGAAGAAATACATAGGGGATTACTGGAAGGATTTTGTTTTGTACAAATAGAAAGCTAACAGTCTACCGATATTTGAGGGCAAAGTTGTTCTTCATGACTGGAATAAGGTTTGAAAAGAACTGTAGGGTAAATGAGTAACTTAGGTAATGAGAAAGGGCAAAATTTCTCTAGGCAAAATTTGAGGGAGTAGCCTCAGAGAAACCTTGGCACAGAGGAATGTAGCTTAAGGATGAGTCTGATAACACTGCCTCCAGTTCCCATACA
The DNA here is from genome assembly GCF_003343035.1 of Apteryx rowi. NCBI lineage: Eukaryota > Metazoa > Chordata > Aves > Apterygiformes > Apterygidae > Apteryx > Apteryx rowi. Next base: position 201,815 of record NW_020448686.1, read on the forward strand.
CCCTTGGGGGTGACACCACTGTGTGAAAAACACTTTCATAGAACTGTGGAGAAATGGAGACCAGAGGCCTGGACATGAAAGGAAGCAGTGGAGCAAAATTTGATGAATGTGTTGGTTTTGATGCTGGTGGGAAGGTGCGTTTTGGCCTCCGAGGAATCTGTCTGTGACTGGTTGCAAGAGTATGATGGCATTATCATCTGGAGCACGGCAAGTGCTTAATGAGGTTTAGTGCATGTTTAAAGTGCTGTTGCTAAGACCTTCATAAAACCTTATGTCAGTGCAGTGAAAAGCAATTTACTGTAGTAAAGGTTTACGCATTTCAAATCTGAAAAAGTTTCATGTGCAGGATGAATGTGTATCTTTGGAAGGACTGGGCAGGTACAGGCTCTTTCTCTCACCTCCTCCCAGCATGGGAAGGTGTCTACTTTCTTCTGGGGGGGAAATCAGTGAGAGGAGTTCTTGACCAGAAAGCGTGGAAATCAGTTGAAGTCAAATAACATAGGGAATTGTGCAGAAAGAATTCCCAGATCCACAGGTTCATGATGTCCTCCGTACTGCTGAAGTGAAGACTGCATGTACATGTGAGGGGAGGAAGGAAGAGAATAAGGCAGTCCAAGGAAAGATAAGTCTGTTTCCAAAGCAGGGACTGTGTATGGTTCTTTAAAATCCTGTCTGAATTCAAGGCTTCGTGATATGATGTGAAAACATAGAGAAATATTTAGTAACCAGGCCTTCGTCTTTGCAGTGTTTTGTCTGGCAGTTGGGAAAGAGTGGAGGTGACTACCTGCAAGATGTTTGATGCCCGTATAGCTTTTGTTGTAGGTGATTCCCACCAAGAGAGTGATCTGGGATTTGGCTATCATCTCAGGGTGCTTCCTTGAAATTAGAACCACCCTCCATCAGCGTCTGCCTGGGCAAAGGAGGAGTTCTGGARTGAGGAGAAAAACTTCCCTGCCATAGTGCGAACAGCACCAGCTGCTCACAGCCAGCTGCAGCATGGACATTGCTAAAAGTTGCTCTCAGTAATAACATTGTTCTTTACAATTTGGCTATTTGTCTATAGATTTAGTTAATTACAACAATATTAAATAAAGAACAAAACTACGTTTTGGTAAAGCTCTGAACTGAAGGAGAAGAAATATGGTTCTTGCCAAAGAGGCCCAGCTATTTCCCATCTCTCCCAGAGGGTCTTGAGTTGCGTCATTCAGTAATGTATAATGACTTTAATAAGAACTCTTCAACAGGCATTTGAAGAGCTAGTTTATTTTAGCACTTCCTGTGAAGTCATAAAACCATCAGGAGGCACAACTGCTTTGGTTGGAAAGTCAGAATGGCTGGTGAGGAGGAAACATTTTCCAATACTGCCGCCGCCTTCATGTTGCTTCTATGGAGGCAAATCCTTGCAAGCCTTTGTACTAGGCAGCTTATAACAGGGGCTCACACCAAGTCCGGGGGCTCTACTGCCAAAGCTGGGAGGGGCGACTGAGTTGGTCTGAGCAGAAGGCTACCGAGGCATTTGGGGGGGGGGCTGGGAATTGCTCACTGCAAGTGATGAGACCCTGAGGCCCGAGGGATGACAGACTTGCCCCCGGTGCAAGGGAAGCCGTGGGGCCTGTCCTGAGCTGGGAGAGGGAGAAGGGACGCAGCAGAGAAGCACCAGGTCAAGGCCCAAAAGATCTCAGTATTAATCCTTACTTCTCTATGAAGCTGCAGTGTTACCTCATGGAAGTTATTTAACAGCCTGGGGTTCTCTTCCTTGCTGTCCCTAATTTTCATTAATTTTTGATTAGAGTGACCCAACTAGTTGCACACTGGCCAATTCCATCCAGCATGCTGCATTTGCATTGGAGACACAAGGACAGTGTGTGAACTCCAGAATACAAATTGTCTCTTTTTGCATCTGCATAAAGCCAGGCACTTTCAGGCTGAAGCCACGTTGCCCGTGTTGGAGGAGGGAGCAGGATTGCAGGCACAAGGAGACAGATTTCTCGAAACTTTATCTTGAGTCACCAGCTCCATGTAGTTCATGGGTAGGGACCATAACATGGGGATTATCAGATAAATTGAACTATCCTGATTAAACAAAGATTTAATTCCCAAAATGCTAGAGATATGGCACGAGCCTTGGCCCTAGCCTCCCAGTCCTGCGAAGTGCCAAATAAGAGGAAAAACAAATAGTTCCCATTTCCTCCCCTATACAAAGTAGCGAGTGGCTGAGCACAACCTGATTCTCAGCTGGGCTGCACGGTAAAATGAATATTGTGAAATCTCCATTAGTAGGGCCAGATAGGTATTTATAAAACAATTGCTGCATAAAATATCTAATTAAAAAATAAAAAGGACCACTGAAGCTCAAAATACATAACTGTACTTTTCCCATGTTTCCATATCTCATTACTGTAAAACTGTTTCTTATTTTCCATTTGTATATACCTGTGGTTTTATTCTTAATGTTAAAAATTTGTTTCCACAACTAATAAATCACTCTTACTTTTTCTTCTGTTTTTTAGCAGTAGCGTGATTCATCAGTGAATCACAGTTCATTTTAGAAATTCACTCCAAATGGGACTGTGTCCAAACAACGACGAAATGCAGGGGATCAGAATATAAAGCTATGCCAAAAATGTATTATCAGAATAACTTAATGAAATAAATGAAACTAAAACCACAATAGATTAATAACAATAACAGCAAAACTAAACTATATTTCAAATGCACAAAAGCCAAGGGAAAATCAGAATAAAACACTGTTACGGAGAACATCTGCACATACAAGTCCAGGCAACGCCATTCCCTGAAACACGGACTTTTACAGCAATAAATATATACCAGCCATGAGGAAAGGTAAGTAGGATCCCAATCCCGCAAACACTGAACTTGGACCATATCGTGGGACTACCAGTGGGGCTCAGACAGGGTTCCTGCTTTTTTCCTACTTGCATTCAGGGTGACTTTTGTTATTACCTAACTTGGTAGCTCCCTCCTCCTGGGCTGGGTCACTCATCCTGAAAAGCAGGACCATATGCAAGTAAGCACAGTAAGCACTGCAGAGAGCAGTAACTGCTTAGGCAGATAATTCAGACCATCAGAGCAGTTAATCTCCTCCACTGAGCGGGAGATTTGTTCTTTTGGCTCCTGCCTAACGTTTTCCTGTGCAGGACTTGTAACTCATGYATCTGAGCTGCTGTTTCCCTCCAGCTCCTGGACCCCCCAGGACAGATGCAGTGGCTTGCTCTGATTTATGTCTCGCTGACCAGGAGCAGGGCAGCAACTCAGCGTCCCAGTTAGAGGAGCCATGCACCTCAAAGGCCGAGCAGTGCTTTGGGACCTCTTAAACCACCAGATCCAACATGCCTGTCGTGTGAGCTGTTGTGTTTGTGATGTGACACCACCAACACACAAATCTTCCTCTGTCCTGGGGCCAAGCACAGACATCCCAGCCTCCAGGGCTCTAGTAACTCAAGAAGCCTGGACAATCCTGACCTCTCCTACCCTGCGCTCAGCAGTGCCGAGACCCTCTGTGCCTACCTTGGCGGGAACACTAGACACTGGGTTGCATATTATCAGCTAACCAAAGAAGTTGTGCAACTCTGTTGACTTTGAAAACTTTAATATCTCATAATTTATTGTTCCTTCTAGTACTTAACTCTCAGATCTAGCAATCAACTGTAAGAGGCCTCTATAATGTTTAGCTTGTTTAAATAAAATCTGTTATCCAATGCTTGGATTAGTTCCATGTGAAACTAGAGGAGATCAGGAGGTAAAGTATAGAATTTTACGTCAAAAGAAAGTGCAAGAGTGATGATGATGATGATGATGATAATAATAATAAAGTATAAAATAAAGCAAGCATGGACAAAAGCTAAGATTCAGTGAGGTAGAAAATACCAATCAGGAGAACTAAAATATGAAGAAAAGCTGTTGTATCCTTTGTAGGAAAAGTGTAGCTGTTCGATCCTCCCTCACCTCATGACTTTAGAAAGATATGTAATCCTCATGTTATATCAGTATGCATAAAATTACACTGTATTTACATGTTGTTTTGAAAGCTGGTCTAGTTGGAGTTCCTGCCTATCTTAAAAAGGTTGGTTAAAAAAAGCTTAAAAAGGCTGCTCTACAATGAGTTGTCATTTTCTTTTGCAGCCACTTAATATGACTATATAAGGAAGAACACTTGTCTCATATCTATTGTAAGGCTAATCAAATTTACAGCCCAGTTCTAGGGAGTTAATGCTATTGGGGATTTGGATGAGCTGAGGCTTGGTCATTACAAAATTTCAGCTGTGTTTAATGCTAGTTATACTGCTTTATCATTCAGAAGACAGACTATAATTCTTCTTTAGAACTACTTTCCCCCAAATAAATGAAAATATATTGCTATACTGTATTTTTCTCTGCTTGTATTTTTACAGCTATTTCTATGTCAGCAAATAGCAATTTCAGAGCAGAATTCATCTCTTGGGCTTTTCAATGCTCTTTTAAAAATACAGCAAACATACTCCAGTGAAATAAAAAATGGAGAYAGTGTGTTTAACAGCTCGATTTCAATGTGCCTCCTTCATCAGCCACATGATATGGAATGAAATTCCAATTGCTAGAGCCAACATGGTTAAAGAGACACACATTTTGACTTAAAATCTACATTAGGGGTGTTTGCATGTATTTTACATATATATATATATTTATGAGCATCTATAAAGTAATATAATATTTCTATTGCAGTATTTTACAGTTTTAACAGAAAACAGCTGATGGGGCCAGTTCACACGATCACAAAAGGGTTCTCAGAAATATTTCTGGAGAACTTTTTAAAAACTAAAAACACAGCCCTATAAAAATCTCATAGTTCCTTTAGCCAAATATTTACAATATACTTTTTTTTGGTCTGGGTTTAGATTCAGTTCTGTATCAGGGGGAATTTGGAAGAGCTGGCCAGCAGCTGAGGAAGCAGAATTAAACTGGAAGAATTTCCAAAGGTTAGATGTGAGTTGAAGGTCTTATTCTGGAGGCATCCCAGTGAGAGGCTCTATGTAATTACCTGTTTATTAGTCACCAAAAACTAAATCTGCTTTCCTTTTTTTGGGCAGGTTGTTCAAAATGTAGAAGACAAATAAAAAAAATTTTTTTTAGCCATTTGAACTTCAGTTAGAGTTTTTGGTTTATAGAATACTAATTGGTTGTTTAGGCTGCCTCTCTTTCCAAATATTCTGCTGCATTGCTTTTGAATTAAAAAATTGGGAGTGCTGTTTTATGTTCTGTAAGTAGGTCCTCTGTAGGATAGCTGCCTTGGAATCACCCTTATACAGTGGCATAGGCAGAATTTGGTTACCGGAGTAAGTAAAAAAAACCCACCCAAATTAATATTAATTTTGTTTATTGATTTCAGTGCAAATAGCAGTGCAGGACAGCCTATATTTCCATAATCACTTGCAGTGAAAGCCCAGTTTTCTGAATCCATTTTTTGTGGTTTTTAATGTAATCAGCCTTTACGAATTAAGTCCCAAAAGCCATTCTAAAAAAAAAAAWAAGATTGGGGAAAAAAGGAGACTAATAATTCACTTAAAAAACAGATTTTTTAATAGCCAATGCTGACAGCTTGATGCATGCCAAAACCATCTTTAAACTTAATTTAAAAATGTATATTTTGTTTCCAATTATACTCTTTTATGTTGTTTTCAGTGGCATCAGGGCTAGTGTTATAAAAAGCCCAGACAGTAAAAACTGAACACAATGGCAGTGTGAGACATTCTATACTGAATATGTAATAAAACAATTTAATACTCCAAGAGGAAGGGCTTAAGAGAAGATGAATTGTTTGTGAGTAATTTTATTTATAGCCTCACTTTGCCTTAGGAAGTTTCCATAGTTTGCCACTTGTCACCTGTTTGTAACTTAATGAACTTCTAGACGACCATGTCAAGGATACTGTGAGTCTTGTTGTGGAAAATGAGGTATGTGAAATGCATCATAGTATCTGTCAGTGATCTTACGGTAGCAGTGTTGCGCTCTCTTGCTATCATTAATAATAATGCATGGACGAAGTAATTCTTTGGAGACAGAGACAGGTGGAGCAGCATGTTGAATTACTCCACTAACCTTTCACCTTTGGAAAGAGTGTTCAAAATTAGGGCACGAGTGAAAACGAGTATAACATAGCACTAATCCCCGTTTGTGCTGCAATAAAACCAGCCTTGCGGTTGGAAGTCTGACTGGCACAAGCTCAGGGACGGCGACAACAGAATGATTTAAGTGAGAACAAAGAGCAGGAGCAGGACTTCGAATTGCTTCGCGCACCCTACAAGCTGAAGTACAATTTACTTCTTACTTTCAAAAGACCACAGTTACAACTAACCATATATAATGTAACTACCCATCTATAAGACTCTTTGAAAACTGTACAAAAGAAAGATACAGTGATCAAGAAATATTTTATGAAAGAAGTAAAACAAATAAAATGAACTGTTTCATTGAAGAAAAAAGTAATCTTTATAGGAGAAATGAGTACATTCTAGAAAGGTCTAATGTTTACTAGGAGAGAAGAAGTCAATGAAGTTAATTTCCATGTTAGCAATTGTAATATATAGCAGAAGTCATATCAGATTAAATGAACTCTGCTTCTCGTTTCAGGAACTGGYTTTGCAGATTTGGTTAGGCACATCTTAATGTTCAGCACAAGAATGCTAATACATATAGGCTATGTCAGTGTGCTAAAATATCAAAATATGCCTGCTGAAATTGCTTCAGAGCTTACATGTGTCATTAGGCTGGCTACTATGGCTGAGATGGCTTTGATGAAGTGGTCAACCCTATGACCTTCAAGGGTTGTTACCACCAAAGGAAAATAACAAGAAATGCAGTAAGACATCCTTTGACATAGTTTTCTTAGATACAAGCTGATCCAATGTGTTGGTGTCTGAAGAAAGAAAGACTGCCTCACTAACATCACTTGTCAACTCCAGATAAAACCCTAGATTGTCTTTCCAGGTATAACATGAGATAAAAGGAAATATAGGGCAAATGCATAATGACTTGAGACACTGTCTTTGGAAACATATCTGAATATTTACACTGACTACCTTTGTAACACCTTTGTATTTAGAGAACTAACTGAAACTGTACTGAATACTATAGCTTGAAGACTGTATATCCTTAGAGCCTAAGTTAGCAAAAAGTGTTTGTCCCTACAGAGAAAAGCTGACCTAGTGGTCACTATGCTATCCTGGGGCTAAAGGAGACCTATTATTTTGCTTCCTATTAATCTATTTATGTTTTGTTCACCAGTACATCCCATAGTCTTGGTCTTTCAGTCGTCCTGTCCTTGGCTACCTCTCTAGCTATACACCTAGGGGTTTTTGTCCGGTAGAAATCAGAGTGGATGCAGGAGGAGAAAGGGAAGGGGAGAAAAATGCTGGATCTGATCATCTTTTCTGAACGAGACCTCATGTCTGTTGAGCTGTTGTCCAGYCAGGATGCAGCCAGGGTGGGTGCCTGGGCATATGAGCAGGGAGCAGTCATGTCACACCGCTTGCAAGATGTGAAGCTCCAGAGTGGACTTCACAGTTCAAAACTTCTTGGACTTCACAGTTTAAAAGTAGTCATGATGACCAAAAGAAAGTTACGTGCTCTTACCATGGTGCCTTAGTTTCCCATCTGTAAAACTGGACTAATGCTTCTCTATCACGTAGTTTAGTCTGAGAATAAACATGCTAAAAAGTGTGAGGTATTTGGATACTCTGGTAAATGTGGCTGTATAAGCACCATAGACAGGTGTTTGCATGTATTGTAAAGAGACTGATATCCATGACTTGAGTCTAAATTTTGAGCTCTGTAAAATGGTCAGAAATGCATCTGACTTCTGTTAGTTCATATAATGACTGGAGAAGTTGTTACACAGATATTAAGGCTTATATGACTTGATTCCAATGTCCACATTGATGTCTGGAGGAAAATGTTACCTATCTTCAAAAGCAAATGAGCTCTGCGAACAATTTAGAAAACATCCATTTACTAAAACATTTTGAATACATGGAAGGAGAAATTCATCCCTCTCTCTAGGCTTGCATTTGATTGCTGTCAGGCTACCTACCACAGATCTGTGTGAAATATGAGGCTGCCTCAGAAAAAGATGTTTCAGAAATAAGGAGTATTATCTGGCCCAATTTTATTAACATGGCTCTTAAAGGAAAGTGTTGGCAGTGATTCATCTCTATATCTTGCCAAGGGAAATCATTCTTGTTTAAACAGTAAGGTTTTTTTCAATCTTCAATTTTTAGCAAGGTTTCTATAAACTTCAGTGGTTGACTGCGAGTTAGCTGATGAAATCATGGATCAATGAGGCACAGTGCAGTGATCTTGAAGAGTTGTCTTTAATTAAGGCAGAAGGTGCACCTATTAGAAGTGCCAGCATGCTGGAACAATTAAAGTTCTGAAATAACACTCTTTGCTTTGATGCTTGGATGAGTCTCAAAATTAAAAGCACTGATACATTAGCAAAGTATCTGTGCTTCATAATAATGAACTCAATTGAGAAACAGTCATTGTTATTAGTAAAAAATTAATAAAAGTGTTCAAGATAACTAAGAACTTGATATGGAAGACATTACATGGCACATGGTTTGATAAAATTTGCGGAGAGTAAGTTATAACAATATGCATTTTCCTTACGGAAGATCACTGTGACTGGATAACCAGGGAATCACAGCACTCAGATCTCAGAATGCTCTCAACCAACCAAAATGCTAAGATTCATAATGTAACTGGCATATATCCATAGCTTTGTAACTATATTTTCAGAAAAACACTGTGCATGCTTTTGTCTCTAGATTAACTAAGGGAGGAATAGATATTCAATAGGAATATCAGTGTGTTTAAAATTTCTCTTCTTTAAAAAAAAAAAAAAAATTCTTTTGGATTTTTTCTTCTCTCACTCCCACTGATTACATCTCCTGGCAAAGGAGTGACTTACGGGTCTTATACTCCCCAAACAAACAGTCTAATCCCAAAGCAGCTAGGGGTAAATGCATTCCCTGTGGCCACGCTTTATGTAGTGTTAGATGTTCTATAATCACATGTACCAAATGTAGATTACTCTGCAAGAAAAATGGGTGGTCCCACAGGATCCATCTATTATGTGGATTCCCAGGGAACAGGGAGGAAGGAAGTGTTGCGGAGCACTGTATGGTCCAGTCTTTAGTGGCATTTAGAAATTGAGGGGAAAACTAGTGCTAAAGGCATCATTATTTTTAGAAGTGTTTGAATGTGAGTAAAATCAAGATCTTGAACTTTGGCACRCTGGAGTCCTTTTAGGTCAGATGCAGGAGTCATCTGAATCCTGCTCTTGAACCTATCCCTTTTTCCCTCTGTTGAAATTAATCCACGGAATAACTAGAAAAGCCTACATACTCTATGAATGCTGCTTATTTTGGTTTAATCTGATTTTCTCCTTCTTGTCCTACTAAATCATGTTATTAATTCAACACATTTAAATCCAAAACTGTTATTAAGAATTTCATACAAAATTTCAAAAGACCAAAACGTGCTTTTACTTATAAAATGCAGGTGAAGAACTTCATCTCTACTGAAGGCCAACAGGACTTTCATACATAGGCCAAGGCCTGAAATCTTTGGTTTGCCTCACATTAACACACATCTTAATGTGCCATACCAGCAGAGCATGGGACAGGGATCTGTGGGGTAAGTCTCACCAGTAAGGTGCAAAACCTGACAGGTTTCTGACAGCGCTGGTGTGGTGCACTCTGATCCATTGAGTACTGCAGAATTTACAGCAACACTGTCCTACCAAAAGAGGCATCCAAGACAGATGCTTGTACCAATGCGCAGTGGCTCAAGAAAGTATGAAAACTGGAATGCCATCCTGAAGATGTGCAAGTGCCAATAATAACAATATTTCTGAAGGCTGATCTCTGAGGTGACATGGAATATTGTAAAAAAAAGAGAAGAGCTGTGCTAGCTCTGAGAATAATTGAGGAATCAGCAGCTGAGTGAGAAAATAGCCTCATTTCAGTAACCAAATGGACTACACACTTCTAAATTAACTTCAGAATATAAATATAATTAGGCTTAATTTAGAACAAGATTTAATAGGACTAGAAGGAAAAACAGGTTAAACAAAACAATTAGCATTCATCATGTAGGTAGGTTTAGCGCCTGGATTAGTTGCAATGAAGTTACATGGCAACCCTGGGTAAGGATTGAATTTATGATATTTAGGGTGATAATTTCATATTTAGTAACAGATCAAATAACTTTCCTTGGAAATCCTTTTTCCTGTATGATGGATAATATTGGCTCTGTTTTCATGTCTGACTAACTGATAGTTAACTTGCCAAGGGGTTTCAGGCACTGGCCTAAAAAGTCTTAAGCTTGAGCTGTAGAAAAGAACCATAAAAAGCAGAGGTGGAAAAGACAGGGAAGGCCATGTAAGCATTCCTTTTGCTAATATAATGCTATGGCTTACAGTATTTTCTACTCTTATGCCACCTTATCTAATCGATACTATAAATACCCAAGTAATGAGGTTTCCAGTCCTTGAGAATTCTCCAAAATCTAATTCATCTTAAAGTTGCAAAATGCTCCATTCCATAGCAGTGCCTTTTTTATGCCTTGCGCAGATGGAATATTCTACCAACAATTTAGTAATCAGAGTTCTATTTCTGTATCTCATATGAATGTAAAATCTTACTGTACAGCCCATCCCTAAATTTGGGACAATTACACTGTACATTTTGCTATTTAAGTAACTGTCTGATCCTCCAGTTAATGCACCTGAACTTGATTTTCTGTGGAAATAGGGATTCTGAAGCACACACTGAATGTAATTTGTTTTATCTGTTGCTGTTTGATGGCTCTGCAAAACTGTAAAAAACAAACAACCATTTCCTCCTCCTCTGCTGAATAATGTAGAAAATTAACCATGCAAAATAAAAAAGACTTGTCTTGCAGTAGCGTAAATCATCTCTGAAAGCAGCCTCTGAACCACGCAGGAATACGAATTTCTGAAATCTCACTCAAGAAAGCGAGAGATTAAATGATTTAATAGCTAGAGTATTTATACCCAGGATTATAAATTTTGTGTTGGTGATGATGTTTTTCAGGACTGGCTCTTATTGTTGTGAATCTGCTAGAAAGCCAAATGTAGCAAGCTTCCTTTCAGGAACTTAAAAAATCTGGAACACTGTGATTTCTAAGGTGAACAAGAATAATTGTATTTTAAGAAGAGGAGGAAGCATCCTTAAAAAGAGTTGCACTAATCAGGGTCCTAAATGTGGTTCATATCCAATTAGAAACATACAGTAAAAGATTTCAAGCTTTATCCTCGCCTTCATGTTAAAAAAGGTACAGAGGGAAAAAAACACTTGGCAACATAGAACAAAATCTACATGAAAAATTTGGGGTAAAGTCATCAACTGGAGTGATGCCAGCTGAGATCTGAGCTATCTGTACTGAGAATACTGAATATTAGATTAAATTATTACGAGATTAGAGAATTAAGTGTAGGAATACACTGTGATAGCTAACGTTATTTACTTTCTGGTTTTAATTATTTTTTCTCTTAAATATATGCAGTTCTATTAGTGAGAAAATATATCCAGTAAGGAAAAGAAAGCATTTCTTGGCAGTAGAAATAGAGTTGGTTAAGCCCAGATGTGTTGTATCGACTTTATTCAAAACATGCTATTGTAATTAAGGAAGTGTCTGTATTGGCTAGACAAAACCTGCAGGAAACAAAGAAAGTCCATATAATGACTGTAAATGACTGGAGTGAATTTTGAAAGTAGAAGTTATATTTTGTAACTCATTCAAATTAAGCTAGGGTTTTAATTAAAAAAATAGAATAACTAATTGCTTTATTCAAATATTTTACACAGTAAAACATTTAAAATTGATGTCTTATTTTGGTCTGGGTTCTCCCAAAGATTTATTGTTTATTACACATGTTTATTGGAAGGGGAATGAATTGTAACCTTTTATATTCATAGCATTTTTCAATGAAACTCTTTCTCAAGTACTTTTAACTTTACTATGGTTAAGATAGACCTCATAAAAACGTGTTTCTTGAATAGAGGTGCATGAACTTTTAAAGACCTTGAATGTATATTTCTCACAAACCTTTCATAAAACTTTATGTAAGAAAATCTTTAAAAAGTAAGATGTACAATTTTTTCAGCTTGGCTTCCATTTTTTGAAAAGACTGAATTTTCTATATTCTAGATGCCGCTTTTGGGGTATACTAAAATTTAGGATTGATTAAGGATAGTGAAATAATCTTTTCTGTCATGATTGCCAATTACATCCCTTTACATTTATTTCTCGTCACTGATGTACAAAGCCTCTTTACTGATTTGGATTTTCGTAGATCATTGATTTAATCAAATGCCATTTAATAAACTGATGGTTGGGTATTATTATGTCTCAAGTTCAATTTTTTTCACCTAATCTTAAATAAATACAAAATAGGAGTAGAAAACATATTGAAAAGGACAAGAGGTTATTAGCACCATTGTCAAACCTTTCCCATTTAAGGAATGATTAACATCTATGCTTATTTCTTCTGGAAAAAAAGATAAAACAAGACGTGACAGGCAACTTTGTAAAGAAGATTATAAAAAATTAAGTGGTCTTGCTCATCTTTTCCGTAGTAAAAGAGGAATACAAGCAAAAAATCAATACATTTGGAAAAAGTTAAAAGGAAGTAAATGCTTCATACACCAACTAATTACACACATAGAAGAATACAGCGTAGGAATATTATAAGGTAATTAGTTTAGGAAAATTAAAAAAGGACCCACTAGTCATGGCACCAGCTAAGTTACCATTGCAAAGGCTATTACTGCTCATGCTTCAACACATAATCTGATCATTAGCTGTGGTTAGGAAGGAATTTCCTCTCAAGTGTTACTGCATGAGTAAAGTGCTTTGAGGGAATTTTATACCCTTCACTGAACAGCTGAGCAATGAGCAGTTAATGGCAACCTACCTGACAAAATGGCATATTACTGTTTTTCTGCTTGAGAATGTCTATACTCCTTAATATTTTTAATGATTATTGTTTGTAATGTTAAAAATATATCAGATAGAAAAGGGATAGGGTAAGTGCATGTGTGACTGACATCTGGAGCTATATCAAATGACTACACTAAGTCTTACATATCACAAAATCCAGCATGCACATTTTATTTTTTATAAACTAATCATCTGTGCCATTTACTTTTTAAATTATATACCACCCACCAATATTCTTATGTAAATAACTCCAGACACTTTTCAGAGAAAAAATTACTTCARCAGACATTAGTCTTATGAAACCATATTACTGTGTTTTTAAAATAAATATTTCCAAATAATCTTATTTCTTATAGCTATACTAATCTTTTTCATGTTGGCTTATGAATTTTGAGTAATATACATCTCCTTACATGAAATGCACCAATGCTCACAAACAACGCTCTTCTGCCCATAAGGTGTTGCCAATGTGTGACTGAAAAGAGCAGAGATTTAAGCCAACATAAATAGTAATCTTGATCCTAGCCTCCTCCCCCGAACACATAATTAGGAGATATTCCAAGACATATTTCCTTGAGAACTACCGAAGGGATGACAGTTCACAAATGCTTTYCCTGCTGTTATAATAATCCCCACAATCATTGGTTCATGTTGAGGGGACTTAGTCAATTGGGAAGAACAAAAACTTACAACATTTTTATCAGCTCTTTATGGCTATGGAAATTAATTCTCTTCCAGTACTTATGTATGTATAATTTTCATAATGTGATGCTGCATTACTTGCATTTACACGTTAAATTTCATATTTATAAATACCAACCACAGAGTTGAGCTCTGTGATATGTGTATATCTGAAGATATGTGTGATAAGTGATATGTGTATATCTGAAGACACAGGTATATGCTTCTGCAAATATATACGACCAGATAAAAAAAAGTTTGTAGTTGCCTGACAGTGTAGAGAGACTCCTAGCAGGACTTTCAAATGCCTAAATCCCATGGGAAGCACTGAAAACTCTGCTGGTTGTCTGCCTGCATCTCTAGGTGCCTAAGTGCCTTTAGTATATTGGAGCTGTGTGTCCAGACTATCAAGGATCTGTAAATATGAACTCTAGGCTATATGATAGACTCAGTCAAAATATGTATATATTAATTCAATAAATATATAGCAGATTCTGGAGAACTTGCAGGGGAATATAAAGCATTTAAAAAGAAATAGGTACTTTCTGGCAAAAAGTATGTTGTCACCATTGAGGCGAGAGCTTTGCTCAGGTGAATGAAATTGGCGCAGATGGGTTTTTCCCAAGGCAATCCTGTCTTTGGTGTTGTCATTCGGCAGTCACAGAGAGCAGAACAAAAATGATCAGGTTTGCGCTGCATTTTCCTTTCACGCTCCTTTAGGACAACTTATTATTATGGCCTTTATGTAAAACAATCAGCCACATGCACCCATCCATGCTGCTTCTAGTCCAGTGGCAACAACATAGCAGAGTGATAAAGCACACTACTTTTTATATTTGTTAAGAAAAAAGCTACTGGGATTTTTCTCAGGAGCTAGCTAATCTCATTTGGAGACATCCGAGAGAGAGATTTTAAAAGGGACAGAGAGAAGATTATGTTGTAATTTAGAACAAAACAAAAACATTACTGCATGAATCGACTCCCGTTTTACCTTTTGCTTACTGCCTTTATTTGTCACCATGTTTGAGTGACAAGGCACAGAATTTTTCCCTGCTCAAGATACAAAAAAGAGTATTTCCCATTGTGCTGAAACGGACTAGAAACCATCCCCTTTCCTGGCAGAACATAGTATACAAACTCTGAAGAAAAGGGAAAAATAGCTCCAAGCTAAAGAATATAAATAATCCCAGACAACAGAGTAATTTCATTGTTCACCTGACCCTCTGCGGCTTACAAAAAGGATATATGGCAAAATGAGATTATTTTGTTGCATGTCTGCTAGTACTATACTATGATGGGCAAGTGGTAGCCTATGGGTGCTAGAGAAGAAACAAAGTATCAGCCTAATAAAATTGAACAAATTAAATATTGTTTTGCCAATATATAACTGTATCAGTCATTTTCCAGCATATTTATTACATTTGACATATCTGCTCAAAACATGCTGGATTACTGCTGAAGAAGCATTTATGTTTTCCCTGTTTCCTGTATGTTTTAAAAAGAAACATAATTTCATTATAAAACAGTACAAAATATATTTGGGCACAGGACAGATTAAAAGTCCTTTTTGAGAAACTGAATGAAGCTAATAAACTGCCAAATAGGAAGGAAAGAAATTCAGATTTGATTCTGAAGCAAAGTTTTTTGATAGCAGCAAACTGCAGATTATGGCTTTAAGGAAAAAAAACACAGGAATGAGGAAAATGAGAAGTGGCTCATCCCTTGAACTTGCTGTCATCCAGAGTTTCTAAATTCACTTCACAGCTGGGGGAGAGGGGAAAAGAAGGAATGATAATTGGGAAGTCTAAAAAATTGCAGCAGGAGCATCTGACATGCACTGGCACTGACAGAAAGCAGCGTCTGCTACGGAGAAGCACCAGATGAGGAGAAACATCATAATTACTTCCTGTTAGATCTAGATATATAGAAGAACAGAGGGAGAAAAAAGAGTCATCCAGCCTGCTCAGTGGCAAGGGACATGGACCTGTTCTTCATTACTCAGGGCTGGAGAGCTATTTTAAAGCTGGAACATTGCAGCCAAACAGCAGAATTGTGACCACAAGTCAGCCAAATCCTTACTCAAAGCAAAATGTTCCAGCATGGAACAGATTTTATTTTTACAGCTATGTTACATTTTCCTTTATTAAGCTGCCTTAGATTTATTTTTAAACTTTTTTGGACAGGCTAGCACTTTCAGATCTCTCAGCAATACTGAAAATAGACCTACTGATAAAGTGGACACCTATTAGTATATTCAGATACAGGTATGGTTGGAGCAAATCAACTAAAAGAGCAGAGCTATGGGGAATTTAAAGTGTTGACACATGCTTGCTTTGCAAATGGCCCTGGCAATTTTGGAYGCTAATGCCCCTGTAGCAGCGACGATCTCCCCCAAAGCAGAGTGGACAGGATGGAACATGTCCGTGGGCGTCAAGTCAACACCTGGCAGCTTAAACTCACCGTGGGCGGGTTTTCCAGAGAGGGCTCGAATTAATCTATTTCACTTTGCCTGAGGTGTGCGCAAGACCCGTTCCAGGGGTGGCGCAGGTGGCAGTCGCCTCTGGCAGCCGGGCAAGTGGCTTCCTTAACTGGCCTATCTAGATCTACCACTGTCGATACCTTAGTGATGGGAATGATTAAGAAATTACTAGGAACAAGCATTTAGAAGAAGCTCTAAATTTCCCAAACACTAACACAAATTCAAAATGCACAGGCATTCAGGACTTTCCAAACACCAAAGCCATCCATGCTGTGCTTTCCCTTGTGTCCTGGGGACTCCCTCGAGGCATGCTGATATGGGCTGGGGCTGGAGAAATTCCAGCACTGAGCTTTGGGGAAGGCTGTTAAAAGCAAACCTGCTGTRGGATGGTGCAGTGGCATTGCGGCACCACGCCAAGTTCCCTCCGGCCACAGGGAGGAGGGAAACCACCGAGGGGCTGCATCACCGGGAAAGCGCACGCTGCTGGCTGAAAGGGGAGGAGGGCTGAGAAACAGAGCAAGCAGGCTGACTCAGCGCTTTCMCTTGCATGTTGTCTGACTTGCAACTCCCCACCGACTTCTGTTTTGCAAAGGTCCTATAAACACATAACAACAATTCCAGGAGTCTTGTAGCAGGGCAAATACTCTGCAGGCTTTTAGGGCTTTTATGCTCATATTGAAAAGTCACTCTCCAAAGTGCTGTTTCAGATCCCATTGAGGATTAAAGATATGCATTAAGGTACACTATTGAATCCTTTTCTGCAAAGGATGATAGTACAAGGATTTTATAATCCCAGGGAAAAAAAAAAAAGTTGTAATAGCTGCATCCCATCTCTAAACTTTTCTAAATGCCAGCACCCTCATGCAGGTGCAGATAAGGGTGTTTATGCTTTTTAGCAGAAAATATTTAGGCAAACCTAAATCCTGCCAAACCATGTGGATAACCTGTTGTTGTAACTGAAAAGCAACAACAATATGTTATCCACAACTGTCAATAACACCTACTCTGTGATGAGAACAATGAAATGGAAAAAAGCAAAACATAAAGATGACTCATATAAAGAAAGCATGAAGGCATGTCCCCTGTGTCCCCTAGTGAGACAAATAAAGATCCCCATAACCTTAGGATGTTGTTTGACTTTGTTCATCCTTATTTAGGTAAATGTAAGTCATTAAAGTGTACAGCCATGTTACTTAATGTGGGTTAACAAGTACAAAACTATCTAGTAAAGTCATGATTCATGGTAGTATTTGTAAAAAACAGCATATATATTTCTAACTGAGGTATGTTACATTTGAACACCATAAGATGCATTGTAAAGTTTCTTAACATAAGCAGTCTACTTTTCAGAAGTGCTGAGCAGCTGTAAATCCTATCAACTCTGATGGGACCCACACCACTGTAACTTAGTGGTATCTGTCCAACTCATTTACTCTTGTAAATACATTTACTGATGAGGACATATATGCTTCAGTTGTAAACTACATTCACAGCAAAATTTAAATATAATACTGAACAAACTAGCTCACACTTTCTGGTGTGTTTAAAAGATAATAAGAGATAAGCAGCTTTACATCGCTTATATAAGGCACCACTGAAGTATCTAAGAGCAGAGTCATACCAACTCACCTGGCTGGTGCTGACCCAGGTTAAGTGGTTATTGCTGTCAGTTGTTTGCTCATTCCTTTTCCCAGATGTTAATGCCACTTTCTTACATAAGTTTTCTTTCTTTTATTTTTTTCTTTTAAACCTAGACCATTTCATGGAACTGGGTTAGAAGGCAGTCAGACAAACAGTGAAAATGACAGGGCTCAGAAAGAAATAACCTTTGGCAGGGCTGAGAGTGAGATAGGAACATCCAACTGGGAACAGTAAATATTTCAACCCAGATGATGGTGACCATCAGCAGGTTAGTCCGTCTAGCTGTGCGTCACGCGCTGATTAACTCCATACAAATCAGTCATGCTCAAGAACGATGACTTCAGCATGATGCAGGGGTAGAAAAGGGGCATCCTACAATGATGATCAAAAGCATACAAAGGGGCTTACACACATAAGCCTGGTTAGTGTGCAGCAAAGAAAATACCAAGAGGAAACAGGATGATTCTTCATTAATGTATCAGAAATGAATAAAAGGAAGAGAAAATGGCCATTTAAACCATAGGATAAGACTTTCTTAAAAACAAAGGTGTACAAAATTCCCATGAGTCAGTCTAGGCTAGAAATTAGGGAGAGGTTTCTAAACAGCACAGAAAGTGAGGTTCTCAAAGAACTCCTCTGTAGTTACCTTTATTACAGCTGCCAGACAAATGTTGAATGTAACTGGACACATTTGTGGAAAAAAAAATGCTGTGGTTGCTTACTGTATCTGGATGTCCCTTCTTATCCCAGGTCCTGCACCACTGTACAAATCCTGACTTGCAAGGTGCTGCACATGGGTGCCCAAGTGAAATCCCAGGAGCTCCCCAAACGGACACAGTCTGTCATGCAGACAACAGGGGCAAGAGCAAGGCCTACACAGTGGACTCAGTTTTCTTGGCAGAGAATGCCAATAGTATGATTACGGGGTAAAATTCTTACTGATTTTAGAACTTGTATGTGGAAAAAATGGTAGGCAACTAGAGGCAGTTGCACAAAAAGTGAAGAGTCTGGTGTGAGTGAGATTTAACAGGTTTTGTTCTGATGTCCTAAGCAAGGCTTCGCCATGTGTTATTAAGCAGACGTAATTCTACATTTGATTAAGACACCAGTGATAATCAGGCCAGCAAAGTCCAAACTTTGAATGTGTGAAAAAGGAGGATATGCGAAGAAGAAGCTCCAGTGCAATCTTGTTGGTGTTTCAATTAATTTCTCTAAAGCATTTGCAGATGAGGATTTTCCCAGGATCTGAGAACCCTTGGTGGGGCTGAGGTGGGAATGACCAACCTAGAGCAGTCAATGTTTTAACCCAGATCATCATCATCAGCTGTCTAGAAATAAAAATAATTATTTTGTTTTCCCATTTCAATCTCTGTAAAAATACAAAACTTGTGGGGCCATCTATACTTCAAAGCTATTTTGGATTAAGGTAGTGTGGGAATTTACACTCTCAGAGCTACTCTTGAATATCTAATGTACAGTCAACTTTCACTCCAGAGTAAGACAGTTTTTCCTGACTTGACTTAATCCATTTTCAAAGAGGGGAGTGTCCACGCATGGATTTGATCTGGAATAGCTACCCACGGAGGCAAGCCCTAACAGCTAATATTGGAAAGTAAATTGGTTCTCAGTACTTGAACGCATAGCTTACCAACACTTGCTCACATACTCAGTTTTATGCAGATGAACATAGCTATCAGATTTCATGGGGTTATTGGCACATGCCAAAATATTTACAAGATTGGGGCTCTGCTTTGTGGAAAGAGGTGTATGGCATGCCCGAGAGTACCACCTTAAAGAAAAATACTAATCTCTAGCCTGAATGCTAGCATAGCCCATCATCTCCTACATCTCTCTGATGCCATTCCAGTTGGCTCTCTTACATTCACAGATAATTCACACATGTTCACTCATACACAAATACTACATCACCCCTTCCCCCTACTAAAAAAGTCAGCCAGCTGTTACAAAATTCAGACATTCATTAACACAGTTTACTGTCTGACACTGTCAATCAAAATAGAGACAATTAATAATAATCAGGACTGAAGGGTGTGAGACAGCTTACGAGCGAAGACTTGCATTAGTTGTTTAGAAAGGGACAAACTTGCTCCCGCCTTGAGTGATAGGGAACAAAGAGCGGTGATGCACAACCAGGGAGGAAGGAGCCCCTCTCCTCTGCTTTTGTAGATTAGTGGGTGAATGGCAGAAGCGGCAGGAGCAAATACCTCTTTTCATTTGCGCAGCCTGTTTGAGAAGAATAGCAGCGCTTGCCAGCGGAGCTGCAGCTGGGCTCCCGCTCCCTTTAATCACCGCGTATGACTGCGGGTTAATTAGCTGCCATTCTTAGCGCGATTTGTTGTTCTAATGAAGATTTGCATAAATGTGAGACTACTGGCTAACCAATACTTGATTTTTTCCCTTCCAAGAGGCCAGGGGTGGAAAACTCCCCCATCCCAAGTGTTTATGTTTGTGGGGGCTTCAGTGTTGCCTTTCCGTTTGACCTGATCTGCTTCTGCCTGCTGAATGGTGAACAAAGAGCTCAAAGTTGCTTATCAAATTGAGACCCCTGTTGGGTTTCTGCCTTTAAAAAGAGGCAGACTAGCTAGATGAGGAGAGGACAGAGGGGTTAGAAAGCTACCACTGGCTGATAGAGAGTAAAATACATATATGTATGTCTTTATGTGTGTATATATGTCCCTATATGGGTGTGTGCGTGTCTATACACCAGATGCGTCACGATATTCATAAGCGTTTTGCCCACTGTGAGAAAGAGTGGTCAATTTAAAGCAGCATGTTCAATCCGGATGACAAGGAACATCTAACCCAATAATTTGGTAATGATAAAATTTCATCGAAAATAAAAGGGACAAGCAGGGCAACAAGATCAGAAAAGAAGAGGCTCTATGGTATTAGGCAATACACTGAAAAGTAAGAACTCCAAAATTTATGCAAACCTCCTACTGTACATCACTAAAATTCAGAGTTAATAAAAGCAAGCATCTAGCGAAAAACAAGCAACCTAAACGGAAGGCAAAAATGACTCAGTAGTTCGCATCTACCTGCCATCAACCCCTCAGATGAGGACAGCTCACAATACAWAATAAGAAATTGCATGCATACCTCCAAAATTCATAGGAAGATTTTAAAAGGAAACAGTAACAACATCCACAACTGCTACGTATTTAAAGGGAATGTTTACATTGAAAATGAAATGTCATAAAACTTCTTGGTTTTAGTTGCAGTCATGACAATGCTTACAGTTACTACCTTGAAGAGACTAAAGAGAAAAATAACTTCCCATTTTTAGTATGTTTACTTGTTGCATTTGATAATACTTTGTGGGTAACTGTTTTCAGTGTTCCTCTTATATACTTGGTCTGCTTAAATTGTTTTTTAATAGGATCTTTAAAATAGTCTTAGGGAAGATTGAGGAGGCAGAGGTAGTAAGCTTCTAAATTTCAAATCACTACTCGAGACTGGCCAAATTTCAAGCCGTATCTGTTTAAAGTCAGGTGAACACAAATGAACGGGTATGTATTTCCAATTTCTGACTCCCAACATAGCTTTCCTGTTAACTTTTGAAACAGCCATTTCTGCTATTAGGAAACTACCAATTTTAGAGCAGTATTTCTAGAGCTTTTTAYCAGTTCTCATAAGATACCAGAGCAAATATTCATTTCTTTTCTTTAGATTTTTTTCACCAATCTGACTTCATGTAGGTACTTTTTGGGGGTAGACACTACACAAAGTCAATCTTTTAGCACAGTAAGTAGAGAGCATCCAACACACCTGCTATAACCATGCCTGAAATGGTAAGCTAGGTCTCCTTCGCAGTTCCAGCTCTTAGTTGGAACGGCGAGGTTTTTAATGCTATATGCAGTAACAAACCCACATGAAAAAAAACAGTCAGTTGCATTTTGGTCCACTTTCATCTTATTTTAGCTTTGCAATATTTTAGTTCTCCATTACAGCTTTTGACTCAGCCACTGATTTACACAAGAATCTCGCATTCTGCCCTTTGAAAAGCAATTTTTTAGCCCTCTGGTTGGGGAGAAAACTTTTAAAATAGGAAAGCTAAAGATTTAAAAACCACGTAGCAAATTTAAAAAAAGAAAAGCAAGGTGTAGAATAACCAAACCAAACCAGCAGCATGACTTGTAAGCAGATCACCTAACTTTTCTTTAATAATTCTTTCATGATTTCTGTATACTAAGATTTTCCAAGATTACATTCAGAATAATTCATTGGTAAATAGGGTAAGAGAAAGAGGAAATTACAAATCTAGCGGTCAGTAACAGAAAACAAATCTATAAGCGCTGAGGAAAGAGGTTAAGTGCTATGCTAGTTAATAAGAATGACAGCTTGCTTTGAATACTCATACTGGCTGTCCAAGATATTGAATAAACTTCATTTAAATTAATTTTCATTATTTGTAGAGTCTGTGTTAGACATCTATCATTGTCAGTACTATTAATATTCTTTCCAGAGACCATTTTATCAGCATATTTAAATGAAACTTTTCCTTTTCAATATTTATTAACTCATTAATATTTCTTGATACTAATATCCTCCTTGTAATATCCAAATTAATGGCTACTACAAGGTATTTCCTACTGATTTAACTTCTTAAATTAACAGATTTTTATTCTCAGGTACTAAAAATGCACTTGAATTCCTAAAATTGTGCTTTCTTTCTATACAATGCATCCATTTAACTGAATGAAATTTAAAACCTACATTTTTGTCTTTTTTTTCATACACAGTAGTAAAACAGTGCACCAGCCAGGTCCTAATAGCCGACAGACTATGAAGCAGGAAGGAACGCAAATGTGAAAGTTGTTCATCTTACCCGGGTTGCAGTCTGTGAGAAGGGAGCAGATGGAGAGGAGAACTTTAGAAATGGTTAATGCTGGACTCCAGTTGTCTTTTAAAATGTCCAGGCAGATGACGCCTTGGCTGTTAATATTACAGTGATAGATTCTTGTCCGAAACGTTACCTAGAAAAGACAGTGTGTCTAAGTACAAAGGTGTTGAAACCAATAATTATATGACTATTAGGCAATTAAAAAATTACATGAAAGAACACTTTGCTTTCCTAGCTGAAATGACAGTATTCTGCTACTTTCAGTTAAAGATGGAGCAAGATAGGAATATTCATTAGAGTATAAACTCTGCCTCCTCAGTTTGGGGCCAGCAGAAGAACTAGTTTGCATGAGATAAAAGTGGGACATGTTTCCCAAGCTTCCTGTTGCCTCAGTTTCTCCAACTTCATGCTTTTTGTATGGGGCCAAAAAAAGCTCTTCCATCCACTCAAATGGACAGTGTTGATGGCTTTAGACTCTTAAGGGAGGAAGAAGAAGATACTGTCTTCACTGTTCAGCATTTGACCCAGTAAATTGAGCTGGAAAAAAAATTTGCAGGCAGGCATCACATTAGCGACTACTAGAAAAAATAAAATGAAATATCTCTGAGGAAGGCAGCTCAAAGAAGATGTTTTTATTTCCAAATTTCAAGTCACAGTTGAGTCAGTAGACTTTCTTAGAAACACCTTATGTTTTCTGTGTTTTATTTTTAGGATTTCTGTATCCATTTGGCGTCACATATTCTCTCCCAGGTGATCCTATACATAACAAAACTGAGGAGGAGACCATTTTACTTCTTTTAGTCTGGAATGGCGTGCTTCTGCTTCAAGTCAAAAATATAGGCCTTTTATTTTAAAAGAATTTCAGCTATGAAAGTCGGTGTTGTCGTTCAGAATAAATAGTTGGATAGGAAGGGACAGTATAAAAAACCTACATCTTGGGGGTCTCCACCATGGATTGATTTCTCCATCAGTTCTATTCAAATGACAAGTCAAAACAGATGTTTTTCATGACATGTTCATAATATCTACAACGAAGATGAACAATTTCAGTGGTCTATCTCATCAGCAACAATAACTTCCTGTCAAGAGACAGGCTGCTTAGGCATGAGACAGCAGCAGGCAAGCACATTGCCGGTCTTAAGCAAGCGTCTTCTTGTCCAGAATTGGATAGTGCTAATAACTAGGAGTGCTTATGCACCTCTCCTTAGCCGACCACACCAATAAATCCACTTCAGGATAGTAATGGAAACTGATGATAAGCATGATCCTATTCTGAATTTATTCAGTAACAAAAGTCGCAGTGATTTCAGAGATTGAGATTGGGCCATTTATCAGTAAGCCAAACAGAGGATACAAGTGAAATAATGTAGTGCCTGTTTTACTTCAATAAAAAAAACATTCTTTAACATACTGAACACTTCTGCCCCTTTCAATTAAATCTTTCAAGCAGCTTTGACAAAATAATGGAAAGAAAAGGTAGTTTTCTAGGTAGGGTTTCTGGTATTAAAACACTACATTCAATAAAAAATATTTTTTCTAAAAAGTACTTTCTCACACAGATCTGAGAAATCACATCTGGAGCCCTAGTGTCATGATCAGTGAGTTATGTAACAAAGACCCCAAAATAGCAGGTTTGCCAGCTTTTAAATATATCTGTGTGTAAAGGTATTGTCAATTAATAGGCTAATTGAATGTTTTGCTGCTCCACACCCTACATATTTGTAGGTTTTTTCCTTTTTTTCTTCTACAATTGTGGTTTCAATTATTCTTTTCTGGTCTAAGTTCTTTTACTTCTGATACTTTTATAAGAATCTAAAATATTTCTGGCATGATAATCTCAATTCATCCAGTCACTATAGCCAAAAAATCTACTTTTTCCCATTCGAACTCCCAGTATCTTCAGCATTTGCAGTGAGGGATGCCTTTTTGAAGAGCAAGAAAGTAGTATTCAGTGATAAAATTAAATATTTACCTACAAATGGAAGTTATTGTGAATGAAGAAGGTTATAAATACACAGAAGTAGCAAACTGTCTTACAGAAATTGCATGTAAAGAGTGCCCACAAAGGGAGTTGGCATGGAGGAGCACCCTGTAAATTGTAGGTCAGTGCTCATTAAGTCCTCAGATAGATTAACTTTCAGGCGCTAATAATACTTGAGACATAACTGAATTAGGAAATACTTTATAGCAAGATGTCCCATGACTCAGGCAAACATTTTAGCACTTGTTTAATTTTAAGTATTATATGCTTACTTTTCACTACATAATTAGAATAAAGCTTTTGTTTAATTATTTTTCCTGAACAGGAGTGCTTTCCTATACTGATTAAAAATTTGAGGACTTTTTCCAGTGGTATCTGAAAACACTGAGTACTCCAAAATACAACGTCTCTCTGAACGCAAAGGAAACAATGCGGAGTCCACTGCACGGATTAATCTATACCCTCTAACTTGGTTTAAGGTATCAGTCAGTCTAAGCTTCTAACCTGCTTATGAGAACACCATCAGTCTGAGTCTGCATTTTAACTTGTAATTGTTTTACTGTCAACTTAGAGAACAGACACATAGTCACATATTCCCTTGACTTAGTTCCTTTTAAGCACTGACGTAGGGACTATGGGAGTTTGACTGCCTTCAGAGAGCCACTGGGATGAATGAAGGTAGTTCATATCTTTTATAAACTGTTCAACACTCCTTTGTCATCTTAGACTATCTGTTTGGTGGATAAACGTAGGTAGTATTTTGTCTCTTTGTAGTTGGAAGGCTATTTTTAGAAAATACTTAGATCTGAAATATAGTTTTTTTTTTACTACGAATACATCTTAAACCCATGACGCTGAGGAAGGCACCCACTCACAAGATAAGGTTTGCTGCTTATCATTTACAAATATGTCGCCCACTCACCAAACATGCCAGTGCACTTAAAAATGCCTGTCTAAATACATAGAAGCATTTTAACAACAAAAAATTACAGCTTCCAGAATTTCTGAAGAAGTTGTATTAATGACAGCCTTAATACACTGGGGATTGGGGACTGACAGTAGGAGGTAGTTTTGCCAGCAGATGCCACAGAGCTTCCCGGCTGATGATAGCAGCATGCACCCTGCTCTCAGGGCTCAGGATCGCCAGAAGAAGAGAGGACCTTGAGGAGACGAACACAAGCGGAAGAGCCAGAAGTGGCTCAAGAGATTGCCATGTCCCGGGGCAAATGGGGAAATGCCTGCCCGCTACTCCCCTCCCCATCGAGGTGGTGTGGCAGGCTGGCTTTGGGGCCAGCGTAGCATCAGAAACGCTGGAGTTGGCGTGCGAGGAAGCGAGGTACCTAGCCGCTATACCTGCTTTATGGCAGAGGCAGCTATATGGAAACCTGCTATCTTCCCTCACCTTCTGCTTTCTGGCCCTGGGGCACTTACACAACCCCAAATCTGCTCAATTTCACATTGAATTTGTAACGAACGTATGGGCTATTATGAAAAAATAGGATCACTAGGCTATTCTGACTGCACTTCTTTCTACTTTTCCATGCCTCCGTGCTGGAGAAAGGAAAGGGTGGCATGGGAAGGCAACATGGAAGGAGAAACGCATTCTCAAACAAGGATATGCTGACAAACCCAAATCTGTTTTCTTACACCAAAGTAGTATAAAAAGACACAATACAACTGGGATTACAGATTGCTTTCCTCATCCAGGTATTGCCCCAAATTGCAGCTAATCTGGGAATTGCTAAAATGCAACTTTCTGGAAAGTGTGAGACGGGGGAGGCAGAATGTCAGGCAGTAAGGGAGACTCGGAGGCTCTTCCCTCTGAACTGCCTGCAGCTAGGTAGCCCCCTCCCTTTCCTACAGACCCCCCTGCACGTGATGTTGTGTTTACCATATACACATTTTAAAGTTATGCAGGGTCCTCTCTGTTACATATGTAGAGAGAAATCAAGTGATACTTCCATTCCAGAGGAATTACACTTTCTTTAATATGGTCATATTTTTATCTTTGATGCCACTTAAATGATTCCTATAAGGGAGACACTCTAATTCCATTTTTCCCCTGATGAAAACACCTAAACAATCCCATGTGGAGGCTCAAGGGGTGCGTGGGTGTACAGTAGAAGTTATCCTCAGACAAATGAATGGTAGAGGAGTTATTTATCTTTTTTTCAAGGATAAGTGTCCACTATGGTTTTACTCTCTTTGATTCTGCAGTTTTAAGAGAGTATCTCATTTTTGTTGAATACAAGTGCAGGTCAAAGAAATGTGAATTACAGGAAATAGGGAATAATAGGACCATCTTCTGAAAACTATAAATGTACTATAAAGAAGCTCTAGAAAGGTAATTATAAGGAATTTAAATTCCATCACTTTTGGAAATAAATAATAGCAAATTCACCTGTTTATTCAGAGTTGTTGAATGCCAACCCTTCTGAGTACTGTAAAATAGAATTAAACAAATATGAAAACTTTATAAAGTCTCTGAGAAGAAAATGAGGTTATTTACTTAAAAGGAGACAGAAAATGATTCGAGAGAAAAGCTATGAATGGCTGTTCACAGAATAAGCTTTAGGACAGAGAAAAGACTGTTTTTAAAACCCAGGAAGGGCAAATTAAGATGGATTTCAGTTGAGTGATTGTGGGCAAGCGACTGTAGGCAAGATAAATGGCACCTGGATCTGAGAGAGTCACTTTGAACATCAGTTTTGCAGCATGATTTAGTCCTATAGTCACTCACTATCTCTGTTTTGAACCTAACATTTCAATGGTAGGTCTAAATCCATCGTGGCATTAGCAGTCCAGTGTGGGACTTGCCTAACCTCCACTGTGAGGTTCAGGCTCATTAAGGCACCACAGCTCTCAAAGGGCTGGTCCCACGGACACACACGGCTCCTGCACTTTCTGACTCCCCAGATTTCAGCTCAGAGCACACCCGTCATAATTCCCTTCAAAACAGCACCTGGAGGAAGAACTGATTCTCCAGGTCTCCCGTTGGCACACAAAGGGTTACAGCCTGTCTCAGGAATTGCATTCTTCAGCCTGCTTGGGTCCAACCCCACCTCCTTGTCTTCATTCCTCCCACTCAAGTTGGGCGACTGTGCAGAGAGGGATGAAAGATTCACGCAGTCAGCAGGGCAATAAACAGAAACCAAGCTCTTTTGCAGGGCCGACGCTGGAAGCAGAACTGAGATCCCAGGGCTTTCATTCCTGCAGCTTTGCAGAGTTCCTTCCAAGCTCCCGCCTTTCTTACACGGGCGCAGTCCTGCATTCTCTCCTTAGATGAAACTTCCGCATTTCTCAAATATTACCCAAGAGTTCTGTTTTAATAAAACTGTGGTGGCACTATCTGAAGTGGAGGAAGTTGTACTGCATACAGAAAAGGTTATATATATATTAAAAAATATGATGCCCTTTATAATGATGTTCATGGAGCTCAGGAGGGAGTAAGTAGTTCCCATCTCAGTTTTTCAAACTTTATGAGCAATAGATTTGTCTACTTGAATAGAAAAGTAATAAAAACAAGATCAGGCCTATACTCTTTAGTAATATAAGAAAAACTACTATAAAACAACCTGAATGAAAAATGTCTATAGCTGTGAGTGACACAAAGGTCATGCAATAGACTTTATGTTAATTAGCATCCTTAAATTTCTGACAGAGTGCCTGTCATTTAATCTATACTGTACCCAGCACTGAATCTGCATTTCTAAGACAGGAGTTTCATCTCTGTTTTCTAACACAGAATTGCAGCACACACAAGAACAATCTTTGAGACACTTAATGGATTATTACATAAACTGCATAATAAATGACTGACCATATGATGCTCACCATTAAATTGACCTGGTTAAACATATGCCAAGAAATGAACTTCAGCCAGTTCATAGAAAACTTGCTCACGCCTAATTTTAGTAGGTAAAGTGTAGCTATAGTTTATTATATCACAGGAAAATATATCTCATCTGCATTAGCAGCAAATGATAACTTGTAACTACTTTTATTTGACCTACAGAAAAATCTGATATGCAAACCATACTGGGGTTTCTGTAACAACATGGACCATTTGAAGGATAGCTAGTCAGAAGTGATAACAACTTAAATGGCTTATAATAACATTCACATGAGTTAAACTTTAATATTGTCCAAAATGAAACAGTATCCAATTTGAGTTATCATTCAGTATATTAATGGTAAATATGAAGCTGAACTTACACCACCTCATTGAATAGACTGTTGCAGGAAAAAGAAATATAAATTTAAATAAACAGAACAATGCTAAACATCTACTTTATATAAATATACTTGTAAATATACACACAGACTTGACAGCAGAAAAAGTAGAGAAGGATTTTGCTAATATGAGGTACTTGAGAAGGGAAGAAAAAAAAATTCTTTTAAGTTGTACCAAGTTTTCTGAAAATAGCAGAAGAGCAGGAGAGAACAAAGGAAATGGAATAGTGTCCAGGTTAGGGAGGGTCAGAATAGAAACAATATTGCAAGATCCTCAAAAACATCAAAAGCTTTCTCCCATAAAGTCAGTACAAATTGTTATAAAATTATTTTAATTTAAATAACATAATCTTTCTTATATTTAGTAATTCCATTGGAAAGTCAGGAAAAAAGTCATTTTATAGAGAGTAAAATTTTTAGCGATTCAGTTGTCATTTAACTTTTACAAAACAAATCCCCTCTTTTCATAGTTTAAAACATGTAGGCTGCATCTTCCAATATATATTTTCCTTCTGAGTTTGCCAAAGTGCTCCTTCATGTGTGGTTTAAAGAAATACAACTGTTCTCGCCTAAATGTGAGCAAACCTACCCCATAGCAACATTTCTATTTTACATAACAAATCATATATCACAATGTGACAGATAGTAGTTGGCTTTTTACTTTTGTTCCTACTCATGCTGTTTCTGTAAGAAGGGGGCTCCTGGGCGCGCTCAGGGAAATCAGGTTGGAGAGCGAGCCGGCTGTGCCAGGAGGGGATGCCGGGCACCGTGCTAGCAGAGGGCAAGGCAGACAGGCTGCAGCAGGTGCTTACATGTCTAAATTTTATTCTAAGAAAACTTGGCTTTCTTTTCTCCCCCAATTCAACAGCCTTTGGATATTTAGGGGCTCCCTACATGGGGACTTCTGGGCAGATTCACCTCGGAACTGTAATAGACTTGTTTCTGCTCGTAATCAGGACGCCTTTTTGTGGTATGCGGTAATAATATATATATAAAATTCTTTCTCTCACATCTGTATAAATGTATATGTACCTGTGTGTGCGTAAAAAGAACAAGAAAGAACATTAATACATGATGCATTTTTAGATCACATATGGATTTTATGCAGCAGGAAAAAGCGAGTGATACGATGGAATCAATGCCGTTTCTAAAAATACTGAATATCCAATAGAAATCACACGTCCTCTTCTGAAAGWAAATTTGACAGGTAGCGTGCAAACCACTGCTATGAGGTAGAAGATATCCCCTGCAAGATGCTGGACCTCTACAGGGCTTTGGGGGCACTTAATATACTGGGTATTTATAGGAAATAGGAAGAAATGATGGCACCTTCCAAGTTTTGGGGAGGGAAAACGGGAAGGGTGTAGCTGGATAGGTTCATTTTCATTAAGACTAAAGAAGTAAATATAAACCAGTGATATAAATTAGTATATTAAAAACAGAGTGAAAAAGAAGGCCATTCATTGGAAAAATTGGCAATACGATTTGGCAGTCACTGGAAGAATGATCAGATAACTGAATTCAAAGGAAATCTCACAGATTTACAAGGTGCTATCCTATCAGATGTGACTTCTACATTTATTGATAGTAAAACACGGTTCTTGATTCTTTCCTCAGCTTTATGTATTTCTGCTTGCATCTCTGTCCTCCACTTTACATCTCTGCGATTCTGTTATTTTGAAAGAGATTAAAGTTTCCCAAGGAGTCACCTAGGTCCAATCTGCACTGAGCTCCATGCTGTACATTGCCATATAGTACCCCACATATTATCTGAACACACACAATCTGTGGACTGGATAGAGTTTCACAGCAGGCGGTGTGTGTGTGGGCACTGCCTGTAACAGGTTTAATTCCCAGCAAACAGCTGCTGGGGAAGAGCAGGATGAAGGCTGTTACCTCCGACACTGTCCTACCAGTGCTGGGTTGTTYATTTGTGCCTTGGAGAGGCTCCCATGCATCCAATTGCTGTCTCCAGTCGTCCAAAGTCTTCACTGGCTTGGAAAGCCTGCCACCTCCTCTTGTTGGCATGGATGAAGGATCCCCGGGCCACCGGCAGCAAGAAGCCATAAATAGCCAGGCTAGGCGAGGAGGGAGAGCGCGCGGGGGCACGGCGCACGGCAGTGTGGGAGACGGCGGCAGAGGGGACTATGGGGAGAAGGAGAGCAGGGAGGGCGGGAGGTAGCCAAGCAAAGCTGCGAGCGGCACGGCGYGGCAGCGAGAGCTAATGGGATGTGACAGGGGCTACGAGAGAAGCATGATGAGGCAACTGCATGTAAGGGATAACAGTGAGAGCAGACTATCATATCTGAAGGCAAGTCACAGGACAGCGATATCTGGGGGAGGACAAGGGAAGACGGGCTGAAGCCCTGCCTACACCAGGACTGCCGAGACAGCAAAGAGTGATGGTCAGATAGGCTGCACTTAAGGTTATTTTGAGATTGAGAGGTTGACATGTAAATTGTGTTAATAGTGACACAGGCAGTTTAAAATAAGCAGGAGAACTATATTAAAAATGTGATTTTTAACAAAAAAGCATCAGTACTCTAAAAATAAAATTTGGGGGGACAAGTAGAAGAAGAGCGCTTGTGCCTTCTGAGATCCTTAGGTTAGTAATACCAAGGAATGCTTATTTTTTCTCATGCGCCCTTAGGTAATTTCTAAGCACAGTCTTTCTATCACACTGCAGATAAGGAAAAATGTCCTTAACAGCCAATCACATATAAAATAAATATGAAAAGTAGAGTAAAAGCCAGGAATAAAAGGAACTGCCTATCATACATGAGACCGAATTTAACAAAAGGGTACAAAATTTGTACTGCAGGAGAAGGATTCCACATAATGGTATTTTGTGCATACAGATTAGTGTTATATGGCAATTACATACAAAGCATTGAAGAGATGTTCAATATTGCCATCAAGACCAGATTGTATAGATACTGTGTATGACATTTACAAAGGAAGAAGACTCCCCTAGCAGACTAGCAGTTGATTTAAAGCAGCTAAGCTTTCAAACACTGAGAACAATTTTTCAGTCAGTCAATAGACATATGAGATTTACAAGGAGGAAATGGGGTTTTCTGTTATTCTAATTTTGATTTAGAGGTGATTTAGCATATTGCAGCTTTCAAGTCCTGCGAACAATTTTTCAGTCAGCTGAGATTAAAGTCCCTAGCAAGATTAATTGTAGAGTTGGGATTAAGAGATTTTATAAATCACTCAAATTCAAAAATAAAGCTAGCAGAGTACTAGGATAATGATAGATATATCCATATTGTATCAGCTACAGCTAAATTGAATTGACACTGTAATAGACTGAACACAGTCAAATATCTGAGCAGAAGTTATTAATAAAGATTATTCTTGATGAAAACGCAGACACCACTGTAGTGACAATTCCTGGAGGGAGTGTTCTCTTGAAGAGTATTCTCTTTTTTACAAACAACTGTATGAAAGACTGTGATATGGTTTCCTGATTTGTAAAGACTTCCTGTTCTGGAGGGACAGTATGGAGGCTAATGAAATCAACCCCCTTCCTTTGACAGTTATAGCGTACATAACATTGCAGTGTTAATTTGTCATGATGGCTGAACTTTAGAAGATCTCAGATCAAAAAAGTTTGCATACTTAGGGAATTACTGGTTTCTAAGGTGGACCAAAAACAAAAATAGGCTGACTGAAAGATGTGATACACCCTATCCATTTATATATATATGTATACACACACCCACAGATAGACACACGCATACATACAAGAGACATCTATCATGTATGTATAGCTATATATCCCATTCAATACCCTAGAGAAAGAGGCAGAGCAAGAGGGAGAGCTTTCCTTTGTTAAAACCAAAGGGGAAACTGTCTGAATTCATTAAGCATGAAAGGAAGACAGCGGGAAAAAGAAATCTCAAAGGTATTTCTAAAAAAGGTTGAGGGGTCATTAAGGCATTGGAGAAATAAAAAGTTATTTCCTTGGCAGGCCATCTAAGTATTTTCATTCATTTCTTTAAGTGGTTAATCAGAGCAGGCCACAACTTTCTCCATTCCTAAGTCCAATGCACTACAAGGGAGATAACATATTTTTGGGCTGAAGCAAAACCTCACTGTATAAAATGTGTCCTGAGTTTGTGAGCCAAGATTGAAGTCTCATCAGCATCTGCTTTTGGCAAAAGGTGAGATCATGTGCATACACTGTGACTTGTTTTGTCTGTTGCATACCTTCCTCTTGCTTGGCATCTCAGAAAACCAGCACGATGCTTTAAACATTAGAGGATACAACTGGCAAGAAAATCAGGACACTGTAGGCTGCTTGATTTCTTGCTGACTCAGCCAACTGGGTGCTCAGCTAATTTCTGCAGTGTTGCAGAAGCTTCTTCGCAGTGGAAGCTAGGAAATGTTTTTAATTGATTAGAGCCTCCCAGAAAGCCAAAGCTAATTTGTCAGTTCTCAGATGAGCTGTTCTAAAAATCTTGTTATCTGGTTATACAGATAAATTGGAGATAGTTTGGGATGGCCCTCTGTCACTTCTTTTCAAGCTGCATCAGTCACAAGTAGAGAAACTTCTTTCAGAAGAACAACTTTCTCCTCTGCATGACTATGCTGCAGTTGCGGGTGAGGCAAAATGCCATTGATTTAAAAGGAAAGCAGGGCTGAAAGGGTCAGTGACCTCTGTCTCGAAAAGTTTGGAGTCCAGTTTCAAGGCATGAGACAAAGTTGAAAGACTGAAATAGACTGACTTCAAAGAGAAAAAAATTGAATACCATGAGAGCAAACTATACCATGACTTACCACAGTTATTTTGTTGAAAAATAGCTTAATTTGACATTATGCTTATGACTCAACTTTAGAGAGACATTGACAGGCAAAGACGGACAGAAAGAACTATTGATCTGTAGGGGAACGACTAGCTGGTGCAGACTAGAGGGGAAATCTGGTGGCAGTGATGTTTGGATGCACAAAACTAGGAACATAAAATGGACCACATAGAGCAATTAGAGGACGTGAAGAACAGAGATAAAATTTTAAAATCTTAAGTGGCTGTGATTTTGAAGGCTACAAAGGTGTAAAAAATGAAGGAATAGTTAAATAGCTTAAATCAAAGTTTTGGATAGACATTTTTTCTTTGTTTAAATAAAAACTGAATGGATGACTGATTCAGCTTCTTTTAAGTGATAAAGCAAATTAACTATCAAGAAGAACAAATGAAAATTAATTTCTAAATTTGTTAAAACCCCTAAGTCCATATTTCTTTTCTTCAAGTGCAAATGTGCTCTCAGATATTTTTTAATTAATGTTTTCCAATATGCAGTAGAGTGCCACAATCATCAGAATAAGTATCAGCAGGGTTTAGAGAAGAAATTGGGATCTTTTAGAAATTATTCAAATCTTCATATAAGATAAACCAAACAATGGCTACACCATAAACATATTTCATTTATAATAATAAAAATGAAAGACACTTAACATTATCCAGAGTTCACTTTCAATATATTTTTCTTAGCTGAAAAATTATTTTTCCCTTCCCAACATGCAAGTGCAACCTACACATGTATGACAACAGAGTACACAACATCTGAGAATAGATAAGGAAAATGGATTGTGGAAAACTTTCTGCTGATTTTAATAGGCTTTGGATTAGGCCCTGAAACAATAACTGTGTTATGTGACATGGGCATTTGCCTTTGGAACCTTACGCTGGGTCACGTAATTGCATCTGGGAAATACAGTTTCTGTTTCTTCCCAGGTCTTTGTGGTCACATCTTTGGAAGATCAATTTTGACAGTACTGATTTAAATGTTTCCTTACTTCATAGTAAAAGAGGGATAAAAATGGCCCACAGAAATCTCAGGAGGAATGTATGAATTCAACCATAGCAAGAAATGTGGGTTAGACTTTTTCTGTTATGTACTTACATGGATGTTACCTTGCCAGCATTCAGGAATACATTTTAAGTCTTTCTCAGTACATTCCATTCCAGTTTTGCATTTTTATCTCTAGGTTTTTTAAGACGATACAGCCATGAGAAGTGGGAATATACTTAGAAAAAAAAAATCTAAGATTATTTATTCCCATGACCCTAAGAACTATGATTTTAAGAACAGCACTAAATATCACAAATCTTGCGGTGAAGTGGAAGAGATGTCAACGCACAGTGACACAGATAACACTCTATGGTGATTCCAAATGTTATGTTCTACCTACTCAGCACATTTCTTATGCTAGAAATAAGTGTTTGGAGAACATAATTAACTATTATTTCCCAACAATATTGACTGGCAGCAGTTACCTTATGACAAGCAGTCATCTTCCCACACTCCTTTATTCAAGGGACTTCCCAAAGTATTTTAGCTATGAATCAATTTCATAGGGTCTGGAAAATATGTGTAATGAAGTAGCAACAGTTTACGAGTTCCTACAGCAGGTCTGAAGATGGGGGTTACTTACAGCAGTGGCATCAGCTGACTAGAGTAAGAACCTATGTGTATAAAGTATGTTAGTGAAATATTAGTTAAATCTGACACTAGTCCCCTGTGCACATGTGCTCCTTATTTTCTTACAGATAACAATTTCCTTCATCATAAATACTGGCCTTGTAGGAATACAATATGGCATCAGCAACTCTCTTGTTCTTTATCAAGCAATACATTTTTATATGATTTATATGCACACATTTCTTACAATGACAGTTGGAATCAAGATAAAGACAGACAAAAGATCTAYTGCAAAGCAGGATAAGATCCTCCTCTTTGCTTAATATTTCATTAATAAGCAATGCACAGCTGCTTTACTCATATCTCAGAATAATTCAGTCACCAAACATAACTGAGTGTGGATTGCAGAAGTCTTTCCTTGTGGTGAAAAAGCAAACTGGACCTTCACCTTCTACTTTAAAAGGATGCCTATTGCATATATTGCCTCAAAACTCAACAGCTGCAATGGAGAGAAGGACAAAAGATGTCCCTCAAACTTGTTTTTCATATCTAGCCCTTAACATGTTAGGTTTGGATTTTTGAGATAACTTCAAGTTGTATTTTATAACCAATAAATCCATTCTGTGGATATGCCAATATCCACTAAATAATTCTTTCTTTAATTTGCTGGGGGACTGAGCATTAACTCTTGCATTACAACTACTACAAACAGACTAAGCCAAGCAAAGAGGCAAACAGAAGGGACCTGTCAAGATGGAAATCCATACAGCAAGTGAGAAGGCCAAAATGGTGTGGGTCGGGAGGAAGGTTCGAACAAGGCAGGGGAACAGAGCATCACTGGATTTCAGCACACCCAAAGCTTCAGCTAACTGAACTAGAAGCTAGGACTTATAAAGTCCAAAATAGTATTTCGCTGTGCAATTACAGTTATCTAAATCAGAAAATCTGTAGTCAGCAAGGTGTACAAACCCCCATAATGTTTGTCATGACCTCACAGCTTCCATAAACTGTAACAACAGAAATAGGAAACAAAGTTAGACCATCTCTAACACTGCTAGAGTATGCGGTTTTGTCCCATCTTTAGGTCACCATTTGGGGAAGTGCAGTTTATAGAATCGCAAATGTTTTGAATTTATATCTCTTTTTTTGCTCGTGTTATTTTCTTTTTTAGTTTTTCTGATGATATCAACAATGTTAACTACTACAAAATTATTATTGTGGCATTAAAATTCTGTTTATAAATACTTCTCTTTCAGTCGTCTACTCACAGTAATCAGGAATCAACTAATCTCTCTTTTAATGCAACACCCTTCTGTCATAGGCAAACATGGCATATCGACCCTTTCATAAGGGTGYCAAAAAGAATGTAAATTTTTTCCTCCATAACTCCTCCTGGGGAGCTGTCCCAGAACCTCACTCTTCCCACTTGTAAGGTGAACAAGTAACCTTTTTTCACTTTGTTTCATAAGACAGGCCTATCAATTTATCCAATTCTATTAACAGCCTTGCTGGGTAAATTTTCCAGTTTCTATGAGTTTTATTGACTACAGGTGTTAAGAATTGCACTCCCTGTTCTCGATAAAGTGCTTTAAATGTCTTGTATATGACACTGATAATTCCTTACGTTTCCTTGCAGGAAATTCCAGATGATGCATCTTATGGCTGTACTTATCTTTGTTATAGATGAATTAGACTGGCAGTTTATAATAATCCTGTGATCAACCAATACAGCCCCTTTTGGCCTCCTCCTTCAGAAATTATTGCTACTGGTTATTGATGAGATTTTGCACTATTGCATTTCACCCCATTTCTGTTTCACCCATCCTCAAAACCACTAAGAYTTCTCCTGTATGGCATTCTGAGCCTACCCCTTATTGGTGATGATCTCCCAACTTCATGTTATCGGCACAGTTCTTTGGTACGTTTCTACATTTGTGGTTACTGCCATTACTGACAGCCTTAAAAAAGGAAACCATGAGGAATTCTACAAATCATTGTCTTTCAGTTCAGTTTCTTGTCTTTGCTGCCTTATTTCCACATTCTTCAAGAAAACTGATGTAAAGTAATCAATTATAACTTCATGAACAGTAGAGTATTTTGCATCTGCAGAAGTAATTTATATGGGGTAGAGCAAAAAGTGTGCATTTTGTCAGACTGCCATAGACCCCTGGTGAATGATAGGGGTCAATGGGAAAGATTAAGTATCGTCAGCTGCTTACAAAGGGTGCAACATAAATATAAATGCTTTCATATTAGAAACAAACCCAAATCAAACAAATAACTGCTTGAAGTTATGTAACCATTTGTTAAATAAATCCATATCTGTCCAAGTATACTGGAGACATGCAGGAAAATTTTAGGCAGTTATTTAAATTCTTTCCATCAAAATATTCATTTTAAATATTCATTATTTCCTTCAGAGTTTTATATTTCAACCTACAGTTGTATACCAACACACACATTAAAAAATATCACAAGGAGAGGACTCCTAGCAGACTTTTAATATCCTCCTACTAACCTTAGGTGGTTTAAAAGGATAGTCCGGTGAAAAGGTAATGTCAAGGAAGAAAACTCCACCTTCATATACAGACCCTGGAGGACCCAGTATAGTTGACCTCCATTCATAAATGTTGTCTCCTTTGGGTCCAGCACTAAAACAGAGAACAAAAATATAACATAACAATTACATACACGTAAGAATATCCATCCATCAGTTATACTCTACTAATAGTAGTGCAACAACACTAGAAGTTAAAATTATGTATGTTTATTAAGTCAGCCTGCGATAACACATGTAACTGGTGTCCTTAGCTCAGTCAGTGACCTCACACATTCACCCAGAAAGAAGTATTAAAATCACTGATTTATAAATTATTCAAATAAATACAGAAAAAGTCCTGTCTTATCTCAAATATTTTAGGGGGCAGATGTGCAGTATTTACAGTACAAGGATACAGAGACTTGGCTGAGATATCTTGTCACTGTCTCACCTTACAAGCCATCCTATTATCACCTACCTTCTCATCCACCTACCTCATCAGTCAGTAGCAGTATAATTGCACACATTATCATACAGCACATGATGTACTAAAGACTTAGCACTGTATAAATGACCTTGGAGCTGCACTTTCTAAGTCACTATCCTAAGGACTCCAGTCACTAGTACAGAAGGTTGCTTTACTCTGCAGTTGTCACACTATCTTAAAAAATCTATAAATAGAAAGCAGGTTAAACTGTAGGATTATGTTAATTCAAAGTCCTCATTTAAAAACACAGCACTGAAACAATATTTAAAATATTCAAAACATAGTCTTGTATACAGAAAAAGAAAAATCTCTCACCTGCATAGTTAATTCCTGGATAAGCAAATTAAAAACTAATAAAGTTTTTGGGCATTACTCTTCTATAAGCCAAAATAGCCTTTTTTTCAGACAACATAATGCTTGTCCAGGGAAAGATATATTTTACTCAGGGTGGCCTCTTAAGGAAACTGCAGATTTCTTTTTGGTTCACAGCTTACTGATACAAGTCACTGATACAGGGCCTGAATTTTAATTAGGATCAATTGGGATGGTGACTTCTGGGTATCTGGCTAATATTTTTCACAGGAAGGCAGTGTTGGTAGATTTTTCAAATAAATGATGTAGTATTTTCTTAAGGCATTTCTTGTGAAACAATTCTTGTTATGTTTGCAATAAAGATTGCAGTATGCAGGGGTTTGTGAAATAACCCTGTGTGTAAAACAGATGAAAGCTCTTGGCTATGCTCCATGCCTCACAACATACCCAAGGCATACAATTATTATACGACATCATGTCATGTTCACTGCTCAACTATTCATTTTGTTCACTGAAAGTTAATAAAACCCTCTTTCACCTGAAATTCCTTGGGCTCCCTTCATTAAAACTTCTGACTGCATGATTCCCTGCATACAACTGAGCGACTTAGTACCGTGCAGTGTAGTTCATTAGTCATGGTACCTACATCAATTTTCTATAATAGCTGTTAATGCTTCTTGGCTTTCTAAACTACGTGCTTTCTTAACAAAAATGGGTTACAGAGAATATAATATTATGGAACATTCATTTTATATCAGCCTCAGTAACAAAACTGGCAATTGTTTTAAAGATAAAATCAGGCTTTTTAAGTATCACAATAGCAAAAGTGCAGCCATCATTCATCCATCTATATTTCACAGTGTCTGTAATACATCAGGTTGCTGGCTGCCAAACAAATTTAATTTACCCAGTTCTCAGTCTGCATTAACCTTTGAATAATAAAGCACAGCTGAGACTGCTGTAAGAAACAAACCAGAGAATGAATAATTAAAACACCTTCTCTGCCTTTAGAAAGACCAACCCCAAGTCAACAGGGAAGGTTTAATTGTGACTGAACTAGGCATTAAGGGGCTAATTGAACTCTTTATAAGCCCAAACGAATGCGGGACTACCACTGTCACGATATTCGAGGTTCACAGAAAGTAAAGCCCTAAAAACTCAGGCAATTAGTTCAAAAAGAAAAGGCAAGAAGTAAGGGCAGTCTAAATCTTACAGAAAAAAAAMCCTATAATATGTGAAGGAAATCCTTTCCTATTTTCTGCAGGAAAATGCTCTAATACTTGGAGAATCAATGACCCAGTTGATACCAGCAAGGTTAAAATGGAAGTGATGATATAAATATCAATCCCAGAGAAATGGTTGGAAACAGCAAGTAACAAAAGAAAACCTCGCCTGTATTAGTGTTCATTTAACCAGCATGGGATGGTTGGGCCCTTTATGGGTTTGAGACAGGCCCACTTTTTTGATCAGATGCTAAAACTGTCTCTGACAGTGGTATTTTCATAACTTATATTATTTTTATTTGTTTTGCCTATTTGTTTAATTGCATTAACCTTTGAAATGAGCAGTCATTAATTAAAATAGTTGGAAAATGCTCCATCTGCCAGTTGAACTGTTTCGGCACGTCCAGCTACAAGCCCAGCCTGATCACATTCTGCAGATGCTGATTAACATTAATTGAAGGTTTTCTTTGCAAATGAGAGATGAAGCTTTATTAAGTATTATTATTAATTTAAAGAATAGCTTGAATTGTATGGAGTGTGGGAAGACTGCTGTTATCGATGTTTGCCCGTTAGAGTGCTTGCTGGCAGCAAGGCTGTTCAGCCGATGCAAAATACCGATTCATGTGCACAGTCAACAGCTGGTATTAAGGGCAACAGCATGCACAAGCATAACATTTTTTCACTTGCACATTAATAATACAAAAAGTTTGACAGGTGTATTTCCTTGCTTTCCTTCTCTCCTAATTGTTAAGCCTTTTTTTTATCCACATTATTGGCAACGAGAATGACAACTTTTCAGGCTTCACCAGAGAAAATTCCCATATGCGCAAGCCCTCAGCCAGAGACTTATTCTATAAGGTTTATAATGCAATAGGATTTAATTGCCCATCTCTCTACATGGATATTTGCCYGGCGCACTGAAGCCCAAATGTTTTACATGGCAACTAAATCACAGATCTCAAAGAAAGTAAACTAAACATTCCAGTGCTTGAAATTATGTTATCTTTGGAAGGATAGATTCAGATGTGCACCCACTCGGCAAAGGGCAGACTAAATCTGTCTTGAACTGAACTGACCCAGAGCCAGAGCATATATGTGCTGCTTGCCGCTAACCTAGTGCYAAATCGGTCAGCTTCAGGCGAGAAATAATGATGGCTCTAGCAGCTCCAGGTGGAAATGGCTGAATTATAAAGATAAGGTGGTTAGGATAAGGACAGATCTGCTGTCAGATATGCTGGCAGATCAGCAGCTCGGCCTCCAAATATGAGCCCTGATTCTTAACCCCTAGCAACTGTGCAGAATAAAGAAAACACGGAGCCCAACGAGAAGAATGCAGTGTTATTCTGGAGCTGGTACTCCAAACATTTCCAGAGTATTTCCAGGTGGGAATTGTAACATAGGACTAAGGATGTGCAGCTGAGCATAAAGGCTCATGAGACTTAAAGTTATCAATGGCTTGTCAAGAGATAGCTCTCTCCTGTCATTATTCCCTTAAAACTGATGATACACTCCCCAGAATACTGT
The DNA here is from genome assembly GCF_003343035.1 of Apteryx rowi. Lineage (NCBI taxonomy): Eukaryota > Metazoa > Chordata > Aves > Apterygiformes > Apterygidae > Apteryx > Apteryx rowi. The sequence goes on from NW_020448686.1 coordinate 243,230, forward strand.
CTATTTTACCCGCTAGGGAGGCTTTGCTCACTGGAAGAGCTGGGGGTGGGTGGACATCAAGCCAATCTTATTCATCCTCTTTTAGAATGACATCAGTGTGGATATATGAAATTAAGGACAAAGAAGTCAATACACATAAAACAGTCCCCTTTGTATTTATTCTCCTTTGCCTCTCCTAATACACCTCAATTCTGTCACTGCTTCCAACACATATGGTTGCAGGTGAAATGTATGTGCATCAGTTATAGTCAGTAGCAAAATACTTCAAATGCTACTATAATTGAATCCATTTTACTTTAAATATGCTTAACATATTGAGTATTTTCTATTCCCTCAACATGTTTTAGGCAGGCAGTCACTTGAAAGYAGTGCTGCTAAAAGCTGCTTGTCCAGTACAATCTTTATAAACACTAAGCTTTGACTGCATTTGGAATGTACTACAATATTCAATTTAAAATGACGTATCAATAAATTAACAGGAGAGTTGTATGAAAACTACAGCATCTATGAGACATAATGTTAAAAACCTATCTAGAGAAGTAATGAAAGCACTGTTGATTTTTAGTTTCATCAGAGCTGTGATTTTTATAGAAATGTACTCAATTTCCAGAGCTTAACTCAAAAAAGTGAAAATGTAAAAGGCCAAAGAAATAAAGATATTCTACATGTTTATCAATTAGTCATATGGAATGAATTGATCAAAATAATGTTATTATTTTCTAATCTAACTTATATTTCTTGATGAGGGATCACATGCTTCCCCTATGTTTTTAATTGGAGGTAGCATAATCTCATACTGTGCTTCCAGTGATGTGGAAAATGAGGACAAGTTAATGTCTTCCTTTGCATTTCTTGCTGGAATCCAGTTTTAAAGTGTAACTGCACTCCTTAACGAAAGGGAAAGATAACCCTGTAGCATAAAAAGAAGAAGCGAGAAAAGCAATTGTAACTTGCATTGTGTCTGGTTCCAACAAGCTAACGGCCTTTGGAGGGAAGCAAATAGGCTAAATAAAATAGGAAATCAAGATGCTTGGAAGGCCTTCCCGTTCCTCAGGGCTCCAAAAGAAATGGAAAGATTCTCCTGGACCAGGTGAGTTTAGGTTTATTTTTATCCTTCTCCTTTGCAACAGGGCAGAATAAAGCAGAAACAGGATGTTATACTCACTTTGTCCATGGTATTCATTTTTATTATTGTTTTATCTAATCTGAACTGCATTAAAGCACAAAAACACATATCAGACCTGGGGTTCCCTTGCAGTAGGCGCAGTTCAAGGAGGATGCAGACCCTCTGAACTATCTACAGTAATATATGAAAGCAGAAGGAAGAGGGATATAAGGAAGTCTCTTCCTCTTGCTTTCCTTTTATTACAAGGAGCCTTGACTTCACRATTTAAGAGGTTTCCCTCTGAGGAGAGAAGCTCACCGCAGAATTATCTCCACTTATGAGACATACAACACAATTTCTTGCAATCCTCTGTTTCTTGCACATCTAACAGTTACGCTGGAGCAGATCCTGCCTCTAGGTGCCTTAGTGAATGCTTCTGGGAAGCCACTTGCCCAGAGGGCAAAGTGGATACAAAAGTATCAGAAGATTGTTGAAATAATTTAAGAGCACAGCTGGTGAGGGAAAAGGATGGATGTGATAAAACAGAAGACTGCAGATTCAGCCTTCAGTGAGATACGTCTCCTGAGAAACTCACACGAAGCCTCATTAAAATAAATCCAATACATATCCCTGCTCTGTTTTGAACATGTTGCCAATACTGAAGCTGGTCTTGAGCAGGAGTGTGGCTTTGGTTTGTACCACCAGCGTGTCTCAAGTGATACGCCACCAAGGAGGAGCTCAGTGCTGTCCCCACGCCTGGGCTTTGCCATGCCACCAGCAGTGGAGCTGTGCTGGCAAAGTGGCTGCTAGATAATCTCAATCTGGGAAGAAGTCAGCCAGCAAGGGCTATGCTGAAGCTGGCATCACCAGGTGCCTCTCAGGCTGACCAGCACACCAAGGCCAATCGTATTCAACAAAATGCACAAATAGTACCATTGGGAGGTATTGGCACCCTGCCTCCACGAGCAGCTGGAGTTCCCACCCTCCACATTCCCCTCCGTGGTAACTGCTGTGTCTCTCTGGCTTTAGGACAGACGGAGGCAGTGTCAGCGACACTGGTCCTCTAGCTAACGGTCATCTGTTGTGCTGCTTCTGCTCTTCTGCCAGTCCTCTCCTCTCTCCATTTTGGAAGCCACTTGACCCACCTCATCTAGAGTTTTCACCCCCTTCTCTTCCCTTGTTATTGACAATTCTTCTTCCTAAAACCCCTATTTTCTCTTTCCTGCTTGAGGGTGGTGTCCCTCTCTCTCTGCATGGTGGTGATTCATTGGTCTTTCTTCATGGAGAACCCTTCGTCCCCTCGGGTACATGCAGCTCTCCCTCCCCCTAACATGCCCTGTGTTTTCTCTCATCAACAGGCATCAGCGCATTCTGCAGTTTTTTAATCTTTCTCCAGAAAGGAGGAGGGGGTGGAAAGTTGCACAGGGGGATTTTAATTCAGGACGGCAGTTACTCATTTTGTTTCTTTCCTTCCCTGTTGCCCTTCTGAGATGTAGAAAATGAAGAGCAAGCAGAGCAGGTGCTGCAGCAACAGTGGGATGGAGAAGGGAAAGGGAGTCACAGCTGCTTACCCAGATGCTACAGTGATACCAGTAGGTACTTTTATAAATGTATGTAATAAACAGTTGCCACAGCAGCCAAAGGAATACATTTCTACAAAACAAAAACAAAGAGATAGCAGCAAGCACTGAGACTGCCTGTGGCAGTGGGCACAGTTGTATGGTTAATAACACCTCTGCTATGAATAAAATTATCATGCTAGTCTCTGAGCAGTAAAATCAAAGAACACTTAAAGAAACAAACCACTTCAGAATTAGAGAGAAGTGCTATAGTTTGGCTATAATATTGATGACTTAAATCTTCAGCAAGAAACAACTTCCTATCCAAATTTGTCCCTTTGGAATGTAGAAACTTTTCATTTCCTTTTTTCCTGAAAATCTTCTGAAAACTCCCAAAACCTTATTTGCTTTTTGTTTTTTTTAATTTTTCTTCATCTCACTTCCTYCACCTACACGGTCCAAAAAATGTCATTAAAAATACTGGAAGATGCTGATGGTTCTTACTAGTTTCCATCTAGATGAAAGCTGGAGATTTTTTAGCATGAAGTTCTAGGTCCAAGAAATCTGAATTAGTCTGAGAAAAGGATCTAACACACTCAAATTTGGGTCTGTGCTAGATCCAGTATTTCTGGTTATCCTGCAATACTACTGGGAATTCATGTTGAATGTATGTTGGAATACCAGCATAATTAGATGAGGTAAGCATGATTTTGAGGTAGGTATGTTTCATTAGATTTATTTTTCATAATGGAAACTGAGGATGAAGTGACAGGTCTTTCTGACCTGTCACTCAGAAAGTCTTTGGCAGAAACAGAAACTTCAGACAAATCCCTTATACTACTTAGCTTTCATTACAGTGACAGAATTCAGCTGAAAAATTTTGATCAGACTTTCTTCCAGTTCAGGATTACTTTTGTGACTGAGACCATCCTTCTTTAAGAAACTTAAAAAAAAAAAAAAGTACCTTTAGGCAAGCAGTCAGAGAGTAAAGGTATCAGGATGTTTTTCTAACTGATATTTACAATTCCTTCAAAGTTGTTATATCCTGCTTTTATCAAATATTATTTATGGATGCTAGTCACCATTTTCGATTATACTTTGGGACCAACCTGTTTGTGGTAAATGCAGTCGGAAAGATATCTAGGACAACTGATCCTAGTGAACCGTCAAGGGAACAGCAATGCATGACTGCATACAACTAACTACGCCTTGTTATACTTATTAAGAGTAATTGAACTCAGTACGGTACTGCATGGCTTCATTGTTAGTCTTCTCTAGTTTTAGCAAGGTGTTTCTCAGAGGTACACTTATCACCAAACTCGATATGCAGTTTATACTTTGTGGCTTCCTACCACCGCAACAAACCCGCTGCACTTTAGGTCAGTGTGCCCAAGGTTTGTATGAGGCAATTTCTCTTTTTTTCTTGAGATTATCTTTCTCTGCCTGTCACTGGAGCCACTAAAAATTATTAAGGGAACCTGAAGCACAGCTTCTCTCCTGCTGAAGCTGTGTTGTGTTTAAAATTCATGAGTCTTGGCCACAATAAAAATAACACAGATTAAGAACAGAGTGAATGTCACTTAGTTGACTTTATTATTCACTTCTAAATAATACCACTAAAAATTATTAGAAGTATTCTAACACTTTGGTAGACTGGTATTATTCAAAGAGTACTTTGAGACTTTTATTCTCTAAAGTCCTGTCTTCAGAGCGTCCCTGAGATAGAAACCATCATGAAGAGAACCATTTCTTAATGCATAAAAGTTATTTATATTACAGTATCTACAGCAATTTATTCATTGCAAACACCATTACACAGTGTATGATCACAGCATGCTGAGTATTCACAATGAGATTTAAAAATGGCAATTTTGTTAAGTATTCTCCACTTCGTTCAGCTGAACAAAATTACATAAAACCCTTCATAGAAGGCTTTCCTCGTTCAACTCTGGAAACAATGCTTTGCTTGCTATTACATATCTGTGAATCTGATTCCCTTTTGCCACATCTTTTTCTTTAAAAAGTAACACCATCAACTGTAGTTACATCTCTTTTATACCACCAGAAACAGACTGAATAGTTTAAATAAGACAAAATATTTATCTGTCTGATTTGCCTCTATGGTAAATTCTTTCAAGCATGATTTGTAGCCATATTTTAGCAAACTAGGAATGAAAAAACTACAAATAAATTAATAAATATTCCTGAGACCTCTTAATATGTACTCCAACCTTGAAGCTCACCCTGTGATTTTATTCCTTTGCAACTCCTAACTTGCCTCTCCTTGAATCTTTTTCCTTCCCTATATGATAATTCATTTATCAAAATGTAACTACTTTTTAATTTCATGACATTTCCCCTTATCCACAACAGCTGCAATCTAACATTCAATCTTTTCTAAGTTAAACAAAAAACAACACAAAAAGGTGAGATAACACCATCAGGTATTATATTCTTAAATTCTAAATCTAATTTAAAAGGATGAGGTCACTGAGTGTGGACAGATAGCAGAGAAATCCCACAGCAGCTGGAAGATTTAAGAGCTGTAGTAGGGAAGAAAGCATTCTTTAAAATAGAATTGCCTTTTTAGTTTCTGTGGAAACCTTAGAGGCAGCACAGGAGAAAAACGTAGACAGGGCTAAAGCAGACCAGCTCAAACAGACTAGAAAGATTTCTAATTTATGCATGCAATACATTGAAAGCTTTGGATTTGAAATCCATCTGATATGTTGATTTGATCATTTATATAAAAATGTTTCCAAATTCCTGCTCATCACCAGAAATGATTTGAAAAAATCATGCACAGTGTATCAGGAATGGATGGATCAGCTGAGCTGTAAGTAATGCTTTCTGATGAAGAAGTACTTAATTCAGGAATTTACTGCTAAGATAGCTGGAAGACCTCAGGTCAAGAGTTGACTTGGGTTTTCAGCCCCTGAGGTGGGAGACTTCAGATTTAAGGTGGGTGCATTAACACACAGACAGCACTGCATACTGGCTCACTACAAGGGTAATGTGTCCTCTGCTCATAATGGAGGTCAAGAGCAAGTAGATGAAACAGGGAAAACAAGGTAGCCATGTCACTTAAAGAACACCACATCCTCAGTTTTGCATTATTTTAAAACTAATAATTATATCACGAATATTATGGTATGTATTTCATATAATCTATTTCATATATTCATGAATATCATGAATATGTATTTTACAACAATATTTACAAAATGAACTTTAAAGAAGCAGCACATCAGGCCCACTTTGAGGCCTATCTATAACATTTATATCTTGCCTACCATTACAGTATTAAGTACCAGCAGAATAAAAACTGAGACTTTCACTCTTTTTTCCATTTATTGTGATGGAATATGTAATGTGAAATGACTTTGCTAACTACTTCTGTAAAACTTCATAAATTTAGTGACTGTTCAACTTCCACTATTCTTGATTTTCTCATATAGCTTACATACTGTTTGAGGTATAAATGACAAAGGATTTTCAAGCATTAGAATGAGATTGTCAGCTATTCCTAAAACAGAAGCATAAAAAAGAGACATTTAATAACCGCCCATTAATTGTGACTACGCTAATATTCATCCTTCTCTATGCAGGCCAATAGGGGAATCTTTTTATAAAGACCTCATTTAGCAGGGTCCAGAAAACCTGGGACATATAAATTCAGACTAATCAGTCCATTAACTTTGGTGACCGACTTCAGCACAAAAGATGATTCTATACTTTGTTTAATATATGCAACCAGAACATAACTATGCTTTGGGGGGAAATCATTATTTCTGCCACCTCCAAACCATTTGAGCTCCAGAAGATTTGACTACCCTTATTTTAACATATGGAATTCTTCATAATATTATTGGCCATTAAATTATAATATTAAGTAAACAAAATAATTATGACCCCATACTTTTCATTATTAAAAGCAAAACATCCTTAGTAAGGCACCATCAAATACCAGACACATGCACACGTAAGAAATTTTTTAAGTCTTATACAGAAAAGACCTCTGTAGTATCTTACTTTAAGGAATATTAGTGTAAGGATACTCTGGAGGACTCAGCCACTTCAGTAATTGAGAATTATTTATACAGGATGATTTATAATATATGTACGCACACATACTCTTATTATTATGAATACTATAAGCAAGGCAGTAATATTGTCAATGTCTGTGTATTCTCTGTTCCTCAGGAAGATGGTTCTATGTAACCACTAGTCCATGCATCTTTCCCCTTTTTTGAAATGATTTATCAAACTGCCTATRAAGAGGTTTGATTTGCTCATGACTGTCATCTTCAATATCCCGTCTGTGGGCAGGTGCCTAAAGAGGAGCCTGGAAATTTTGAAACCTTATGAAACAAGAATAATTTCATAGCTTGTTTCTAAAGTGGCCGGATTTATTTGCACATTAATTCTGAGATTTCCTTTTGTGAAGTTTTAGAGATTATAGTCTCTACATATAAGCTGCTTGTAAAACTCTCCCAAAATATTAATGAGGGAAAGCAATGAGAAGAGAAAGAATTAAAGAAGTTAGTATTTACAGAGAGTTCTCAAACACACCGTATAGCCAACAATTGTTACCAACTGTTCTCCTGCTCTGTCTGTCCTGCAGAGGAACAAGCYTGAACAGAGACTTCCCTAATTTCAGTAAGAAACTCACACAGGCTTACATGTTAAATGCCTACTTATATGAGAAAACAACTCTATATTATGGCATAGATTAACTAACATGATGTTAAACACATTATAAAACAAGTCATTTCCTTCCAAGTAAACAAGCCTATAAGGCCAACAGGCACAAAAAAAGGAAATTTAATTCTGAAATCCTTATACTTCAAAAGCAGATTCCTTTTATTCAGTCAATTTGGTTAAGAGGCTGTCTTATTTCCCCAGATCCCTGGTAAACAAAAGAAAATGTGTTTGGAAATTGTTGGCAAACTGACACGTTTTCACATTTGTTCTCCATTTGAAATTACTCTCTTACTTCAAATATGGAGACCAGCCATAGGTCCGAGGTGAAAGAAATCTTAAAATGTCTCAACTTTCTACTGAGACAGATCACCCCCCTTGCAGGCCACATGCTGACTTTTTTGGGGAAAAAAAAAATACTGGCAATTTTCTTTGCCATGTCTGTGTGGATGGACGAATTTATACCCCTGGATTAACTGAATTAAAGATACGGAGATCTGGCAGAATCTCAGAGGGGGTTTTAAGGGAGGCTGTGACCAGAGCCTGGGGACCATCCTTCTTCACTAGAATATATTCAAGATGTTCCAAGAACCCCATCTCTTGGTGTGCAGGACTTACTTGGATCCATGACAGTGTAAACAGAAAAGATAATATGCAGAAGTTTCTCATTTTCTCAGGCTGGATAATTTTCTCATAGCATCTTTTGAGAGAAGCTTTGAGGCCAAAAGCAGGCTTACATAGGACAGAGCTTAGTATTGTCAGTAAGTTCAGCGTATCTGAAGTTGGGGATAAATTCTTGCAAAGTCAGACTGTGGAGTCACCAAGTGACCTTGTCAGACCTGCTTGCAGCCCCAGAAATTCTGACTATGCCACCACCTCGACTATAAGAACGGGGGCTTTCTAACTTGTTTTTCATTAAAGGTGAGCTGATTTAGGGCAACTGAGGCTACATTCTTCTCATTACACAGATTTTCACCGTGCTCCCATGATCAGGACCTCTGATTAGAAGACCAGGCCAAGTAATGGCTTATTTTCATTCCTCGTTTTATTCAAAAGCATTAGGATGGAAAGTAATTCTGGGAACGATGATGGCGAAATGGCTTCAAGAAAAGAACGTTTCCATGTCATTTGAAAGTCATAATGAAAGTCTGTATCGATGAAGGAGCAAGCCCTCTTCTTCTAAGTAAAGGGAACTTTGCGTAATTGAAGACAGATAACTGTTGTAAAAGCATCCTTCACCTTAGGACTAGAGTCCAGGAGAATTCAGAACTCTCTAAAATCTGTCTCAGAGTTTTAAACAATACTTTCATTGCTTTAGGCCTCACATATGATCTATTCTGAAAATGATATATTGTCTAACGAAGAATCAACATTTCTAATTAGTAAGCAAGAACCAATACCCTAATCTGTAATCAGTAATCTCCTGCTCTGTCACAGAAGAGGACTTTAATAATGTATTAATTACATTTAATTATTAACATATTATATGAATCAAACTTCATATATAGAAGATGTGTTTTTATATAACTGCAGTGTATGATGTTCCCTACATTAAGACATAACATCAACATAGTAGAAATGGCCATTATAATATCCTTGGTAACAGTAATTCGGAATCCTTATTCACACAGGTATTTTTGCATGATAAATGTTACGTTTATGTTATTTTCTTTCCCATTTTCAGATCCTGCTCATCTCCCCGGTTCAGCTACCCGGGGTACCTTCTCTCATCACTTTTTATTCACTTGTAATATTACTGTTTGTGTCTATTCACTGCATTAAGTGACAAATGACCACTCTGAGTCAGAGCTGACACTACAAGAAGAACCACAGAACATTACACTAGTCATTCTGAAATTCATAATGTGAAAATAACATGTAGCTTAACCCACGAACATTAGAGTTATATTACTTATCTTTATCATGTGTTATTACTTATCTTTATTATCCTAATCATGCTCATTTAATTTTTGTGTATTTAAAGCAAACAGCAGATGATTCCAATTACAGCAGTCCTGATTCAAAATAACATGGTTGCATTTATATAAACGATTACTTGCAATATATTGCAATCACATTATGGGATATAACCATGTTCTGTTACACTCAGATTGCCTCCAACTTAAAGTCTGCACTTATATCAATTCAGAAAGATTTAAAAAGTGAAATTAAAAAYATGAAATTAAAAATGCATACGTACAATGTGATGGGAGACTGAAGAGGAGGCAGGATGGAGAGGAATAGGAGCGTAACACAGGGAAATAAAGGAAAAGGATTAATTACTAGCAAACTATAGGGATTTATACAAGAAGAGTAGGTGTTTCCTCCTCTTTATGGTATTCACAGGAGGGTTAGTATGACTAGACTTGATGGGTATGAGCTACAGAAATGTTCATCTTGTGGTATCTGGTTCACAGCTAGCCAGGGTGGCTTCTGTCCAAATTCTTAGTGCTTGGAGGTTTTTCGGTGGTCTACGTCTAATGAATAGGTTTTTTAAAAATCCTTTTCTTAGTGGACAAATGTCTCCTATAAGAAGGATATCATTGCCAATAGTACCCTTGCTGGCAATTCTGCCTGGATGGAGGAAGAAATACTCTGTGGTTGCATGTGTTACCTCTTGGTTGAGGCACTGAGAATGGTGTGGGAAAACATGCAGTACAGCTGCCTTTCCTTCCAGTTATTTACAGTTTAAGTAGAAATCTATCTGTATTAATCTCTGTATTGGTCAGTCAGATACTTTCACAAACACTAAATCAAGCGTAATAATTTAACAGAAAATGTCCTGCTATTTTTCTAATGGCAGAGGGAAGGTGTGGTGGAGATATTTAAAGCCCTATTACTGTTTAAATAACTTGGATATGATAAAAATCAGCAATGCTTATTATTATTTGTGATAATTTGGTGGAAATCTAGCTGAGTGACATTTAAATACTGCACTTTATATATAAAGAAGAAAAAGTGCTCCTCTGTCATATACTGAATCACAACAGWGTGTGCTTATCCATTCTTGTCACACTTTCAGAACTTTACTGTTTTTGATGCCTTCAAAATAATTTTTTTAAAATTAATACACTTGCCAATTGTATATTCTGGAAGGGAGAGCAGCTGTTTCCTCACAACTCTATGCATAGCCTTTTGAAGAAAATTTTATTAATAGTAATCTGTTTTTCATAGCTTTGCAATTTCTTAGATAATAGGGTAAAACACAATTTTCCTTTCATGTACTCTACATACTGAAGAGACAGATGCAATTGCAAGAGACTACTTATGCTGAGGGCAAAACTTAGAACTGCTTAATGTGACTTAATGACTAAAAAATGTGTATCATTTATAGATGGCATGTAGTACTCAGCAAAGATATTATTATGGTCAATGAATTCTCCTCCCTGACAGTTGGTAAAAAGGTTTGGAATTAAATCTGTTTTTATTTTACTCGTTCAAGTAGACACACTGAAAGCAACTGAACTAACCATATGAGTAGCACAAAAGGGGATTCATCCCTTTTATTATTTTGCTCTTTATCTTCTTCTAGACAGAAGTTCACATATAACAACATATATTCTAACTTGAAACACAGAACTGAGAGAAAGGAAAAAAAAAGATGAGTGAAGAAAGGCTATTATACAGCCATATAGACATGTAAACACTTCCAGGGACTTTACTTACTAAGGCCAGCCGCTTTCAGCTATAACTCCAAGGCCTATGACAATCTTTGCATGAAAGCGTTTCTTTCTCCCCTGGGCACCACTATCTAGTTAGTGCGGTTCCCTCAAAATACACACGTGCTTTATTTAAAGCTAAATGTATAGCATATGCAGGACTGGAGCTACAACCTGAAGAGAACACGTACCCACCCACACAAAAGCACTCAAGCAGGCTAACAAATGTCCCTATGAAATGTAACAAATACGACGGGGAAAATGTCAGCACACGGAAATTACTTGTAGATTTTAACTCCTGCCAAGAGACGCTGTTATGTAATAGAGACACCACAACGTCTGTGAGTGATCTTGAATTACCTTAAGATACAATGTACACAGTGGAATAGTCAACTCAGCAGCCTTTAAAACTGATGTATGAAGCACTGCTTCTCTTATGGGCAACATTAGACTTAACCTTTCCCTCATTCTTCCTAAAAGGACCCGTGTGATTTACGTGTTTCTTTAAGGCAATCTGTTGCTAACAAAACTAGATGTATTCCAGCACAAAACAGAGAAAATGCGAATGACAACTAACTTTTCTAGTACATGGAGGCTAAAATTCAGTGCACTCGAGTTGATCCTGCATCTGGTGATGTCAGTGGTCAAACTCCCACTGCCTTCAGCACCTAGAAATGCACAACCACGGGCACTTTTGAGCCATTGGTAAGCACATAAAATGTGCGTGCCACTGCGCTTTTAATTTTCAAATCTATTTTTAGTGAGTCTTGCAAAAAAAAAAGTCTTGCATGTGCAATTGGGTATGCAAATTCACATTGACCTACTTTAAATTGTGTTCAGCTTACCACGTTAAGAAACCTATTCTAAAATTGTATCCTCAGATCACCAAAACGCCCCCAAACCCTCAAAACCAAAAAGCCTAAGCTCCCCCTGAAGACAACTGAAACTAATGTAGCTGTGGAAAACACAATGTACTGGAAGCTTAGGCTAGAAAGCAGAGGCAAGAAACCTGCACTGCCTTTTCAATATCTCATTTCTGTAATACTCTGTGTCACTCTTGCATTAAAGGTGTTCTGAAGCTGTGCCTCATCCCACTGCAAAGATGGTAAAATAGGCTTGAAGCAAGCACCTGGTGGTACTTCAGGGTCTGTTAAATTTCAGGTTGATTCCTAAGAAGCCTGCTGGGAGCGTGAAGGGCAGTTTTCGTTAAAAATCTCTTCACTGCTTTATTTAATATTAAAATGTGAACATCATATGCACAGTTGTAAGGCGCGTTTTAAGAGGGCTGTTCATTATGAAGCTAACGTAGCGCAACGCAATTGTGAAGTAGCTGGGTGAACCATTTCTTTTACACGTGTTCGTGACCAACATTTTAGATACCCATGTCTCAAAGTATCCGGGCCTGACCAGTCCTAACGCCATGAAGGCAGCTAAGCTGTGGAAAATGCAATGTGCTCATCGAGCAGTTTTTCTGCAGGAGAGCTCTGCTCGTGACTGCATGAGTTACAGGGCAGCTCTCATCTCCCGCACACGGTTTTATAATCGTGCAAAAATAGGAACCACACTTTTCAGCTGGCTTACATCACTAGCTGCTCTCAGAGGGGCTGAGATTGTGCGTAACAATTTAAGTACAATTCTCTGAAATTCACAACTGAAATGTCATTTCTGGCGTGAGTGCAGTAATTTGGGAAGTCTATCAACCTGTTTGACAGAACTAGATTCATTACATTCCCAGCATATGTTACTTCCCAAGTTAATATTCTCTATTCAAAGAATATTTCTATTTTCAAGTGTGCTTTTGCACTTCTTTTCAATTGATCTTATTTTATCAGTGATAGACATATTGTTGAGTTTAGGACTAAAATCTTATTACAATTTAAAAAAAAATCAGAACAATCCTACATGAATATTTTCTCTGCAGAGGTAAAAATTTAAACTGAGTAGCACTAGAAAATGGATTTGTAAGCCAAAAATAAAGACAGTTAGTCTGGTTTCAAGGCTAACTTTCTTTTATTTATTTTAGTGTGTATTCTTTTAACTTCTAAGAGTATGCCAATCCAGTGCTCTGGCTCTCTACAATGTCAGCAAAGAAAAAAACCACAAATAGAAACAAGGTCTAGAAATCATGCAGGCTGTCAGAAATCCACCCATTCCTCAGTCACTTCCTCCCAGAGAAATCCTGGGAAAAGAAATAGTCTTTTTGTTGAAAATCAGCAAACTGAAGCCCTGGCAAACTGACAGGTGAAGTAAATTCACCTCCCTTAAAAGCACGACCRTGTGAACAAGAGGTGTTCATGTACGTGAGCGGCCAGCTGCCTCATCGAATGCGAGGGTAATACTGCATTTAAATATGCAGCCACCATATTTACGCACAGCAATTACACACAGCGGGTCCTTCAGAGTCTGCCTGACAGGGTCCACAGGCTTTTGCGGTAAATAAAGCAGTGTAAACAATGGAAGTAACAGCGGTTTGAAAATAATTTTATTTTTGAGAATGAACTCACATTAGCAACATGGATCAAATGAATAGTCACTACTATCATATTGATCTTGTTGCCTTATTTTAATTGCTTGTACTTTAACTTCATAAAACTGATAGAAATCATTTACTTCACCACCAGAGAAAACACGCAGAAAATAACTTTCTTTCACTTCGCAGGCTTTGTAAAATATACCTGAAACATTTTAATATTCAGAAGCCCATACATTTTAATGTACAAATAATATTATGTCAGAACTTTCACATATTTCCAGCAAATGACAGGGCAGATTTAGTGCAAGTTGGGTGGCACTGCCACAAATATAATTTCAACTTATGGTTATAAATTTAGGCAAATTAGGATTTATCTACAATATTAATTTAAAGTTTAGTATTGACTTATCTCTTGTACAAGAAATCTGTTACTTTTTTCATCCCTTTTCATCTCTGTTTCCATACAATAGCCACAAGTATTTTTCATTCATTCAAACATCACAGTTATTCATTACATATGGCATTGACATACTTGTCATAGCTATCTAGAGTGCATTTCAATACCAAAATACACTTCTCAGTTTAATATACTTCTAATGAATCAAGTAAAATTCAAGTGGTTTGGGGCTTCAGCTGACACTGTACCTTATTACCCCACAAATCACAGCAGGAGGAGAACTGGCCTGGTGACTGCTACTCCATACTCAGGGGGGTGCAGGGAAACTCACCATAACATTCRCTAGTAACTTATTATTCTATGGTTTAAAACTACTTCCAAATTTTAGAAGATGTCTTTATATGTCCATTGATACTACATTTCAGGACAGTTTCTCCTGTGCTAGCCAACCCTGAGCCCAAAATAAACATCCAAAAATATATATACCCAAAGTAATCATTTTGAACAAAAGATTTTCCTTCTTTAAACATTTTGTGCCAGAACTCCTCATTGGAGACTGAACCAGAACCAGAAATTCCTGACTAGAGAGTGGGGGCGGGAAGCCTCTTCCTTGCTGAATAAATGCTGAACACTTTGACAACCCACACTTAGAGTTCGTCATTCATTCAATAACATTACCCATACAGACACACCGAAGAAAATGAATAAGATCATGAGCGATAGCCAGTCCTATGCTGTGGGCTTCCCCACAGCTTGTTGAGGAGAAAATCTGGACCCTGGGTGTTGCGGAATAATATTATAAAGTTGCCTCTCTGTATTCACACATACCACAGCTTGCAGTCATTGCACTACAATATTTAAAACTTAATAACATGTTGCTGCAAATGCTTTCTACTGGGAGAAGCCAATCAAACTATTCACAGTACGATAAAGAGGAGTCACTAATTATCTTTAGGTCTTACAAAATGTTACGGCCTAGTACCAAAAATACATAGGGATGTGAACAACAACATTTTATGCCCATAAAGCTACTCAAAGACATTTTCAGGACCCAGGCTTATATTCTGCAGTTTGCTGTTTTTGACAACAAAATGAAGTTTTGTTCCAGGAATTGAAATACATTATTCTATAGCCTTACTTTTCACTATAGCCTTATTTTTCAGGCAATACATTATCAAGAGACACTAATAAGAAAGGCTTATTTTATTCTGTTGGGCAAAGAATAAACTCAGTTATCCAAGGATGGAGTATTTCAGAACAAGTCTTAAGACTTTTGGTTGGGATTTTCAGGGAAGGGGGTTGTAGGCATCGAGTATGAGATTAGTACCCACAAAAGGCACAGAACACAAGGCTTGCTATCAGTCCAGCAGAAACATTACAGACAGGTTTTTGACCGTGTAGCAGAAGCTCAGAAGTGGGCTGTCCTGCACCGAACACCTGGCACACCACGCGACAGAGGCAAATCTCTTCTAGAGAGTGGGGTGAAGAGAGATACCTCTTCACCGCGGTACCTTGGGGTGCTACAAAYGGACTGGTGCAACTGACTTTTTTAATAGAAGAGTAGGTTCAACCCCATTGCAATATGTCCTACAGGGAGAAGAAAATAAGGACACAGACTGTGGTACCTCTGCAGAGCAGAATACTTCAGTCAGTATGCAGCCAGCTTCACTGATTCGAAGGAATCTGTTTACTCTAAGCTGGGTGAGCAAGATCTGTCAATGGGTAGAATAAACACTATTTCGAGTGCAACCATTTGTAACATGCCTTAACTGGCAAATTTCCTTTAATGAATAATGTAACATCTTTCATACAAGGATTCTGCAGCTCTGTGTTTTTTTGTCCCTATACTATAGATATGAAGACTGATGCACAGAATAAATTCTCTTAATAACAGAGCTTAGACTATATCCATTATCACAGGGGTCRCACCTGTCTGCTACAATCACATGAATGCAACCAGGGCAAGAAACTAAATGTAAAACACCCACATAGTTAAAACAAACACCTTTTCTTCAGAACATATTACAGTACAAAACATGAATTAAGAGTAACTCCACATAAATTAAGGGAAAAGCTCTTTTGAATAGTAAAAGATAGAAACTGTGTTTAAACTTATAATTCTTCTGCTACATCAAGGTATGGCCAGGAGGTTCAGTCAACAAAGAGGAGGTTATATGTTTTTTGTAGTCTACACAGTGGTTAAAGACCAGAAAGACTGAAAACACCAAGATGTTGCTGCAGCTGTCTTTCAAAGGGACAGTTAAAGGAGTTCTGAATGAATTTAATCTGCTACAGGGAAAATATAACCTGAAATGATGAAGTCCAGTAGACTGGGTGCATCCAAGAGCTAGAACACACTCTCACTCACAGGAAACTGCTGGATGTTGAGTTTCGTTGGTAGCTATAGTACACAGTTTAAAATAATTGGAAAGTCTCAACTGGAAGAAGTCTTAATTCTTAATTTATCTTTTAAAGGAGTTGTTATATACTCCATCCTTCTCGTTTAAATTGAGCAGTATCTATGGTGTACACTGTCACTCTGTATTCAAAAATGAACTGGACAATCATAGTACATCAGACTGTAGGGATATGCACACTTCCAAGATTTCATTTTTCACTAGAATAAACCCCRCTCATGTTCCCCATCATGTTCTTATTAGAACTCCTTCAAGAGTTTATTAGCGCCTACTACAGATGCTCATAGCAGAATGGAAAAAAAAAGCACTTCTAATACATGCATGCATAAAAAAACCTCTCTTAAATCAAAGTAATAGGCCAAAAGTGTCGTGATGTAATTCACTGGCTTCAGTGGAGTTATACCAGCTTACTTCAGAATTAAATTTGGCTCACTAAGTTCATTAGGAAAAAATAYTATGGAAATATTTTTTTGAAATATGAAAGTGAATTGTATAATATCACACTGGAATAAAAATGTAAGTACAAGCATAAAAATAATTACACAAAACTCCGTATGGGCATCAAGACCAACATTATCAGAATGTGGTCTGATGTAAAGAAACACACATAAACTACCACAAAACAAGAATAAAATAATTTCTCACAGGTTCAAGGCAAAAGACATTTTTTTTTGTGAGGGTGACAGAGCACTGGCACAGGTTGCCCTGAGAGGTTGTGGAGTCTCCTTCTCTGGAGATATTCAAAAGCCGCCTGGACACGATCCTGTGCAATGTGCTCTAGGTGACCCTGCTTGAGCAGGGGGGTTGGACTAGATGATCTCCAGAGGTCCCTTCCAACCTCAACCATTCTGTGATTCTGGAATTCCCCTTAGAAAAAATTTTATAAAAGGCTTCTTCTCCTCAGTGAAGGCAAGAGAATGGAAGGGAATGAAATGTGGCAGGTAAAACCTCTGCATCTTCAAACATTCAAATTTAAAGAATGAAAATGTTTCATTACACGATGAGAAAAAAGGCATACATGCTCAAAAGTCACTCAGTCCTCTGATTTATATCTTATCAAACTCCTAGGATCTGCAGTTTGTCAGTCTGCAGAGAGCAAAAGAAAAGGTTTTTTCGATCTCATAAACTGGCAAAAAATGGATTGTGTGTTGACCTATTCAGCTCTGCAGGTACTTGGCACCATTTATCTTGKTTCTCACAGAACCAAACACACCTACCATGAGCGTGACTGCTATGGAGTTTATCAAAGCCAAAGGGAGAAGGCCTTATTTAAACAACTGATATGACACAATGGTGTAATGTCGATCCTGGTTTAATTCCCTCACCTAGCTGAACATAGCAACCACTGAATGCTATTATCATAAACTATTCTGTAGCTCTGGGCACAGTAGAGCTAAAGTATAATGAGGCTGGATTTCTAAAGACTCATTGGGAAGTTACATAGTCTTATTAAAAAACTATGAGGAAATGATCTCTTGAGATCTTGTTTATGGACTGGAGGTTTCTTTCAGCTTCCATAATAATTTGCTGTTGAACTAATACCACTAAAAGTTGTAATATAGCATTGTCTTTGCATAGAAGCATCTAAAGAGACTGCTGTGTCTAAGCAGAGAATAAAGGTTGAATTTGTCCTGGTAGTGTATTTTTCACATCCACGTTCATCAAAAATAACTTCTGACAGGTGTGTGCATAGGAAATAAGCTGTTTTTTCACTAGGCTACAAGAGATTTTGCAGTATCATGTTCATTCATTCATAGCTAAATATGTATGTTGGCAAGATCTCTGTATGGATTGCATGATTGGGCTGGACTGCAGACAGAATTTACTCCCCTTCATTAATGTGGGTTTGAACATGATTAGACTATCTTTCTTGTTCCACCTCCCAATTAAAGGACTCCTTCACCACACTATTTTTAAAAATTGTATTAACTTTCTTAAAAATATGTATCTTGAAGTAAACTCTTTTTAAATTGTCATTTTAAAGTTTAAAACTCTGGAACCTCTCTCCCATCTGAACTGGGAATTTGAAAAATACAGTCACACTGTCTCCTATTCTACATCAGACTGTCAGTGTACACATTGGCAGTCAAGCAAATGTCAGGCCGATTGCTATGGAGGGACAACTTCTTGCATATATTGTTTCAAAAATCAGTGCAACAGTACTGTACTTCCAATATGCATTACATCTTCAAAACAGACGTTGTAACCACAGACCCCCTGTGGGGTAAGTTGGTTTTCTGTCTCCTGATGTTTTTTTTAAATAAATATCAACATGATCCTACTCTACTACATTAGCAACAACTCTAAAGAGATCAGTACCTGGCCACTGACCAGGTGCTTTGGCAGGCACCATTTTAAGCAAAAATAAAAGGCTGTAAGGGAAGATGCACCTGCTTTTTATTTAAGATTTCATATTGCCCCTTCAATGGTTTCTGCTTGCTGACAAGCAAACTCATGACCTACGCATCAGCAGCCAGAATTACCTCCTTGTTGAAAGTATGTATGTGCTGACTTATGTATTTACCATTTGTCACACACACAGGGGAGTTGACAAATATGATCTTCTTGTTTTTACTTAATAATTTTGTGGAGCAAGAAATGACTCAGTCATTTCTTCTTTACTTAACTTGTTCCTAACTATGGTAATGTGTCCAAAAAAAAAAAAAATCCAGCTCACCACTACTTCCCTTCACTAACATACAAAGTCAAAGTAAATTTCCAGCTGGCAAAATGAAATGCAATGTTGAGTTGGAATGCAATATATTTTAAACATTTGGCCTTTAAAGCACAAAACACTTACATTTGAAATATAGTAAKTTTGTCACAAATCCACAAAGCCATATCAAATCAGGAAATACAGTTGTTAGAGTTGATTAATGCTGACTTGGCAGTTTCCTGATTTTTGTATGGATGTGTCACAAGCCTAACTCTGTGAAAGCAACACTGCCAAGTACTTGACTTCCCAAATATGCTCTATTTTTAAACAGCTATCCTCTTGTGGAAAGTCTTCCAATTATACTATGTATAACTAAGCTTTCTGATTTTACCTTCAAATTGACAAAGTGTACCAAAGMCAAAATTTGAGAACTTCATATTACATTGAAATACATTCCAAGTCTTGCCATTTTCATGCTATTGATAAATGCTGCACCAGAAGTCATCAAACACTGAACTTCCTTCATACTATTTGGAAACCCCTTCCCTGAAACACAAGTTCCAGAAAGGGCTTGAAGACTTCTTTTCAGTACTGATACAAACCGATTTGTGTGCTTATAAATTGTCTATCAGTTGCCTAACATTATAAGCACGAAATAATGAAACATTTATTATGAGAAACCTTTAATTACGTACCATCTGATCACTTGAATTCAACTTATTTCCTCATCCTCGGTGGCAGTACAGAGCATATAACTATGGAATCAAATTCCATCCATGYGGAGGAAGGCTTATTCTAACCTTATGCTTAAGAGATTACTGCACCAATTAGCTCTTCCCAAGACTCCCTACCTGTATCTGAGGGAAGGCTAAAGGCATGAAAAAGGGGAAAGATATCAAGCATGCAGAACTTTTCCAGCCTTTCCTCTTGTGTTACAGGCTGGAATGTGAAAGATAGGGACTATAGGTGATAAAAAAATAGGTGCAAAATTTCTTTTACAAAGCCTGATTATGCAAGGGACAGGTAGAACATTATTCTTGTTGTATAATTTCCTTTGGTGACTGGAACATATTCTGGGATTAAGATTTTCCCCTTAGAGATTAAAAATATTCACATTCATTCCAAACCAGTTTCCACCAAAATTGGAAGGAACTTTGTGCTGATTTCAATGAAAATTAAGCTCTTCACAATATGCTTATCTTGCACTTTGTCTAGTTGAACACTCAAACACCCTATAAGCCCCAGAGGGGGTGTAGCTCAACTGTTTCTCTTCCTAGAAGATGCCATCACAACTGATGCCAATAAGAAGACTAAGAGGTAAATGGGAGAGCTATGCAAGTCTATGTGCCCTTAAAAAGAGCAGCTGAAAGGGGAGAAGAGTTCCCAGAATGCAAAAGGAAAAAGGCAATAAAAAAATAAATGATAATTTCAAGGTTCTAGCAGTTTGATATAAGCTAAGCAAATGACAGAACAAATCACAAGTATATTTAAATGATTTTGGACTGAAACCTCCTCTGATAAGGATTTTATCTCAACAGTGTACATATCATACTTATTTTGAATCTCTAAATTTATCACTCTAAAAATTCCAGGAATAAACCCAAGCATCATGTAATTCAGTGAGTTTCTGCAGTAGAGCAAAATATGATGTTGATGTATTCTCCTTGAGAAACGATGAGTAAAAATCTTAACACCATTACGTGGATCCAATCTAGTTGAACTGGAACAGTTGTACGACAGTTTATTATATCCAATTGGTAACATCAAAYGCTGGTGTGGAAAATTCCCTCCCAGAAAGTGGAACACACCTCAAGGACAGACAGAATATACATTTTTATGTTACAAGATTCTTGGCTGCTATCTAAATGACAAAGCAAATGTTTCAGATTTCCAAAATATGTTTCCAAAGAATTCCAGTTTTCAAAGAATGCTAACAAATATACAAGCTGTAGTTAACAAATTCGTGACAAAACTGTCAAACCTATCTTTCATTTGAGATGCCTGGGTTTTGAGTAACTATATCAGGTATTTTTTATGTGAAGACTTCACAGAWACCTCACAGATAAGGTGTGATTGCCCAGGAGTTCCAAAAATTAGACTGTTAGGTCATGATTCAAGAAAGCTCTTTAATAACTGCTAAATTACCAACCCAAATAAATATGTTTTATTCTGATCTTCAAAGTCAAACTCTGGAAATGGAGGCACCCAACAACGGAAACTCTTTTTGAGAGCACTCCAGTCCAGTAAGTAAGGTATGCGTTACAAAGCCTGCCCAGAAGGACACCTGGGCAGTTTTGAATTCCGCAGAAGCTTTGTAACACTTCAGAGAAATACCCATATATTCTCTGTGTCCAACTGTGGTATAGTGTAAGATAAAACAACTGCTACAATGTCTTAGAAAGTTAAAGCACTTTGTTATAGACCACAGCAATTTGTGTTTAAAAGGCGTAACATCCTGATACTATATGACTCTCTGTCAAACTATTCCGATACTGGAAAGGTCAAATAAATTCTAGTGTTGAGTTATACACCTCTTATATCCCATGGATTCAAATGGAATTAAAGGGGTGTAATTCAGGATAACATTAGCTCTATCATGGCCTCTCAAATTGTATGAGGACAATCAGTATCAGATGGGTATGCACATCTGTTGTATGCCTGTAAATATGTTTTTTTTTAATATACATCATTTTTGTGCATGTAATGTAGGCCTCTATAGGTTGAAGAAACAATTCTAAGTTTACCTGTGCTACCTGGTTCCCTGTATCTCTGTTAATAATATTCACGCTAATCCCAGGAGACAGTCCTTCCCATATGCCGCACTCAAGGGATTGTCAACCACAGTGCTCCAAACGTACGGAGAACTCATTTTGTCCATAGGAGGGAGTCTTTGCCCAGTGTACACTGCACAGCAGCTATTATACAGTTAAAGGCTTATAAAACTCAAGTCTACTTTAACCTCAGAGAAACCAAAAGAAGAAAGAAAGAAACAGGAGGCAACTCTACAGTAAAAAGCAGAATTCTTTATTTTTTCTCATTAGGCTCAACAGACCCAAGTTCTGCCTGACTAACTGTCTTAATCTCCCCAGTTACTACATTTCCCCTTTAAWCTTTTGTAACTGCAATAATCCCTGACAGTCGTTCTCACTTCCAGTAAACTGCACCTTGCATCTCACACGCTACCCAGAACAGATAGATGAAAGGATCAAAAATAAAGGCAGAAGGCCCCCCTACTCCCAGAAAAAGGTCACAGAGCTATCTGGACCTTACATGTATATCCATAACAAGCACTTTTGAAGTGCCAGGAGATTAATTAAATAATCAGTGAAAGTCTGGACATTAAATGAGTTCATTTTGTTCTTTTCTTCATTGGGTGTAACATAGAAATTTGAGATTTCCTCTCAAATTACTAATTAATTTTTCTAGTGCAGACCATACTTCTCCCAGGCAGGGGAAGCTAAACAGCACGGTGTTCAGAGGCCAGCAGCGCCGCTGCCTAACAAACACCCAGGGTCAGCGCTGAACGGAGGAACGTCGCTGCCAGAACTGAAGCAGTGGTGAGACCTGCGGCCAGTTCATTGCAACCGGTTTACATGATGCTTTTCTGGAAAAAGCTGGACATCAGCTGAAGTTCACTAATACTATGGTTGGGGGTAATGTGTACAAAGGACACGTTCTGGCTTTACGGTCCCTGGCTGTACGCTAACCAGTCCGGATTGCAATTCAAGAGATCTGGATTCAGTCCCTGCCTGTCACTGGCTCCTGGGTCGGCATGCAGAGCAGGAAAGTCAATTAATTTCACTGTTGTCTCATATCTCCAGCTGTAAAATGGGAATACAACRCTCCTGCTTTTTTAGGGGTGGAGGGGGAAAATGACGTAAGAAAATATTTAAAGATGAGAAATGGAAATCGTTTCCTGAAACTAAGTTAATGCACTTTCCGGGGGGAAAAAAAAGAAGAAAGCTCTTATCATTAAGGAAAAGAAAAGAAATCAGTATATATATTTTCTCCAGCAAAAACGATGTGGTTTATGGAAAAAATATTTTTAATAAAAAAAAGAAATGAATGGCAAATTTCAACCAGTTCTACTCACTTAGCATTACTGACAAGTTCAAGGATTTGAAAAAATAAATCTATAATCTTGATTTAGTCCTTGTCTCACACACAGGCTGCAGTTTCATGAGCAACTTAACCTTATTTACTGCTACTGAGAGCAGCAGTCCTGCCCTCTGTGTTGTCCGTGATCATGTTTCCAGCTCCCTTGTTTGTGCTGGCATCAGTGCTTGGGCAGCTGTGCAGCTGGACTGAAAATTAATCTGACCAAAAAAGAAAAAAAAGATTTTTTTTCAGCTGAAGCAGCTCCCTGAACTGACAAGCTAGCGCTGACACAGAGAAGGACAACGACGAATAGCTGCAGGATAAAGCAGAGGGAGGGACAACCTCTTTCAGTGACATCGGGGACTTAAATAGGCTTAAATCAATCATGAAACCACTTCCTTGGTCTTATATCCAATGGCCACAGGATCTTCTTATATCTTTGGTGGTGGAGCCAATCTTCACGCAGACAGAAGGCTAACAAGTTACTTCCCACAGGTCCTATCTGTGCAAACGTAGTAAATGCGAGGCTATTCTATGGGCCTTTGACAGAGTACTGATTTCAATACAAATACTAACATCTTCAGGATAATACCATACTTTATTTTAAAAAGACTTAGTTTTCCTGAAAGTCAGTTTTCATAATACAGATTTTGGCCCTATATAATAAAAATGTTTATTATTTCTCAGTCTCTGGTGAGAACTTAAAATAAGTCTCTAGTGACATTACCTGCACATTCTTTGCAGAATTATAAAGCATTCTGTAGCAGAAGTGCTAGAGAAAGTAGAGTATCATTTCATTAAAAGTCAAAACATAATTCAGTAATATCTTAAATTTTAATTTTTAACGATGTCAGTACTACATTTATACTTGAGTCTTGTGTTGATTACATTTCTAATATTCTTTTATGATCAGCTTAGAAATAAAAGAGCAATATCTTCATGTGATTTAAAAAAACACCAACAGCTGAAATGAATTTTCTGTGTACTTATGCTTAAATCAATTAATTAGATCCAGATCTTAGGAAAGTTCTCTAATTATACTTCAAATATTACCCAAGTTTTAAAAAAAGACAGATAGAAAGAGAAAGAAAAAAGCTTCAAGTTATCAGGTGCCTCATCTTTCTTCTTATTACTTAGAATATGCAATGTTAAAAGACATCATATGTTAAAAGACACCAAATAATGATCTCTTCATTTATGCCAAGTGAGATGGTCATTTTCTTAGGATGAAAGTATTTCTCTGAGCAGTAACATTTACTTAAACAGAAATATTCACAATCTTCTTCTCTGGCTAATTAAAAGCACTCCTTCTGATTAAACATGAATCTGAACAATGCTTTCCATCCCTATCCCTCCCTGTTCCATTATAAATCAGTGCTCTTAAGTGAGCTGAGGCTCTTGTTTTAAGGACTGTCCCTACACTAATTTTATTTTTATTATTTTAAGAGTTCTTAAAAATATTAGTCAAGTGAAACATGATTTGGTCTTTGCACGAAGGCATAATAGGCATTTGCCATTTTATTGTTTCTCACAGTTTAATGAATGACCGCTTCCATAACGTAAAATAAATAACATTTTGTGATACTGCTGAACAGTCATGAGGGCCATTTGTTAATTGGGAGGAAATGAGCTGACTCTGTTCACGACGCGTGCGCTCTTCTCAGACCTCACACAGCAATTTGTCCTGCTGCTCAGAGGGCCGAGGCACGTTACAAAGACTAGTTCGGGCAGACTTTAGCAAAGCCTCCATACATCACGCTTGCTTTGCAGCTCCTGTGACCCCTAAAGAGATGGTGCCTCGGTGGTGATAGCTTTGTGATAGCCAGGGCGGCTGCCTGGCAACTAAGCGGTGAATATTACTTTCACTCGACGCTGGAGACACTGCCCCGACACGCCACCACGCCAAATGGTGGTTTGAAGGGTGGCTGGCGGGCCCCGGCGGCCCGGGAGCGGGGAGTAGTGACAAGGCACCCCGCTCGCCTTCGCCTTTCCCTTGCTCCGGATTCCTGGCTCGCGCGTCCGGCAGCGGCAAGAAGCTCTGAATAACTTTAAAGTGGCTCTTGTCACGCAGTTGTTTCTAGAAATCAGACTGATGACCTGACAGACAGTGAGCAACTTCCCGGGAATCAGTGGCAACTCAAAGACCAGGCTATGCTTTAAAACACAGAAAGCTAAAGGAAAAAATAGACCAAAAGAACCTCCCCAAACCCCTCCGCACGACGGGTATCAGAAGAGGGCTGATGTAAACACTAGTAAGTTAATATACCATCTATACGTTGCCTATTTTATAAAAATACACATTCCCCTGCTTAACTTTCTTAGCTGTAAAAAAATTACCGACCAAACCTCCCAACGCCCAGTATTGCTATTTAAACTATCAATAAAGCAAGCATTTAAAATGATTTTGTTTGGCTAGTAGTGCTTGTAAACACTTCTGATGAGTCAGAATTCATTCTCCTAATGTAAAAATAAACTTGTTTTTAAAAATATTCTTTTTTTTTGAGTTACCAATGCAAGTACTTGAACAGA
The DNA here is from genome assembly GCF_003343035.1 of Apteryx rowi. Lineage (NCBI taxonomy): Eukaryota > Metazoa > Chordata > Aves > Apterygiformes > Apterygidae > Apteryx > Apteryx rowi. Next base: position 268,824 of record NW_020448686.1, read on the forward strand.
TTACTAACAAAAAACAGATTAAGACTTTGTAGCACCTTTTATTACTTAATATACCATTTACTGTTAAATTCATAGCAAGATTAAAAACCTTTGAATTAAAAAAACAAAGAATTAGGCATGCAATATATTTTCAAAGGAATTGCTAGTCCATGTGAACAAAACACCACACCACCAATTCAGCTCTCTGCAAAGAGATGTCTGAAGATCCTGGCCTGCTAATGAAATCTTTTTTATTTTTGCCTGTGGAGCTTGCATTCGCTTTATGCAGCTTAAGAGATGATTGAGACACACATCTAAGAAATATGATAATTCTTACTTTTTATAAAGACAGAAGGCATGACTATAAACTTAGTTTTTAAAATGCCTCCAGCAATCTGAATTAGGACTAACACCTTTACGAGGGTAGGAGGTACCTTCTCATAGTACCAGAGGCTGGGAGGCAAAGAATGGAGTTTAAAGGAAAACAGCTCCTCTTTTTTGAACTTGCAGCCTAAAAAGTTTTAGGTAATTGTAGAGCTAACAGACCATGTTTAATTYCTAAAAGGAGATTTGACAGATCAAACACAGAAGCTGTAAATTACCAGTAATGACAGTAATCTTTTAATTTGACTATCAGTATATAAAACCACAAACTCACTGAACACAATAATAACTTAAAGACAGGAATCTAAGGAGACTGTATATTTATTTGGTTCTCTGGTATACTGTTAAGCTGGAAGAGAGAAACGTGTTTGGTTTTCTCAGCAATAATATAGATATAAAAAGAGGTTTATGCAAGAACTAAAACAATGAGTGCCAAAAGATTACATTCCCCAAACTTTATAGGTACAGAGCCAGGCCCTTGGTAGTAGAAAAGAGCATTTTGTGCAGGAACACCCACCTGAAGGGAACAGCTGAAGGTATTTCAGGATAGCTACCAAAATAAGTGGAAGCAGCCCAAAGGCTGATCTCACTTGAGGTCCAATTATGCTTCCTGTCTCATCCCAAGCCTAAAGAAAGTGTGAAATGACATATAATATCAAGGTCAGTAGATCTGGGACACCTGAGTATCTGTACCACAGTGAGCATATACTGGTGTATTAACGTTATTCAAATCTTGGGATGTGGCCTCAGTACTTTTGACAAAGGTTACCGGCATCATTTTTAAGCCTGGTTCACACCTAAAGATTCGTCCTGTTCAGTGACTTTACTCAGGTGYGCATCAGTTGTGTGCCGAGGCACTTCTACTTGGAAAAGATTTGGGGAGCATACAACTATAGGGCTGTAGCAATACCTGTACAGTACAGCTGTTCCCTTTGCTAAAGGTGAACCGATACACAAGAGTAGGGGACCTTTGTATCAGTATAAGTGAACTACTTTATGGTGACTGTATAATTAAAGTGATATCATTTTATAATGTAAATTAGGCAAAAAATTAATGATAACAATCCATAATTTATGCTGTAATGACAATAATAAAAATGAGCTGTAAAATCATGTGCTGTTTCAATCACAACTGCTTCTGTTATGCCTGCCAGTGAGGCACTTACAAATATTATGCCTTCAGTGCTCAGGGTTAAAGCCTATAAAGGAGAATCAAGACTACACAAAATCAAAATTTTATTCTTTCCTCTTTTTTTCTCTCCCATGGGTGTGTTTGCAAAGCAGTAGTCTCTAAAGTCCTTCTACATTAATCAGAGCCCACTGATTGGAATCTATGTATCACATCCTTTCTAAGGCATAAACACTGTAACTTTGTTTATATATTTACCATCACATTACACATTTACAAAGTCTATATTATTCTCTAACTGAATAACATATCCTTTTTCAACGGATGGGCTAACTTCTCTCTCGCCTGTTTGTCTTCTTATAATATACACGATGGTGTGTACAGCTTGCGACCAGTTTATTGCTGAGTGAATGGGGATGTTTTCTGCAGCCCCAGGAGATTAGCATGAGCTTGGTGTTAATCATGCAAAGGACTTTGGGCAAGACTGAGGATCATTACTTTTCATCCCAAATGCCTGGCATCCAGACTGGACTGCCCAGGACCAGGTTAGGTGCCTGCCCACGGGAGAATGAGATGCCTCAGAAAGGAATTTGGAGCAGGCAGTAAAGCAGAGCGGGGAGCTGTTGAAACTAGCCAAGAGAAACGCTGAAGAGAAGGGTGTGCCCTAAATTCTTCTCCTTTTGCAGCTTAGGTATCTTTTTATGGCCTGCAAGGCAGTGCCTGTGTCAGACAGGGTTTCACAGCCCCAAATCCACCCTGACTTGTTCAGGTGCTTAGCTGCTTGTTTTCAAAACCAAAGCACAATTCTATTTAAATCCTGTTGTAGTGTTAGACTATCAAGGACACRGGAGCCCTGGTTTAATTCCTTCCTTAGCCTGACATGTTTCAAACCTACTTTTCACTTCCCAGAAGAATGCTCCCACCCCATTACACCAGGGAAAAACAGGGGTGGGAGCGAGGAAGGGGACACCGACCCCTTTCTGCTTGAATTGTGTCAGTACTACAAGGAAGACAAGGTTCACAGATGGTATGGAGCAAGCAGAAATCGTTAGTCCAGCAAGGAGTTCACCTGAATTCCCATCCCTGCCCCCATGATTACTTCTGTATTTTATTCAAGACTGATTAGTGTAAAAGACATAATTAACAGAAAAGGTAGTTTACAGTAGTCTCTTTTTGGATAAAGTCTTTTTAAAGTATATTGCCCATTATTCTCCTATTATTATTCCCTCAGTATGTGACAGTCTCAGGATATTTCACACTTCTTTTTAAATTCCAGGGACACACTGCTTAACAATGACTTTCAATTTGTTCTCCATTTAATAAATAACTGTATATAATTGAATAGCTTTGTAGGTATTAAACATAGAAAATATTCATTGTTAAAATTTAAAATCTTTAGTTATATGCTTGCAGCCAATGAACGGGATTGTTCACATTAAAATAAAATCAAGGGATTATAATATGGAGTGCTTATATTTAGAAATGGATCATTTGCAATTTAAGAAAATAGATAATTTATGAAGTTTAAAATAAAATAACATGATTGYATTGTTCTAAGCATTCAGGGCCTGAACAAAAGGCTTCTGCTTTCTTATCAGCATCAATGATAGCATGTGTATGAATAATAAGAACAGTGATTGAATCATTACTAACCATTTTTGCATAAATTTTTAGTTTCACTTCTCCAATATCACTTACAGTTTTATAAAAGATAAAATTATAATTCTTCTAGAAGCTATAAAGGGAAACCACAGAACCTGGTCTGTGACAACTATTAAGATGATACAAATGATCTCTCTATCCCTAAAATAAGTTATATGTAACAAAACTCTTGGATCATATTTCCTAGTCATTGTCCTCTGTGCAGAAGGCCTTTACTTCAGTTTTGATGAAGCCAGAACTGGGACAAAGCATTTCTTCTGCAGGCTCTTTAGCTAGTCCTTATGTTTTCAAGATGGTCGGGAATTTGGGAACAAGGACTGACATATAACCTGGGTACCAGCTTCTGTGTGGCAAAAGCAGGATTTGCTTGCTTTTTTGAGAAGCCATGGTTATGTGCTTAAAGAGAAGCTGGCTTTCTTTTGTCATGTGCTACAGGGATATACCCAGTTACACAGAAAACTGAGTAGCATTTTGTGGGAGGACAGAAATTGTGCTGTTATATGCGTGTGACATAACCGGGCTGGGCATTGCGGCTGCACTGTGAACTTATTAACATAGGGAATGAGGGAAGAGTAGTCAGCCCTGTGTTAATTATGGAGCCAGCAGATCGTTCAGCAGCTAATACTTCTTTTGTCTGGGAGATGACTTGAAACGCTGACAGCAAAAGATGATTACCGTATAAACACTGTACATTTCCATACCTTTCAAATGTAAGCCTTAATTTGGACCAAGAAAAAAATGAGATTAAGAGAATGTTGCACTTAAAGCATATGGATAATCAATCACTCAGTAAAAAATGTTTGATTACAAGTATTGTGTTACTTCAGTGCTCTTTGAAGGCAGATGAGATGAAATGTATGTTTAAATATGTCAAACGTGTTCGAGAAATACTTTAAACAGCTATTGCACAGTGCTGTCTTAAGGAATGGTCTCATGAGACCAAAGACTTGGGCCCTGATTTCAAAGTGAAAGATGCAGAGAGGCTGGACTCCAAATTGCATGAATCATTCCACACATGCGCACATGGTGAAGAGGGACTGCACCACGGTCATTTTCCTACATTTTCAAGCGTAAGTATTGCTTTTTCAAAAAATTATTTAACATAGGAGGTATCTCAGCATACTGAAGGAATATGTAGAATGCAGCAGGAAGCAATGTAAAGACAGCATTTGATAATGATTTCTCCCCATGCTTGAGCAGTTATCTCTCTGAGGATTATCTTTTGTGCGGTTTTCTTACAGGAGTCTGGTAAAAAAACAGGCTTTTGTTTTTCTGCTCTCTGATGTTTATTATTTTTGTCATGAATCAAAGGGACTACTGATGCATATAAATCAGTAAATGAAACCTAATGAAGGACAATGCCAATGTTGAACTCTAAATATCTGCTATAAATCTTTCATGGATCCCTGAAAAGCAAGGGGCACAGAGACTTATCAGGGTCTCACTTGTATAGGCATCTTCATTTGAATAAAACTAAGTGAAGCATGAAGGAAAGATTTGTGAGTCAAAACTTCTATTATTATAAGGAGGAGTTTTTTCTACTACGCAAACCAAAAATGAGTGATCAGTGTAAGCCAGGTTTCCTGCTTTACTCAAATGAAAACAAAAAGTTGCATGGTTACTTGATCACCTTCCAAAGGAAATTTTATATGAAAGCTCCAAATTTCTTTACAGTGCGTGAAAGGATAAAACAGCCTAGGTAAATACTGAGACTTCCGGCACTCCCTGTAAAAATCATATTAACTGTGTAAGACGAAAACATTTTGCAGAGTCCTGCATAGTGATAATGCCTGAAGATGCTGTATAGACAATCCCAGTTTACCAAGAAAAAAAAAAAAAAAAAAGAAATCAGTATGTAAGAACTTGCAGGCGACAAGGATGAACCTGATTATGGAGAGATATTTTACAGCTCTGTTTTACAGCACAACAAGGACACCAGAAAGAATGCTTGATGATCAGAATAACTGCATAAACAAACACACTGATAATCAGTCAAGTTTACAGATAAATTACTATGGCTTTCCTGGGGAATTCAGTTGTTTCAAAAGCTCAGATTATGGCAGATGGCTGTAGGATGTTCTCCTTTACAGGCCTGTGCTACCAACTGTGTTGTTAAAATATAACCTAATGCTCTCCCCTTCATTTTGACGTATCTACCATGGGAGTTGGATGGGATCCCCCTCCAACAGCTAGAGGTAGTGACACAAGGTCTTATTTTCCAGAGTGCTGGCCCCATGTGTTTGGGCTCCACCCTATTATTCATCATGAAACAAACCCTTCCTGAGCTTCCTCATGGTTAGCTCTTCTGTATGACATTTTACTTCTGAACGTTGCTTCCCCGTTGGCCCACTGTACGCACGCGGTTTTGTGCAGACGTGCTCATTTGTACTGCAGCCGTCTCGTAGAACGTGTTAGGAGCCATGGTAGGAGCTTTTGAAGTGGTGCTGTGTGACTTGGGAGGCTCTGGTACGGAGGAGACCCTACGGGATACTGCTTCCCACTACTTTCGGTGTACTACAGTTCTGAAACTATAGTCCCGCTGGGTAATTKTCTTTTCAGAAGCCTTCACGGAGAGCTTTCCGAACTATAAAAATTCACTCCTTCCTGGAACTTGCCAAGGCATTAGCTTCTTAAAAGACAGTTTTCAAAACAACTGTTTTAAAAGGCCAATTTAGATATTGCTGTGGCCAGTGTCACCCCTTTGCATGAAGGTGCAGGGAGTCGGAGCTTCACCCCACGGCGGCTCAGGACCAACCATGTTGGCGTGGGCAGGCACGGACACTTAACGGCACAGAGCCCGGCAGTCTCGGGAGGGCTCGCAGGTCTCTCCGGCCCTGCGGTGCCCATCACCCTCAGTGGTCCTGGGTCCCTGGGTCCCCTCCTCCGTATTGCCGAGGGGGTGGCCCGGGGTGGGACAGGCCCCAGGGAGGCACCGTGCAGCCCGAGTTACTCAGCCCAGGCCAGTGCATTAGGGCTCACTATGCTCTTCTGCTTCTTCATGACTTTTTATTGCTTTCTCCACAATGTTCAACTCAATGCTAAGGAGAGATTGCAATGAAATTTTTGGCGTGAATTTGTGGACTTTATTTCTTTCTTCGAGCATTCTTTATAAAGGTAATGTAAAAACATTCCGTATGTATTTAATCCTTTTTTTGGAATAGTACTTATTAATCTTAAGAACAACTGCACTGAACCTCCTCATCACTGTTTTCTTTTATGGACAGCGTGCCACACCAAGATGCAATTTGTTTTTTTTATATATATGTTTTTTCCCATAACTTTTTTACTGTAATGCTCAATAAATATTTAAGTGCCAGCATGAAGTGGATTATTGTTAACATGTTGCAGGAAAATTGCACAGTGCTAAAGCTTGCAATAAAAATAAGCAGAACGCCCATTGTTAATACACTGTAGTTAAGTGTATTAGCTGTTTTCAAAAGCATTAACTCCCACACAAATAGCAATGCTATTTTGTCCAATATATTATTATCAGACAGTGAAAATCAGTTGGGGACTATCTAAAGCCTTTATGCCTATATGTATTAAAACAAAATTGTTTCACAAAATTAGGAAATTGTGTGGGGACAGCACTTGAGATTTTACTAGGTGTAAACAAATAATAATAATAAAAAATTATGAAATTACACACTAGTCTTACAAATGACTCTTTTCTGTTCCCAACTTGATATTCAAAACCATTGAAAAAAAATTTTTTTCCCCCACCTCTCTCTTTTTATTGTATTTTCTGTCTCATTAGCTAATGAGACTTCATAAATTCTAAGCTCTTGTACTTTTCCCTTCACTGAGGTAAGAAAACTAATATTGGATAAAAATGATGTAAAAAAGAAGCAATTACTAATGATCTTAATGTGGCAGTGGAAGCCCTGCACGAATGCGCTGATTATCCTTTTGTTTCTACTTCCTGTTCATGTGTCTCAACAGCGACATCATGAAAATAATAATAATTTGCACCCAGATTCTCAAAGTGGCTTGCAAATATTAATTAATTGCAAACCTAATTAAGCCTTTGAGACAGATTTTATACTCCTATTGTGCTCTGGAGACCTACGTGCACCTCTCCTTAAAGCATATTTCTTCTCCTTATGGGCCTATTCAAAACCCCGTAAAGTTAAGGAAAAAAAATTTAAAGGTTGGGGGGAAGGGGGAAAAGGTGAAGAGGGAAGAGAGATAGAAAGAGAATGCCCTTCTTTTATTAGGCATTGCACTAGGCTCTAACTACCTAAAACAGGAAAAATGCTGTATTTTCAGAGCATTTTCTGTCGGTAACGGTAGTAGAGATGACTGTTTTGTCCTAAGGTGGTGTTATGTGACAAATAGTAAAAACACTACTAAAATGGTAAAACTGCCAAACTGTGTGTTAATTTTAYGCATTGTCAGATGATGACCATCATCTGGCATCCAGCGCTGCACATCTGGCTGTAGTTTTGGGGTTCAGACAATGCACTGAGCTGCAGTGGTGTGCTGTCACATAGCAAGGGTAAATCCTGTCACATATCCTTTCTGGTGCAAAACTGTCACAGGTTCAAGTAACAACTTTTCAACTGAAAAAAACCCACCCTTGAAAACGCATTCTCTAGGGAGAAGCTACTAAAGATTTCCCTTTCATTTTGGAAAGCACAGTTTGGTAAAAAGGCAGGATGTTTGTCCCTTAGAATAACTATTGCAAGAAACACCTTCTTTTCCACTTCTGTTTGTTATGGTGCTCTTATTTCTTTTTCAGAAAATCCCTCATCGCTGTGGTGGATCAAAATGTAGAAAACACTGCTGTTTATCTTCTTCCTCACTTTAACATCATAGATACAGTTAGGTAATTCTATCCTGCAAGCATTGTCCTTCTGACTTCAAAAATTAGGAAAGAATCATTTCAGTCCCATAAAAGCTACCATTTAAGTCCCATCCTGCTACAGTAAGAGCAAGTAGAAGAACGGGCCAATTAGAGCCAGTAAAAGAATTAGCTTCAAATCCCTGATCACCACCAAAATGTCTGTTTGTCTTAATGGAAATACACATGCTTTCATAACATATATGGTTTAGCAAAGGGAAAAACAAAAATTGCGCAGTCCTCCAGATGTCTTAGCAAACTGAAGTATTCCCTCTAACACAGTCTAATACACAGGCTGATGAAGAGCACCACAGGGACTAGAACTCAAGTCATCACTGCAGGAGTGCAGAAAATTCAGGTAAAGCCGTGAGGACAAGTGTAAGACATTTTCTTTAAAGCCGAAATCATTAAGAAGTGTTTGAAATCCTCAGATCTGACTAGCAGAAGGCTAAAACATCAATAACTCTTTGAAAATCTCAACCCTATTTCTTTAATTCTTTGCATGAGATTTTCTCTCTTTTTTTTACCTAATAGCCTTAAAAGACATTGAGTGGCATTCAAAAGGATTTACAAATAATCTAATCAATTAATTATTCAAAAAATACACTATATAATGAGTATCTGAGCTTTAAACTAAAAGCAGCTGCTCTGATTTTTTGGTCAAATTTACTAATTTGGCTTACTTATTTTGTTTCTGAGAAGAGCAGTTGAACAGATGACAGTGGTTCTGTTCATACTAGCATTTTCACTTTTGCAATACAAAACTATGCATAATATTTTGGAGGTGAAATTCCTAAGACATGAAATATCTGAATGTGTTAAAGAATTTAATAAGATGATACTGTATTAATAAAAGATAAATCAAAAGCAACTTGTAGCTTTCTAACCCAATTATTCCATAAATCTTTAAACCAAATTTTTATTAAAAAAAACAACCTACAGATTTATAAATCAGAACTTAATCCCTTAAGAAACTGAATGACTGAGATATGAAACTATATAAAAGTCCTGCAGGAAGGGAGTTGGAATATGCTGGCAATGATCTCTGGAGCAGCAGATGGCAGGAGAAACTGTCTCTTACCTTTACTCACCATATGCCATTCAACTGATTAAAGTATATTTATGTAGCAAAAAATAATAAAAAACAACACATGGAAGTACAGCTCTTTAGTGTATATCGTCTGTYCCACTAAATTTTTAGTGTTCTGGAGATCCATCTGCAAATCTCGTGCATTTTTGTGTAGGTTTCCTCTCCCTGCATGAACTTGCTTTATGTTTCTGCACCCCTGCAAAATAATACATTCTTCAAAATGTTAAAGCTATGATCTCCGTATCTCGTTGAGTAAACATAACTGATTTTAGCAAAGGAGGGCAGACCTGCAGAAAGTATCTAGGCACTTTAGATGGTCTGGGTAATCCAACAGGTGGCAAGTTCCTTTCTCAGTGAGAATCAGCAGTGCCATATGGTGCCAGAAGGATACTCCTGCATCTTTCATTCAAAAATGAGTTTTATCTTTTTTGACTGGATTTGATTTCTGCAGGGTACGTATCAGAGCAGCTCTCCATACATCTCGTACCCCTTTACCCAGTGACTTAATTCCTCTTCSCTTTCTCCTCCAAAGACCCGCCTTGGCCTTCCCCTCTTCCCCAGCAGCTGCCAGGAATGTAGYGGGAGGTGGATGGGCGTTCCTGCCCCAGGCCAAAACTGCAGGCAGTSCGCTGCAACTTGCCTTAATCAATGCACCCTCATTTATTTCACTGAAGTCTGCTGAGCCTGAGAGGTGGTTCAATATGTTCCTGTTGCTGCTGCTTTAGAGCTCCATGCTGGGACGTGGACTAGGCACACTGGCCCTGGTAACAGTTCTCCCCTGCTAAATCTTTTATTTGTAAAAATTGCAATACTAAATAAGAAACTGAATGGCCTGTAGATCTGAGGTGAAGATTAATTTGCTTTATTCTGATTTGATTTTGTTATTTCCCCACACGAGGTGAGGGAGAGTCTTCATCTTGCTATTGAAAACTCCCCTCTGTCACTTACAGCCCTGAGATAACTGGGCTAGATTAAAGCAGCCTGGTAGTTAAGAATGAATATAGGAAGATTAAGAAAAAAACAGAGACCACCAGTGCTAATGCAAGCGAAAGGCAGCGGGCCATAAAAAGTGTGGGAGAAAGACATCAGATACCCATTCAGCCGATTCTATTTAAACTGGGCAAAACCTCGGTCTCAAATAAATGAGCTAAGATTTCTCTGCAAAACTGATAGGATCAGCAAACTGGGAACAACTGGTTCCAGTGACTGCACTGGCCAGGAGTTCCTCCCGTTGACCTCAGCAGGGATTTCCCACGTGCAGCAGTTGACAGTCACAGTCCATTGTTAAAAACTCTTCCTAACAGCTTCAGGCCATTATTCTTTGTCTAGATACCTTCCCAGACTGTGAATAATTCTTTCCTTCATCTATACTATTACCTTGAAAGTATTTATAGATGATAATTGGGTCCCTTTCTTCTGTCCTACTGAGTTTCCTCTAGTCTATAAGACTGTCTTATCATTTGTTATATTATCCTACCCTTCAATCACATTATTATTTAAACAAAATGCAGCCTCATAAATAAAGGCAATCAGAACCATGGAATATTTCAGATGCTGCAGTATCCAATAATGTGAAATATACATTTATAAACTGTGGAAAATAAATTCCCCCAAAAGCAAGTGAAATAAAATATCTATCTCACTGCACTCAAAAGATTCTCTGGATAGTATCACTGAATATTCATTACACAGGTTGAAATTTCAGTTAGATAAAGTCAAGAGAATATATAAAGAACAAAACAACAAAGATTTTAATAATGTTCAGCAATCAACTCAGCACAGCTTCTGCTAGGTATTAAATCAGTAAAGGGATTTTTATAAAGTATTCCAAATCACTTAAACATACAATTGAAATGGTGAATCAGGATGCCTTGCCTAAATGTCTCAAAAAATATAGATCATTTGAACCTACATATGGATCTTGTTTTTTAATTTCAATCCCCTTCCTTTATGACTACAGGTAATAAACCAGACTTTTATTTTAGCTAGCCCTRGATTAAATGTGGAGTATTTTCACTGAAAATTGAAAATTAAAATTGTGGCCTAAAATAGCCTGATTAAAGAAAAAAAAGTATGATAATTTGGTTTTTTTAGGGACTTGGAACCAAATAAAACTCTGCCACCATAAGTAAGGCTAGTACAAATTTGAAAGTGGTGTACTAATCTGAAACATACACTTAAAAACTGGATTAAAATTTTCCTGGTTCACATAAACAGTCACAAACTAGCAAAGCTAATCAACCTGTCCCTACAAAAAGTTCCTCATTTCTATTTGACACTGCCAACTTTCAGACCATTCAGCAACTATTTTCAACATTCCCAAAGATGGTTTCATGTTGCCAGTCTTCACTCTCCCCCCTCCAACAAATGAAATCAGACTCCCAGTTTATTTGGTGACTGTCTCCCAGTTTATTTGGTGATAGATCATTATTAACTATCTTCAGAAGAAGAAAATGYGATTTATTTGCATACATCTGGTAATGATATTCCTGGATCTAGACAAGTGAAGTAGGAGTTAGACAAGAAACTATTAGTGAGCTTAGTTCTGTATTTCCAAAATAATGCTTATGTCAAAGATAAAACTTAAAGAAAAGTGATGTAGCTCAGCATAGTTAATAAAAAAGCTACTCAAATGTTGCATTCAAGCCTTTGTAAATTGAAATATGGACACAGTCTTGCTATATACATTGATTTATTACAATAAAACAACTCATATCAAAATTAAGCAGTAAAATGGAACAAAAGCAAAATGCCAAACACTGTATATGTCAGTGAAGGAATAAATGCTGACAAACACATTTTGTTATAAAAACATATAGAAAAATCTCTTTACCTCCTATTCATAAATATAACATCCTGTATTCAGTTCCCTGTCTCTATATTACGAGGCATAAGATTATTTCAGTAAGATTTATCCTAGACAAAACATGGACAGATGAGTTCCAAATCCACTTAAACTATTAACCCCATGGATTACATGTGTTACGTGAAAAAAAAATTAAAATGAAACAAAACTCAGCCCTCCTGAACCTCAATGTACTATTTAAAGAAGTCCTTGACAGTTCTATCAAGTAAAAGAATGTATTTTTTTCTAAGATTAGATTAATTTTGGACATGTAGGTCTTCTTTATCTTGTATAATAAGAAAAATATTAGAGTGAGATGGTGTTACTATGTATTTTTCTCCTTATTAAAAATTACAATCAGTCTGTTTTTACACCTCCTGTAAAACAATAATGTGACTAACTTACTTACTAGCTACCACAATTGTGAAACTTTAATTATTTATTAGTTTTTGATGACCTGTACAACATTTAGTTGATTTCATTATTTCACACACATATATTATAGGGCTTCAATATAGTATATACTAGTAAGGTTATTTAACTGTATGATTTATTTGTGAGTTTAAGAATAATGATACTAGATCCAATGAAATTATAATACAAATTGTTGATTTAACAACTAAACCTCATTTAACATCCCGACTGCCCTCAAGATGGATAAATAATACTTATTTCTTTCCGCGTGAACCATGGCTACAGTAAGGGCTCAGGCTGTGAACAAACCCTTCAGATGTAAGTCTATGCCATCAATTGCAAGTAGGTCACCTGCATAAAGCCCATTTCTTAGGATCTGCCAAGGCAACATGGATTTTATCATAATATTTAGAATTAAACAGATTATCTTTAGAAATCTCCCCAAATCCTTCCAGCTAGTAATGTCAGACTGTCATTACAGTGTTTTCCCTCCATGGGGGACTAAGATATCTTGTTTCCCTTTTCTCACAGTTTAGAAACCTCTGCAGTGCTTTAGTTCATTTACTTTGCTCCTGCAGTTTTAAATGAAACACTGCATTAGGCTAAGGCACTTCTGTTAATGGCAACATTTACATAAGGTTACAAAAATCAGTCTAGATAGTAGAAACCAGATTAACACAGTCTTAATCTAAATACTAGGCCCTAGATTTCCACCATCACACTTTTTTTGTATGTACGTATCTCACTTAAAACTAATTACTCCTTTATCATCTTCGCTTTTCCTAGACAACAGATGATACTCAGTCTAATCAACACAAATTTGTTAAATCATTACACAAACCCTCCAAGAACAGCTATAACAACGTGATTTAAAGTATAACAGTAATAGAAATGGAATTATTGGTGCGTTCCCCACTGAGTTATATGCCAACAAACAAGTACAGGGAGCACACTGGAAGTGCTCTTAGTGCACAGCGAGCTGAGGGTGAGGCCGGAAGGGGAGCTCTGGCGAGGGTCATGTTACAGAGCAGCTATCTGTCGTCACTGAAACAGGCCACAGAGAGGGCAAATGTTATCCAGAAAGCATCTTGCCAGGAACATCTCAAACTTTTCTGTGATATGGACCATCTCTAAACAAACCCAYCGCAGGGAGGAAAGCTTGCATCCTGCCTCAGTGTGAGACAGCCCACCTCCTCACCTGCGAAGGTGCACAGCACCCATGTGGCCAGTACTGCAGCTTTTGGAATATATAAAATGTATTAGTAAAGCATACATGCATTTTTAATCGTCTCTCAACACATGTTAGTAAGGCTCAAAGCTGGCAGCAAATGAACGGGTGTGTCCACTTGGAACATTACAAAGATTTCGTCATCTACAGTTTGGGGGCCTCTTGCCTCTTTTCAACTTGGTTCAAGTTTTTGGAGATCAGCAGGTTGATATTTCTTTATATACTCTTCTACCACTACATATTATCAATGATGTATGAGTGCAAAACTGGAAATAAGAAGATCTCAAAGTCAGCCCCTGAAAGCAAGGTGCCATGAGAGAGTCTGGGGGCAAGGGGAGCAACCAGCTGGTTGCTATTTGGTAGTTACGGGGCAATGCGTTCACGCACAGGAACAGTTATTTTCTGTTTGCAGCTTATGAGGTTCAAACATACCTGGATTCAGGGATGAGCAAACAGAACTGCAGAGCTGAAGAGCAACTAAATAGAAGATGGCTTATTTCTCCATGAAAACAGAAATTTCAGGAGTGATGCCCTAGATTCTTACAATTGAATTGTGCGCAAAATTAAATTAACATTCGTAAGTCCAAACCACCCATTTGTAAGAGAATTGTACACACTTTATATAGCTACATAAATGAGTTTTAACGTATTGATTTACCTTTTCTCCTGATGATATTAATATAGAATCATAATTTATTAAAAGAAACAAGGTAATTAAAAACAGTATCTTGAAGTGTTTAATTTACATCTCTCATTTTATTTGTTCTCTGCTTCTTTTTGTCTCACTATTTGTTATATCATTTTTTTTTAGTTTATACTCTTTCTTTCACACAAGATTATTTAAAAATGGTCCAGGAATAAACAAATAAATGAACAAACAAACAAAAACGAGGTGGCTAAAAAGAAGCACATGTTCTGTTTTGGGGCAATTTCAAGCACACAACAGTAGGCAATAAGAGGCCTGTTGCTCACATTTGGCTGAACATTGCTCTTTGCCATCAACCACCTGATGTGCATCTCTTTCCTTTTATAATTTCTCATATGAATAAACACACTTTTCAGGAATGAAGCATGTTAGTGCAAAAGAATATTTACTCAATATTTAAGTTATAGAGTGGCCCTTTATTGGATGAAATCAGCCTTAGTTTATTTTTTCAATTAGTTTACCATGAAAAAACACTTTGCTGCATGAACAAGGTGTTTGCAGCTTTTCAGTAAGTACCCTGAATATCAGACTAAATGAAATATTCTGCTGCCAGCTAATTATCTATCCTTAAGGGATTAAATTATGTATTTGTACCTCCTGGGATATCCTGCACTTTTTTCTCCTAAATACTTTAAAGTCACTTATAAAAAGCAGTAATTTAAACTTCCTGTGCTCTTGTTCATTTGTGGCACAGACTTACGATTCTTTTAAATGTAGCTATTTAAGTTTCCTTTGTGGTTATTTTAGTGGTATCACAAAAAAAAAAAGCAGCTGACTTCTGTATTATTGTAATTGTGCTTTTCTTAATTTCTTGTAATGTCAAGTTACCAAATCAGTTGTGGTTAGTCTGAACTATTGACACTGCTTAGGTCTGAGGAATCTGTACTATAATTTGTTATGAAATGTTTTTTTCTTTCATTTTTTCTAATTTCTAAGTTACATAATTGGAAAGTTAACAATTGGACTAAACYGAGTATGGCTTCAGTATTTTCAGTAGATACAAATAAAATGATTTTCAAATAAACTGATATTGTATGTTTTAATTTTTCTTTTTTTTCTGAAGCATTAAAAATAGCAACAGTAATATTCAAAGAACAGTATCTGTATCAACTGGGGGAAACTGAATCCAACATTATTTCAGAAAAAAATGTCATTTTCACTAACAAGGTATCTGTGTACTAGGTACACTAGTCAGTTTTACAACCACCTCACTTTCTTTAATGAACATAAATCAYAAAAATGTTTTGTAATCTGAAACATGAAATATGTCATTGAAGGCAAATTTTCTTAATGAAACATTACATTACATGAACATCTATTTTTGTATTAACTTATGCTATCAAGGGCTGAAAAATACTGATTTTTTAAAATGAAGGCCTATGATTAGACTCTCTAATCTAAAGTCTTTAATCTCATTTTTATGTTGTTAAGCATATTTTCACAATAAAGTCTCATTCTCAAAATAATACCAAGTATTGACTTTAATATGACCAAATCCGGCACTTAGAGACATTAAATTAGTCATTATAATATTGCACAATATCACATTTGCTTTAAAAATTCCTAGAAACCCTACATTAGCATAAAGAATACTGTTCACTATAGCAGGGACTATAAATGAGCTAGCATTCAAACCATCATTCTTCCTGTACCAGTCAGTACCCAAGTGTGTGTGATCCTTCAGCAAATCCTTGACTACATGTCTATCACATAGGGTCGGAGAACCCAAAACATAAACACAAGGCTGGATATTTAACCTACAGGACATTATGCTAAACATATTCTGAGCATTTCCCCAAATGCAGTTATGCTCTTGAAAGTAATAAATCAGCATTAAAGATTGAAGTATGTCAAAATTACTGACAGTGAAAGTTGAAACCAAGTTAACTTGTATTTTATTTGCACTTAATTGGGCTAAATAATTTTGAAGATTGGATTTTATTAAATGTCTTGGGAAACTGTTTTGTTATATCATTCTCTGTAATTATGAGAAATGTCAAACAGTAAATACATACGTTTAAGAAATTCACAAATATTTCTGTAATATCTGACGACTACAACTGAAATGACTCCTAGAGTGGGAAACCAAAGGAATGACTATCCAAAGAAAAAAAAGGGAGTCCCAGGTACAAGTTTGTTATTGCCTTTAGAGATTAAACATAAATAAATCTAACTAAATAGATACAAAATGAAGAGCTCAGTATTAATCCTTCTCTTGCAAAATTAGTTTGTTCAGAGATTCTCCACATATTTCCTGCTTGCTCCTGATAGTAAAACACATCATCTTTACTCTCCTGATATTCAGATACTTTTTCTAATGTTGTCTTAACCTTTAGGTAGTGATGTTCATGAGTAAGCTTAAATGAAAAAGATATAACTTCATATGACACCCTTTTCCAAAAATATTAATAGACATTTTTAAAAATGTGCACAGAAAAATATATTATTTATATAGTTTTGAACAGTTATACTAAAGACTTTCTGCAAAAAGGAACCTTATTAAATGAATTTTTTTCAAAATGCCATTTTGTTAGGACCTTTAAGAAGCTCTCTTTTGTGAGATTTGGATGATCTAAATGCTACTGATGAAGCCAATAGGTTCAAAACAGAACACACACAGCTCAATTTTCAGGCTGTGAAAGCAATAGGGCTCTTCAGTATAGATTTTTAAAGATATTCTGGCATTGATGGCTAAGATAATTTCAGTAACAAAATTCTATTTTCAAAAATGACACATGCAGAAATGACAAAGATGTAAAAGATGAYGCAAGCCTAACCTTACTGGAAGTTAAAAAATTTTCATTGCCAAAATACTATATGAAAAGCTTGCAAGGCTAAACAAAGCAGGACTGAATACTTTTAAAACACGAGGGCTTACTTCAGAGAAATGATTACAATATCTGAATAATATAGTTCGGAGTGTATTGCTTCTGAAATTGTCTATCCACAACATGGAACAAAACAAACAGCTGCACAACAGAAACCTCATGCATACACATGAATTGAAGAAAGTAACTGTATTTAAGATGCCTACATTTAGTGCCCATGCTTCCCCCTCCCCTTGTCAAACAATTTTTTCTTGTTTTTTCAATACTTCTTAATAAAGGCAGCTGTTAAGGAAGTTGTAATTGCTATTAGGTTTTGCGTTTCACTTGTTCGCTCCAGGCAAGCACATAGATGTAAAGAGATGGGTAACATCTTTACAGTCATTTGATACACAGTGGCTCAGTCCCCCCCTGCATTTCCAAAATTTGTGTTGCTGAGAATGATTTTTTTCCCCCCGAGTATCCTTCTCAGTGGACTTGACTGACTTCTTTGAAATTTTAACTCTAAACATTTACGTGACATACATCCTTTTGCTAGCGCTGGCTTACCACAGGGTAGTCAAACAGGTTTAGTATCTCATCTGTCCAGTAACTAGAGCGAAACAGAAGGATCTCACCAAAACCATGAGTGCCGCTCGCTATTTTTCATGCAGCAATGCCAAGCCCTTCTTCTGGATACGGCTGCCGTTCAGTTGCTCGCTGCAGAGCACATTTCAGGCAAATGAAGCTGTTTCTACACTACAAGAACCATCAAAGGTATTTTAAGTGCTATTTTACATGCGCCAATTAAACTAGTAAAAGTAACAAATTAACAGGTTATGGAATTGCTCTGACAACCTTTGAAAAGACTTATCCAGCTACACGTGACATCCTTAGGGGAAAGATAATGACACGCACATCAAAGTGACTCATTCTTAATGACCATATTGTATTCCTCATAAACAACAGTTATTTAGATGCCTCTAAGGCTCCCATTATGGTAGCCTATTCCCTTTAGCAAAGAGGTGACACRTCTTGGCAAACTGATGAAACATCAGACTCTTCATTTACTATTTTAATTGAGACTATCATATCTGTTACAATTACGATTTCATTTTCCCAATATATAACTGAAATTCAGGTCCATAAAGATGGACCTTTTCCTTTCCCATATTGTAAGACATGGGACTTTCTGCGGTTCCAATTGACCAGTTTTGGGGGATATGATTAGCTACAAACACTTACCAGAAGTCATATTTTTATGAGTCTAAGAAGCTACAAAAATATTTCTCAATCTGTTTTCTGAAACAGCTGCTAACGAGCAAAAAAAGATAGCTGTTACGATACGATTGTGGTTGGAAAAATGACTAAGTAAAAAGAACAATAATTTTTCTCAACAGTTTCGTTCTCTGAATGAGCTCACAGTTTGCTGAGTTTTGTAGCAAAACTACACTCTTATTTCTGCACTTTCTTTGTTGGTGCTGCAGAATCATCACAAACATGAGAGATGGAGAGCAGGAACTAATATCACCTCTAATTTTAACAAGTAGGTGGCAGCCATTCCCCAATAGGTCTCCGAACTACAAAACATGAAGGTGAGTAGAAAGCTTTAAATGTTATTACCTTTTCTACGACATCCCACAGAAACACTTACAATGAAATGAGAATCTGTATATTAAGAGTCTGCTTATTTGTTTATCAAATGACTATGTTATTTCCTAAGTAAGTAAAAACTGACCAGTCTGAATTTTTAGAATATTGGATTTTTTTACATTTTCAAAAACCATGGCAAAACCGACATCCTTATAAAATGTCCCAGTTTTTTGTGGCGTTCTCATGCTATTAAAAAGGGTTTTGTAGAAAGAGATTGCTCATCTTTTGTGGCAGTACCTTTCAAAATATGCCACTTTCATCAAATTGCCAAAGAGTAAATAACAGAAGACTAAACAGTGCTAAACTACTTCACATCATGTTCATTTGCTTTTTAAGGGTATCTTAAATTCCATTTGCACAAAGTGTATTTTTCTCACTTTTTCTTTTTCTTGGTCAGACTCCCATTCTAATTTGGTGACAGGTAGGTGTCTGGCTTTCAAATGCTAACAGTAGTGACAACACACATACACGTCCTCTTTCCTGCCTTTTCAAGCTTCATTTTACTGGGCTATCTCAAGGTGTCTTTCTCTCTTTTTTGGCTGTCACTGAGACAGACTGACTGGTTGGGTAAATCTGGCAAACGTTCCAGCTGCATGGGTAAACYTGTAAAGCTGGAGCAATATAAATAGCAAAGGAACACTCAATGTAATGAGAAATGACAACATTAAAACGGTAGATAAATGACACATTTATTTTTACACAATTAACTTATGGATCTCAATTTTTCAAGGAGATCAATGGAGTCCAGTGCTTCATAAGATTAAAAAAAAAGATGCCCAGAGATGATGGGAAACCTGATTTGCCTGTTGTCAGTCTTCTTGTGCCTTTTTTCATGCATCTTTTGATGTGAAGCACTGGCCTCCCAGTATGGCTGCTTGTACATTTTCTAAATATGCAGCACAATTAAATAGCCAGAATAAGTGTTCTCAAAGATTTTTAATACTTCTGTGATACTGAGGGGCTCACAAAGTTCATGAATCGGAACTATTATCAATCTTTTTTTATTATGTGATAGTGTCTACAGGTTCACTTGGAAATCCACTCTGCCAGATGCTGGACGCACACAGATACTACGAATTGCTTCCTATTCCACAGAGTTTATGGTTGCAGTTTGAAATTAATATATGTCTTTCTGGTCCTTATGAAAAAAGTAACAGCGCAAATGAAATAARCATTACAATTTAAACAGCTATGAAAATGAAAACATTCTTCCATAATAGTTACTGTCATTGCTATATTATTTAAATATTTTATTATTTGATTGGACTTTTAAGGCTTCACCTTTTCTCCCCAGGGTTAAGAAATATATATATGTATTTTCTTACAACACAGTTTGGGCACAAAACATGTTCCATTAGTCCATATAAATATTCCATATCGTTCACATGTGCTTTCTGTCCTTAACTTTCATTTCCCTCTGTCCCTTGTGGCAAATATTCTTAAACAAGTTTGGATAGAAAGCTAGTAATTCATAATGTCACTTTGGTTGAGTAGAATAAGATTCCTTAAAAATAAAAAACCAAAACATAAACACAAACAAAACCCATAATATTTTGTTCCTGTTGCTGTATCAAGCACTTCAGACAAAATCACCCTGTAAGGTGACAGAAACAGAAATAAGGAAAATGTCAGTAAAGCAGCAGTCCAGCTTTTCGGTCTTTAGCAGTCCTGCCTTCTCTGGCAGGGTGGCTTCTTCTCATGCTTTTGATTGGTGCTGTTGCAGAAAAATAAAGTATATAAGGACCTGAATAATATTACCTGTAAATATGTATATAGTTGTAAAAAAAAAAAAAAAAAAGTTAGCCAAATAGCTGTGAAAGCATCAGCTGAACTCAATATATTGAAAGATGCTATATCTGCAGTTTACAGCATCCTATAATCAAGTTCCTAATCTATGAGATATTTAGTCTGCTTAATAGGATCTCAATGCCATAGCTATCTATTAATTAAGCTATTGTAATATCTTGATTTGTGAGATAAGGAAAACATCACTTGCCTGTGTCATGTGATATCAGAAGCTTAAATAAAAGCTCTTAAAAAAAATTTCCAGTGGATGCCATAGAAGAGCAAGGTGTATAAGTCATTATCTCAGGAGAAAAAGACACATTTTACTGGCCATAAAAGCTAAATTTTTCTAATATCAGTACCAATAAACCTTTCATTTAACCTGAAAATACACAGTGCTTTTTAAGGGTAAGTAGAATGGAAGTATTAGCTAGGATAAATTTTCTTCTAGTGAACAACAACATAAAATTAATTGCAAGAGAGCTCATAGTATTGACTGAACATAAACAACTGGAGACTGCAGCTATTTTATAAGACCATACTGTAACCTATTATGAAACATGAGGTTTAAATAACGCACCAGTTTATCAGTTTTTCTAGAGCAATTCTAAATCCTTAACAAGTATAAAGAAAGAGAAGTGATAACCCAGTCCTTTTAGTAAAAGGCAACTTGGGACACCCAGTGAAGAATGATGGTAGGAACTCAAAGTCTATTAGTGTAAGTAATAAGTCTAAAGCAATTACTACCTGCTACGGAAACACTATATTGATTTGGCCACTTACATTTGATAAATAGGTGTCATACAGCAGAAACTGTAAGAAGGAAGAAGCTCAAAATCCTGGCACTGAATCTTAATTACTGCAAGAATATCAAAGTCAATATTTTTAAAAATATCAGTATTTGTGTTAATGCAGACTGCCTTCAAAACATACCCTCTTCCCCTCAATGTGGCAAAATGTCAGCATTAATATATTATTATAAACCGCTTCTTCTATTGGAGAAGTTTCAATATACACCGCACAATGGTCTGCAATCCAGAACACAGAAGTAATACTTGAGAAACTTTTTTCTACTTATCAATACAGATTATTTTACAGTTTTTCAAATCATCTGCTGGCAACAAAATCCACATGCTATTTCTGTGTCTTCAGATTATTTCTCCCTCTGTGACATACCATAGATAATT
Source organism: Apteryx rowi (assembly GCF_003343035.1). Taxonomy (NCBI): domain Eukaryota; kingdom Metazoa; phylum Chordata; class Aves; order Apterygiformes; family Apterygidae; genus Apteryx; species Apteryx rowi. The sequence goes on from NW_020448686.1 coordinate 290,533, forward strand.
TACATGCCCAAAGAACCRCACCACAGAGCTTATATGAAAATGCTCTGCATGTAGTAGAAGCTTGTTTCCAAACTTTAGTAGCCTATTGAAATATACYCAAATTACTACTGGATGCAGTTATCTGTTTTAAGAATTGTCACAAATTCTGTGAAGAACTTCCAGGACAGCAGATTGCAAAACCAGAATAAAATTTTAAAACTATTTTATCTCTTCTGCGATAGCTAAATAAAGATCTCTTTGGAATCCACTATTCAGCAATGAAAGTGAGAGCTGCACCCAACCCTCAGGACAGCCTAACACAAATTGCTAAGTGTTGGTAGCACAGCACAGTGCAGCGGGGCCGTAACAGCTCCGACCTTGATGCTGCACAGTCCATTTCTGCTGAGACAGCAGCACTGCTTTCCCACTGAGGCTGCCTCACACGACTCCAGCTCGGGGGTGTCTGATGCACACACAGCTAAAAAGTATCTGGATCTCTGGTGCAGATATGATGCCAGAGCAATCTGGATTATATCATAAACTAAGCCCAATCAGGCAAAGTGTATTTTAGCACACTCAGCACATTTAGGGACATAGAATACTGGCCACGTCTTCAAAATGGGCGACTGTAAAGCAGTGGTTCTAAAAAGTTACGCTGCATAAGCAATACAGCATGACTATTCAGTCTTGTCCTGTGGCAAAAAGGATATATAGTCAATAGAGAAATAACTTTAACTATATAGATGGTGTTGGAATACTATGTAGTAYTCTGGTGCTCGTATTTTCAAAAGATACTGAAAAAAATGAGTAAGGAAAAGACCCATAAAAATGAGTCAAGGTCTGGAAAAATGCCTTAGAGAGAGAGATATAAATTGCTGAACACTGGATTCTAAACAGATCTTTACTTAGCAAAACAAAGTGCAATAAGTATTGGAAAGCTGAAGCCAGATTAATTCAGACTGGAAATAACACATGAAATTTTAGTAGTGAAAGTGATAATTTGTTGGAATAAATTGCCAAGGGAAGTGGTGGATTGCTTTGATGTCTTTCAGTCAAGAGACGATCTAGTTCTGAAGGGCAAAACATGAGATCAGTCTTGCAGCAAAGGTAAAGGGTGAAACTGAGGGCCTGTGATAAACAGCAGGTTAAGCTAGCTCTTGGTCTCCACTGTCTTAAACCCTGTGAATCTAAAAAGGTGAAAAGCAAATAACAATAGCATAAGATTTTCCTGTATCCTTTCATTTAATAGTTATATTTTAAGGTATTGATCCCATTTTTCTCTGGAGAGAAAAGCATCAATAGAACAGGCTCACAAAAACAAAATGTAGTTTGGCTCTAAAATTGGTAACTACGTCTTCTAAAAGTAACGAGCTTGCTTCTATGTTTTGACTGAGAATACACGCTGCAAATAACTAAAGTTTGATAAAATGGGAGATAGGATACTAAGCATTGACATATTTAGGCAACTTGAGGCAAACTCAGAGGATTCTGAGACCTATTGTCTATGCAATGAATACTGTTGAATGCAGGACGTATTTGTCAGATCAAGAAAAAAAGCATGCCTCTAAACTGGTCATTAAGCAAGGGAATTATTTCAAAATAGCCCATAACATTGTGAAGGTTGCAAAAGAAGAGGTGAGTACTCACAGTGAGAGAAAGGAAGGATGGACAGATAGAGCAGTGAGATACTTTTTCCACTGATAGTCAGAGGTCAGTAATTACACGGAAAATCTGTAAGCAATGTCACACAGGAGGTGAGAGCGGAAATGAAATATGATCAAGAGCCCTATTTAGTCACTCTGTGTGAAAGGCCTGTCTGTTTGCGACCTCAGATGAAGCTGTTGCACGTCTCACGTTGTAAAAAGTCATTTTAGAGAAATATTCTTTTGATTTGAATTTAATGACTATTGTTCCATATGACTGTACTGAGTATACCATTAGAAATTTGGCCAGCTTAATGAGTCTTGTAAACTCATCATCTCTCATGCACGTCTTTCTTGACCATCAGTTTTACCACTGCTCTCCCATACAGATTAGCAGGAAGCACATCATTGCGCAGCACCCTTCAGACGCGGAGCACCGTTTCGACCAAGGCAGTAGAGGGTACTTTGGCTGTCCACAAACCAGCCAGGCAAGCAGGCAGGCCTCAAAGCTGGGCTCAAACAGCAGTTCCTTTTCTTCCCACAGTGACAATGCACAAAGCYGTGTACTGAGCTGTCAGAACAGCCAGCATAGTTAGATAAATTCACAGTGAGATGGACAGGACACGTGCCTCACCCTGAAGGTATATTTCAGATAGCACACTCTATATCTGATTTACACATCAGAAATTGTGATGTTCTCTGTAACTGAAGGCAGCAGATTAACATGACAAGGTTTACATGCGACTTTTTTATTGGAATTGGGATGGATTTCCACACTCATTTTAGGACCTCAAAAAATTAATGTCAATTTTTAAAAAGAAATACCCAACAACTGTGTGAAACTTCTGAGGATTCATTTTTTTCTTACTAGAATATCATTGAGTAAGTTCTTCCATTACAGCACTTCAATAAAGGAAAAAATTGGACCGACTTCAACAGATTTGGGGCCAAGCCTTTTGTCTAAATAGTACATCCATATTGTCAAGTGGTTTTCCTTCAGGTTGATTTAAGGCTCACTGAAGTTCATCAGATTCTTTCCTGTGAGTGGAATGAAGTTTGACTCCAGCCTATGGAGTAATTGTGCAGAGATCCATGTCTGAAGGGAAAAAATCAAGTTTCATATCCAAACTACAAAAAGGGCCAATTTCTGTCCATGAGAGTGTTTAGAAACAAAAGCAGAATCATCAGACTATGAGGACTTGTTAAAAAGGAAGACCAAAACCATCTGGCATTCTTCACTGATGGAAAGAGTCACTCCTTCATTGCACCAGTACCAATTCTGTTCAGCCAGTGAAGATTTAACAAGCCCTAGTTTTCAACAGACACAGGGAAAATTCCTAAAATAGTGCTGTATCAGCTTCTAATCATAAAGCATCCTTAATACATTACAGCTTGAATTACCAGGAAATATCCAGCATCACACATAGATATCACTAGCTAATTGTTGTACATGTGAAAAAAAAAAAGGACAAAAGCCCAATTCCTTAGTAAATCAGCCTGTCTCTACGCAAAGGCCTGAACTGTGGCAAGTGAAACTAGGCCAACTTCAGCCACCGCTCTCTCCTCACTGACAGCTAGAGCAGCAACTCTCACTACTATTTTGGTAAAACTGTACTTTCAGGCCTTCTCCAGTGTGAAGCACCACTACAGAGGAACTGCGGAAGAGTTTCCAGAAGTGGTCATTACTATTAGGTCCCTATTGGGATATTCACATTTAAGAATGTACAAACTCGCCCACCCTGGCATGAAATACATGACATTAACACCTACAAGTTGATTCACTAGATTGTTCTTAATATGTTTCTTCTTCAGCTGCACAAAACAGAAGGTCAGCAGAAACAGTTAATGTCTTTATTAGACCACTTGATGYATCTGTAGAACACAGACAAGTTTCTAGTCACTTAAACTCTCTTTCAGTTCTGAATTAAAAGCAGACATCTTCAAAACTAAATACAAGTTGAGAACAACTGCTCCAACTAGATATACAGTAATCAGTCAGAGCACCTGAAATGAAAGGGATTCAATATTTGGGGAGTAGATGGGGCACCAGCAGGGAGAGGGGTGATAAGGTGCTCATCACTGTAAGGAGAGAGGTAAATGTAAATAAAAAAAAAAGGAAGAGTTTCCTTCTTCACTGTTTGAAGCTTCTGAATTTGGACAAATGGAAAAGAAATTGGACAAGAGATATTGCAGGCTGATTTTTAATAACATAGGCCTTCTTGATGTATATGCATGCACAGAAGATGACTCCAAAGATTAATAGGGATAATAACTTAGAAGCTTGCACAACCTAACAAACATAGTCAATGAATCTGAACTCAAATCTGTTACAGCTGGAGCGCTGCATGTATCATTGTGCAATAAATTGTTAATTTTGTTTTAAGCTTGTATTTTTCGGCATTTCATGCCATTGCTTAAAGAAGGAATGTAGTAAGACTTTTTGGACATTGCGAATCTGTGTCTCACTTTCCTGGAGAACTTCCCTGGGGAACGATGGTTATGGGAGAAATGCCTCTCTCTCTGTTTCAGACTGAGAAGTCAACAGGTATACCTGAAAGTATACTTGCCGACTCCTGAATCCATACATTAAAAAGAGCACTCATTTCACCAAGAAATATGTCACTGCAGTATAAAGGAATTTGAGGAATACAGTGCCTTGTATTATAAGGATCAATATTAGGTAAGATAGGCCCTTCTTCTTCAATGTTTTTGTCCTAAATGTATTTAATGTATGTAATGTATTTGTCCTAAACATTCTTGATCTGCACACAAAGCATTTTTTAAAAATTGTTGTTCAGATGGTTGTGGTGATAACACTCAACCTTTTCTGTTGAACAGAGTCTGACACTTGCCATGACCAATGCACTCCATGATATTTATGGGATAGCTTTTAAAAGTTTATTTGATAATTTCCTAATTCAGATATTTTGCCTAATATTTTTCTCTTTTTGCAGAACAAAGTAGATCATATCCTCACAGGAACTCCTTTACTTCTATTCCATAATTTGTCAGCAGTAGCTTTAAAATTATTTTTACATGACTGCAGCTTTTCTTTTTTTAAACATATGATTTTCACTGTCAAATGGGAAAAGTGACTGAAATAGCACAGACTTACTCTCATAAATGTTATGCTATTTTTTCATGCTTGGAAGTACTGTAATGTTCAAGGGAGCAATTAAAATTGTTCTGCTGTGTAGTAATAAAGAATATGATTCTCAAGTCAAACAACAGCCAAGGAGGTTTCRTAAACTAAGAGAACACTGAATTTCTGAATAATATGCTCTGTAGAAATTTACTCTGAAAATAATAAACTTCATTGTAGTTCCATATTTTTAACAAATAAATGAGAAAATAATTTAAACTGTGCCCATGGTGTCACACCAATACAATGGACAATTTAGGAGGCAAAGCACTTGAGGAATAAGATTAAAAATCTATACATGTAAATAATGTCTTTTTACAGGTGACAAGCATTTTCTTTAAGGAATATTTTAATCTGACATCACATACCATAAAATATAGTTGGTTTCAATGGATTCACAAACCTCCTCAACATTGTATTATTCTACTTAAGAGACAATTTAATCCTGTTTTTCCTTCCATTATATATTAATGTTTACAAAAATATTGTACCCAGGAGAGTTATATTTCTAGTATTCAATTTCAGTATTTGAAACAATACTGATTCAGAGGCTTTCATAGAAATAATATGTGAAAGCATTTCTATGAAACATAACAGCTTTAGGATTTCCCTTCAGTCCCCTCATGCCGCACTTAACAGTATTTCTCACATTTTCAAAGAGATCYGGTCTCTTAAGAAAAATACAGACAAAAAATCTGCAAAAAGGGAGCTTTGACAGGTATCAGAATTAAAGCAAAGTGCAATATCTTTAAAACATGGCAAAGCATACCACTTTGCCATGTACAAATTCTTTTGCAGGAAAAAAACAGTAAGAGATGAGAATAACTTGTAACCTCCTCCCATCCCCTTTTTATTACTCCCAAGCTCTCAAATTTATATAGCTGCTGAGCCACATGCTATTAAGCTTGGCCACACACACCGAGGAAGGGCAGTCAGGAGATCAGGTATTCCAGATGACAATTCTGGATGGCCTGCAGAACACCTTTATTTGAAACCATTCAACTTTTATACAWGAAAAAGAAAAGTTTTTTAACTCAGGCAACTTGAATGGACTGAAAGATGTCAGTGGACACCAATACCGAGGGAGCTAAGTATGCCCGAACAGCTTCAGTGCTACTAACCGGTGTAGTGTGTACCGTCAAGTCATAGCACGTGCCTTCAGCAAGGCACCCTTTCAGCCCTTTCTGTGTCCCATTTTACATATATGTTGCAACTACCTGCAATTATAGTTTCTTAACCATACTATTAGGAATGGGCTTTTCTACATGAGTTCTTTTGATTGTCATTCTATATGTATATCAGGGCTATGCTAAGTACGTTGCTAGCCTAAGTTGAGCTCCAGATAAGACCTAGAGACAAGTTATCCTGGAACCAAAGAGCCAAACAATTTACATGTTACACTTCACAGTGAAAAGATGAAGAAAGACTGTTTGGAGTTATCTCATTAAATAAAATGTTCCACTATTCCAACTTTGTATATTTTGTATCTGTTACATCTAATTTTATAGAGGTCATTCTCTTCTTGTACCTAACTGTGGCTCAAATGAGTGGTTTGGCCACAGAGCACACTGACACTGGCATTATGGCTCATTTTACTTACGGCAGATAAGCCCTCTGCAAGGCACTCAGAACTTGCTTGCAGGTAAGCAAGTACTCAAGCATGGGCAGAACAAGTAGGGACGTAATCTTTGCATCAGGCTCTAGGATCCCCCTGCCTAGGGGTGCAAGTGAGATCCAAATTTCAGGGACCTGCACAGAACTGCACACGCTTGCACTGCTCCCTCGCAGGTTAGCAATGGAGACAAAAAAGAGGGACACTCCTGAGGAATGCAACTAGTTGCTCTGCTCTGTGGTCTTCCACTTGGAGGAGCGAGAATCCTGCGCAGTGAGTGTGAGATGGGCAGTGAAGCATGCACAGGGACGGACAGGTATGATACAGTAAGGACGAAAATTAAGGAGCTTTTCTTTCTAGTATTTTAGTAATACTATGCATTGTAATAACGGTACCTAAATGAGAGTTTTGGAGAAATATCTTTCCCTACAATTAAAAGGCAACACCCAAAATTAATCAATTTCTATTTAAAAACTGAAAAAGGTAAAGATGAGGCTATCAACAGAAGGGTCTAAAGCCAGCTATAACATAGCCATACTAAGTATACAGTTAAATTACTACTACAGACTCAGCACACTGTGTTGTAGTTTGGGAGAAAGCTCAAAATCTCTGAGCCCTGGCCCAGAAGATCAAAAGGTGAAGATCTTAACATCTGGCTGGTGGTGGGAGAGAAGACAGTTTAAATTTCCATCCTCTTCAAGCTGCCTAATATGTCACGCTGCATTTTTAGCACACTAATTAATCTCTTGATTAAAACAAAGTGTTCATTATTTAAAGAAAGAAAAAGCAAAAACCCCAGAATATTTGTAAAAAAAAATCTGGAATTCTCAAAGCAGACAGATCTTTTGTCTATAACATAGTTCAACTTGAAAAATAAAACAAACCTTCACATAAAGCTAACCACATCACTTTTTTGTGTAAACATCTGAGGTAAATTTAATAGGTATCCTTTGCTGAAAAGATACTCAAGAGTAACAAGTCATATTTTTAGATACTAAACTAGCTCTACTTACAGTTGCTACACAGCACAAAACCCTCAAACTGAATGTCCATTAGGGCAATTTCACTCTGTCTTTTTATCAATTTTACAGTGGGTCAATTTAACAGTGGGTGAACAAGTAACACCTACAGTGATAAAATTCAATGATAATGAAACAACCATAGTCTTTCATCTTTTCCTTTATAATATACTTGTGTGCTTACCCAGATTACTCTGTGATTTGAATAATCACTACAAGACAGTGGTGTCAATATAGTCACCACTTCAGACATAAAATAATATCTTTTTTTCCCTTGAACAAAACAAATGTGAGTTGCATCAAGTCAACTATCCTATGTATGCTGTAGACAATGGCTAAAATGGATAGGAAACAAWAACAAGCATTTTTAAATTTTTAAAGATATCTTGAGAAAACAGAATCAAATTGGTGTACAAATAAAATCAGAGCACTAGATGGACCCGCTAGGTACAAAGCTGGAATAACAAGGACAACAAAGATCTGGATCTCTGCCATTCTTTGTAAAATAATGCTTCCCATGCTTCCGTTAGCAAAGATCCCGTGCTTTTTGAAAGGTGCCTTACCATTATGCAGAAGAAAACCAATGCTATACTCTTTGACTTCTCCAGGGTCACACAACCAAGCAGTTTAGGAAAGGAAAATATATCCCATATCTCTTCTTGCCTATTCCCGTACTCTCAAGTTGTGCGCTACTCCACCACACCTTTCAACACCCATTTCAGATTGCTCAAACTCATCTGTCTGGATATCTAGAAAAAATCCTTATGATTATCCCACTACAGAAAGCGAGACTGACAGCCAACAGTACACTCAAGGAATTAAAGACAGTATAAAAAAGGCAGAAAATTGAAAAGACAAAATAAATCCTAAATAATGGGCTAGATTAGGTTCTGCTGTTGGAATTTTTGAGCCTTGTTAGACTCTTTCCTCACTGGTTGTTTTAGAGTAACTGGAGCCCTATCGAAGACTGCATTAAATTCCTACACTTATCGAAGTCAGGAAAACACAAAGATGATAAGAAAATTGTATCCTTTTTAAGACTGCAGTATTCAAATGGCATAGCAAACGCACAGACATTGACTACATTTCTCAATCTTGCTCAAGTCGGCAGAAAAGAGAGATTCATCTGGGGATCAAAGGGATGATTTCATCTGAGATGTGACAAACTGCACAGAATGAGGCACCTCCTGAAAGAAATTGTTTTTATTGGGGGTTTTTGTTTTTGAAAGAAAGTGAGGCTGTCATTCAAGGAGAGTTTTTCTTAATAGAAATATTTTTTATTAGGTATAGCTGTTATAAGAGAGCTTTCCACTCCTCAGATGTAACTGAACTCTCTCGGCTGGATTTATTTTTCTCCTTTATTCTAATCTTCAGATGACTCCTGCAGTCTGTTTTGCACAGTCTGGATACAAGAAATGGACAGATGCTTGAATGAGAATAAACTGTAGTCAGGTGAAATTGGAAATTTGAAACTCAAATTTCTCAGACTGTAAAGGGCATGAAAACTCAAGTCTCCCCAGCCCTGGAGACTCATTTGTGCAGGTGTATGCATACAAATCACAGAAAAAAAATCTAAAAATGAAGTAAGAAAAATGATAATAGAAAATAATTGCTTAACACAAGCATAAAATTGTCACCTGAGCTGTAATGTTGTGATTACATTTACTAACAGAATAAGTAAATATGCTTGATTTTGAGGAAGAGAGACTCTCTCAGAAGACGTGTATAATTACAACTCCTTAGAAATGAATCTTGTGCAACTCCTTAGAAAACACTACATCCAACTAACAATTTCTGTAGCTAATGCATATTTAACAACAACAACAGCAGAGTCTCAAAGCGCACTGGTAGACACTGCATCAAAACACCAAGTTTGAGTCTTCATGAATTCCTATTAAAATTCTATTCTGTTCTTTAAAATTCTTTCTAAGGATGATCATCTCCTGATTTTGCTCTTTATAAGCGCATAAATATTACTAGGTTGAGGATCAGGTAGTTGCATACCTTTGGAGTATGTGGACATYACCTATTCATAACTTCAGCAAAATTTGTGTAATAAATGACTATAGCGCTGTGAGAAAACCTGTATTGCTTTATACTGAGTGTGTAAATACACAGATAAAAAGATCACACTGATCTTTTGCTATAAATTGTGGCACTTGCATTATTTCTAGTTAACACTAAACAGGATTCTCTGGGATGTGACAAATTCCAGTTATAACTGAAGTTATAGATTTGAATCTCTTTTCTGTATGATGTCTTACACTGATCATCAAACAAAAGTTATATGCAGAAGATTTCTCATATATTTCAGTGGAGAAGGGTTACTTCAATTTGCTAATTAATATCATTCAGTCTTTATTGTAGGCTCTGCTCGTATGTTCGTTTCTTTGTTTAATAAGCAGCTGGTGACTGGAAGATGCCTTCGTTCATGTAGTCCTCTTTCAGATTTTGGAAGCATGGGGGCTTTGCCATCTCTGAGCTTTTGCAGTGAGTACCTATGTATTCCTTGAGTAGAAATTTTGGATTGCATAGTAGTCAAATTTTTGGCAAATGTGGCAAGAATTACATAATGATATAAAAATGTATCTTACTAGCTGTTTCAAGTCAGCAGATGTCTGAAAAAGTGAATTGTGTGGGATATGCTGTGGACAGTCTGGAAGAAAAGAGCAATAATGCCTTAGAAATGCAGAGAAAACTTACCATTCTTGAAATTTTTAGGTACTTTGGGGGATATTCAGTCTCCTCTTCCATTATGCAACTTTTTCATGAATTTATAACTATAAATATTTTCTCAGTTTTTAAAATGATCACGAAACCTCAGCATGAAAACACATAGTTCTATTTTACTAATACGTAAAAATCTCTGATATATTGAATATAGAATATTAAACTCATTCAACATCTTTTTTTTAAATCCAACTTGAAGAAAAAAAACCCAAATCTGTAAGCAAATGAATGAAGTGGATAGACTACCATTTTTGCTTTTATTGTGCAAACGATTTTTAACAAGATTAGAATCACAACACTATCTGCTCCCAGAGATGTTTGCCAGAAGTACAAAGAGTGGAAATGTGAGTACTAACCACTGTTTTTGTGGGATTTGGGAAAATAACAATGAATAAACAAATCAAAAAAGATCAAAGATTCAGAAATCAGTTTGAAACATGAGTAAAAACATCTTCCAAAATCTTCCAAAAGTTAAAAGCTCTTTTTAGGTAACATTTTTATCCTTAAAAAAGAAGTGTGACATAAAGACAGAAATTTAAGCTCTAACAGCATAGGAGATAAATGTTATTTAATGTAAGTCTAATTATTCTTAAGGATTCTGACCACCTTTTCATGTGCATTGCATTCATGCCCAAGAGCTCTATAAGAAGAAGCAATTTATTGCCAACAACAAAAGTTTAAAAGTCACAAATGAGTTGCCAAGATTATTTAAAAAATTAAATAATTATGTTTCTAATCTTTGGATTGTAATTTTCCAGGACTTTTCTCAAAATGTGTGTATTTGATGCAGGCGTCAACTAGACCCACCCAAGACAAAACCCCCACAGAATTAGACACTATAAACACATATACAACGATTGTGTTTGCCATGAGTAATATACAGGTTAGTAGAAATATGAGATTGATTTTGTGAAGTCAGAAATAAACAGGGATTGAGCTCATCTTGCAGAGAGGCTATGAAAAGCTGGAACAGGCAAGATTCAGATTGACAATTCACAGATTAAAGGCTTGATAGGTCATTAGCAATGTTTTATGGTATCCAGCCTATTACAAACACTAACTCTGAGGAGAGTTAGTGCTTTCTGGAAAGGTATTTTGATCTAATACAGCCAAATCTTTTGAAACTCAGGCAAGATCTGTTGCTTTTTCTGTATTTGGAAAAAATCTCCACCATCTTTCACCCCGGCATTCCCTCTTAAAGAAACCACTCCCATTAGTCAAATACAGATAACAAAAATGCAGAAGTAAAGCACATATTAAATATTAAATACAAAGTCACTTTGATATTTGAAATATTCAAAAAATATTCCAAATCTAAAACCACTCCAATGTTTTTTCCAAACTCCTTATAATAACTACACACACTGTGCACTCTCTTTTCCCTCCTTCATGTGGACCATCTAGAGTATTTGAATCACAAAGCTCCTATCCAAAACACATACCTCCTACTCTCCGTATTTAGGGAAAAATCAGGCTTTGATTACACCTTCAGTGGCAATATTCCTTGTCCAGTGCAGCCCCTGTTTCTGCAGTCCCTTTTATCTATGCTGGGGTAACTGCTGATACAGCTATATGGTGAACTGATCCAGCTACAAAATAATAAGCAGTAAGAAGAGCAGTAATAATTTTAAAGGCTCACTTAATGGATAGGGGCTGGAACTGCTGCTGTAAAAAAAGCCTGGGTAACTACGGCCTCGCTGGGAGAAAGCCTGCAGCTGTGCCTTGTACACCAGCCACCACAGATAAAGCACACACTCCGAGTGTACACAAGGACTTGAGAGACAGCAGCATACGAAGATACCTAAAACACTGGCTTGTAAACATGATGCTTTCAAGTATAAGCCCATTACTAGCTCCTACTATCCTGATATGTTATCCACATTTGCCTACCCTGGGGTCCTTGCACTGTCTTTCAGGGTGCATGGTCGGAGACGAAAGAGAAGGTCCATGAAGTAGGCAACCCAACATGACTATTTCATTTTAAGCTGAAGAATAATAACTTGATTGACTCTGTGTTAAAGCCAAAATCAGAAGGACCTCTGATCTCTGAAAAATTACACAGACAATTTTTGCTGAATTAGGACCTGAATCTCCATGAGTTGATACACATTCATTATGTGACAAATACATTTTAAAACTGACGTGTTACTTAAAATACATACATACGGTCTAAAATACAGTTAGGTATTTCAGTGAAACTGAAATAACAGCCACAAAGCACCAGAAAAATTCCATAAGCCCATAAGGGCTTGGTTCAAACAACAGAAAACAAGAAATTTGGGTTGAGGCTGTAATATCAGAAAATCCCCTAAACACATGYGAATTTCAGGGAATTAAAGATGGTTTCAGGGTATGCTTTGAAGTTGGGGGCATCTATCAGTGTAAGGCAGGTCAATAACAATATTTAAAATTAATCTGCATGTGGACATGTTGACGTTTTAATCAGACAACATCATATAAAACCCCAACCAATGGTGAATTTGTTTTGGTTTATGAAATGGCAACTGGAAATCCTGTTTCACTTAAGCACCTGACCTTGGTATACTCATGCCAGCCCTCAGGAACCCCAGACCCTGGAG